>NW_025764981.1:0-600000 GCF_003918875.1 Haliotis rubra | reverse complement strand
TTGAAATCCCTTTACAACACAAGTCAGAGTGTAAACACTATAACCATGATATATAAAAGAACTACCTCTAGTTCGTAAGCTGAGCAGACTTAAGAAGTGGCCCCTGGATCATTCGTCTAGACGCTCAACAAATCTGTGTATATTTTTTGGTTTTGGGATACATATTTCGAAGCATTATTTGGGTACGGCTTACCTCCTCCATTGCGCATGCAGTAGAAAGGGAACCTGATGAATGCTCCTGATGCCACTCCATATCCCAGAAGGGCGATGAAGTAATCAAGTTGATTGCGCCATTGTTCGTGAACCATGGTTGTAATCTCACTGTAACAAAATTCACAGTAACATATATTTTGAATATATGCTAACCTTACAAATGCAAATGTCCACTTCAGTGATGAAAAGTTTGATCCTTTTCACAGTAAATAATCTAATGCTGGTCAGTATAGTAAATTATCATAAACATTGTCAAAAATTGTTTGTACAATTTAACACAATGGTTTACAGATAAATGTTTGAGATTATTAACATACCAAATAACTAACAAAAAGCATGATTGATGATTTTTTTTCTGTTTTCAAGAACAAGATATAGAATCGTGAGTAACATGTTGAGTCTTGTATTTTATATATGTCTAACCGTAATATTTTTGAAAATATTTCTTGAAAGTTGGCAAATATACCTGTAATAATATGGCTCTTGGTGATTGTGGAAGACTTCCTATACAAATTACTTATTTGACTGAAGTAATTAAATACCGGTGTCACATATTGTATATGCCTTATAATAGACTGTCAAAACATTGTTATATTATGCTCAAGCCCTTAGATGATGCTAGCCACAATACTTGGGCAACTTGTGTCAGAAATATTTTATTTTAGTATGGTTTTGGCTATGCATGGATCAGCCAGGACGTTGGCAATGTTGATTATTTCATATCTTTGTTTAAACAGAGACTTTCGGATAATCTCAAACAATGTTGGTTCACTTCAATTAAATATTCTAATGAATGTTTTTATTACACCCAATTTTACGTTTAGTCATGATCGGCTCAGTCACGAGAGGACACCATTTATAGCTGATTCAAGGAAGACAACTCATTTATAGAACCAACGTAACACACAGGCTGAATGGATAACTGAAACCACGTGTCATCTCCCCCATCTCCTTTTGGAAGAAGAGTAGTTTCTCAATAGCAGTCATGTAGGTTAATTGAATGCATTGCAAAGAAAGTTCAGAATGAATACGGATGAGTTTCACACCAGTAAATATGTTTAGACTTGAATTGACACATGAACCATCAAATTAAAGTCCCTTGTTTCCTGATATATTCTTGTCAGGATGTAAATAAGCCTATATCATTGTAGATAATAAAAGCTTCAGTTCCAGATTCATCTTGTTCTCCTAGATGTGCTGGTATAGTTCTCAGGACTCGTGTGACAGAGTTGTTGTCATAGTTCTTGTTCTGGTTTTCAGGAGTCACACTTTTCTTATTGGAGACTTGCACTGGCTATTGTCTGTATCGCTGACATTGAGTGCCATCTTCACCTTGAACTTGAGAAGTTCGACTTTCAAGCTGCTTTTGAAGTGTTGCAGATATCCACTCCTTTTCATCCAGTTTTAATGGTTTAATGTCCTACCGGGAATCCTTGTATTTAAGCCCTGGGCTTAATTTCGAATTTGACCAATTTCATCTGAGAAACATCTTTTTTTCTGAAATTAGGCCCTGGGCTTGAACTGGCTTAAATTCGAGAGGAGGTAAAATGCAACAAAAGTTTGTTGCCTTTAACTTTTAATGGAACCAATTTTATTCCATGAAATTTTTTTAGTTATCTTTTCAACATTACTATTGTAATTTGAGAGAACTCTTTTAACATTAAAACTGTTGCAGTGAAATTAGAATGAAAATAAAACACATTAAACGACTCGTCACTGAGCTTTCATCATCTGGTCCTCATCTGTCAATCATCATCACCATATTCTGAACTGGAATCCTCAAAAAGATCGTCACTCAGCTTGGTCCTCATCTAGCAGTACAAGACCTGAGTGCGAATGAAGAACATCACGCAGCCTGGAGTTCAGTGGAACCTGGTCTGCTTTTACAGCTACAGCACACAATCTGAAGATACCATGTTATAAAAAAACCAAAAAAACAAAAAAAACCCAACTTGTTCAGCAAAACTTCGTATGATGGTCTTTTCCTGTTGCCGGCAAAAGGGGAATTCTTTTCCACCATTAATCAACCATTTCTGCCACTGTCCTCGCATGGCAGCTTTGAATGGGGCGTTAACTCCGCCAGATACATCCAGAGGTTGCAGGTCGGACGTGGGTTTTGGTGGGATTAGCCTGGGACATTTAAGGATTTAAGAGATTCGATGACGGCATCAGTGTTATGGCTCTTATGGCTGTCCAGTTGCAAAGAAGCTGCCTCGGGCTCTAAAACAGAAACAAAGAGTTCAATATTTTGGGGACTTTGCATTTTGGAACATTCACAAGAGTTTTAAAGATCACCATATCTTATAGAATGTGACCATCCATGCAAATGCCCAGGTCCACGGTAAATTTGTTCTTATCCTGTCCAGTAGTGAGACCATCAACGTTCTTCGATCCCACGAAGTCAAAGAGTTGTTTGTCCAGCCATATCAATACAACATGGAGTTTCATCCATATTAAACATTCTAGCTCAACGCCATGAAGATGGTCATAACTAATCATTCTTTGGATCTTCATGCTGCGCTTGTCCTGTTGGCCATGGTGAGTTATCTTCCTGGACGAGATGTCATGCCTTTTGCAGAAATTTAGAATCCATCTGTCACTTGATTTCAGTGAATCTCTGCTGATCTACATTTCGTCCATAAGGCTTAGCCCCTTCTCTCTCAGAGTCATGTAATTAGCGATGTGTTTCTCAGCACGATGCGTTTTGAACCAGATCAAGAGGGCTTCTTCAAGCTTTTCGACCAGGATTGCCCATCTGTCGCTTGTTACCTTTGCCATCACTATTGACCATCTGCTCCTCTTCACTCAGCCATCTTCTGAGATTTTTCCTGTCAATGTTCAACTCTTTAGACACTTTAGCCATGTCATTGTTTGAAATTAGTTTTTAGCTTTCTCATAGCTTCCATTTTCTGCGTTATCGTAAATATCTTTCTAGGTGCCATAGTTTCCTAAAAATGCACATCAACAATAGGTTATACAGCTGAAAGTTTTTTAATGTCTTTATGATTACCAATAAAGACCAGGGCAGCTGGAATTTCAAGTCCCCCTTGCGGCAAATTAGATCTTGAGGGTTTATTTGTTAACAATTCCACCTGAATTGTACCGCCTCAGCGAATGAAGAAGTTACACAATTGGCTTTGTTCAATTGGAATATGTCCGACAATAACGCTCTTACTCTCAACAGCCACTGCGTATCGATCAAACGCATTTAAATTGTCACATTGGGTGATATATGCATTTGATATACACTACACGCCAAAAGAAACGTTACCCTCCTACCTTTATGAATTACTGAAAAACTATCAAAGATATGTTAGAAGGTATTAGTTTACAAGAACGCTTAACAACACAGCTTTATGCAAATCACGAAAAAAAATCTCAAATTCATTCACATTTAGGTGAAATGGATCCTTTTCAGAATTGTCCTATTTTCGTCCATGTGGAAATAAACCAACAACAGTGATTTAGATGTCCAAAAGACACGTTGAAATAAAATTCTGCTTTGAGACAAAGATCAACCATTTCAAGTCACCATTTTTCAACTGTTATAACAAGAAACAACTGTTGTAGAGTGTGTACAATTGGAAAATATTCATTCCTGTGATTACAGTCTTTAAAAACATTTTCTGCTGATTTTCATTAGTGAAAACAAGTAAAACGTGTCTTTGGTATTGTGAAAAAGTGTTTAGGAACATCTAAAATTAGCTTTGATAACATTTTTGCTTGAAAAGTAACATTTTTTCCATTTTCTGTGTACACATAGCAATATGAATCGCCAAAACGCAGCAATATTCAAGCGGTATTTGCATCCATGTCACATGTGGGATGATTCTGTAGGGTATGAAGAGAGACTAGAATGCACGATATGATACACAAGTGCGAGAAATATGCCACGATTAACAGCTGAAGAGAGAGACAGAGCCATTGGGATGGAGCAGATGAGGTCGACATACAATGCTGCTGCCAACGCCCTCGGATGCCACCGTATCACGGTTCTAAGACTTATTCAGGGCTTCAGTCAGACTGGGTCACCGTAGACAGACCAAGAAGTGGGCGTCCACGCATCAAAACGCCAGCTGAAGATAGGTACCTCCGTTACTAAGGCAGGCGTAACGTTTCTTTTGGCGTTTAATGTATGTGAAACGCTATTACAGCCCCAACAGCATATATAAACGAAGTGATTCCATCAAAAACATGTGTTGTGAACATTTGGAAGGGAGATCACCATAAAAGTAATTTCAAATTTAAGAACATGAACACTCGTTATTTAACCCATGGGCTTAATAACGACAGGGCTTAAATACGAGGATTCCCGGTACGGTGAACGATGAAAGGAATTTACCACAGTCCGGTCCAGATGTAGCCATATCAGATTTGCGTTTGTCCACTGACAAGCATCTTTTGGTTGTTATGAACACTCAGGCTGGATTTCACTGTTGGTAGTAGTGTTTTGGCCTCCTTCCAGACAATCGCTCACTTGGGCCAGTGTCGAGTCCTTCTGTCGGGGTATTCTAAGGTTGAGAAGTCCTATATATGGGTCTTCATGACTCGCATTACGCTTTCACGTGAGATTTTACAGCTGCTTCAGCTACTCCATAAGATTTTCTTGTTTACAGGACCAATCCATAGGTATTAAACTTCCTTGAATTTTTTTATGAGAACTGAGGACCACCGTCCGAAATTACTTTATCTTGGATTCCTTTGTCTTAAGGTTGTTGCATACCGTATGTCGCACAAACATCACATGATCCTATGAAGTGTCTTCCAATCGACTCTGCTTTTGACAGAGATTTCTTTTCACCTCGGGGTATAATATTGTCACCATCACGGTATGGAAAGTAAGGTATTTCTGCTAGATGTACATTAGTGCTGGGAATTGGTCAAAATCTCATAATTGATGATTGGTTCATTACAACCGATCAATCATCGAAAATAATTGGTTAGCGTAATTTATGAAATTGTCCTGATTATTTTTGTTAATGGACAAAAAATATATAGAAAAAACCCTGTAGTTCTTTGGTATTTTTGCAAATTGCACAAAAGGCAGTGGCAAATTTCACATCTTTAAAGGATGACTAGTAGGTTAGAACATTAATTTCTTGGAGTCTTGAAGATAAATTCCACCATGACTTGGAACGAGCTTGTATTGGTCATGAAATGTAACAGACAAAACCAACCTTGTGAAAAATATTGTTAATGCAAACAAGTGTTCTAGAATTGTTTGTGTTCGATTATGAGAAAACATGACCGATTGCTTGGTCGTTTAGTCACTGCGACCAATCTTCGATTATTCAATTAATCGGACCACCACTAATGTACATCAGATCTGTTGTTCAGCTAGCCTGTCAGGATCGTATCCATCAGTTGACAGAGTGCTTGATCCTTTTGTGTCTCTCATTGGATGGGGTCCAGTTGATCAGATTTGATGGGACAGTAGGTTACATTGTTCATAGTATCACACGTTTTCCAGGTTTGTACTCCAGTTTGAAGTCATATGTCTGCGCCCTCAACAAACGTGATTGTAATCGAGTTAGAGCCTTTGACAACGGTTTCTTGCAAATGGCTACAATATGTTTGTGGTCAGTTACTACTGTCACGACATCCATATGTGTCACAGTGGAACTTTTCAAATGCATACACTAAAGCAAGGAGTTCTTTCTGTGCATACCGAGTTTCAGTCTCAGATAGCGATCAGCTAGCATAAGCTATATATTGGTTGTCCATTTTGGATCATGACAGAACCAAGTCCATTTTCACTTCATCATTTTCCAACCAAAGTTCTTCTTTCTGGTCATAATAAGAAACGGCTTGTGCATTGGTGATCATGGTCTTCACTTTTGAGATAGCATTCTGTTAAAGATCAAGGGTATATTTTCCTTCGTCAGGTTAAGAAAACACGTAGTTACTTCAGTCAGATTTTCCATGAAACAAGAAAAGTCATTGCACAATCAAAGAAAACGTCATAGTTCATAGACATTTTGTGGTTCTGGAAATGCTGTGATCGCTCTGAAGTTTTCGGGGTCAGTGCTGAGACCTTCACTTGGGATTTTATGCCCACGAAAATTGATTTTGTTGAGGTGAATCTGCATTTTGTCTTTGTTGAGACCAATATCTGCATTCCTGATATCGCTTCAGCGGTGTGCCAAGGCAGTCATCATGGCTATCATCATCAGCTCCATGAACCAGGATGTCATCAGCTACACAGGCAACACCATTCATACTTTGTAGGTTTTCAAGATATTTCTTCTGGACATTTTCAGAGGAGACAGAAAGTCCAAATGGCAATCTCAGCCATCGGAATTATCAAAACATGTTTGAAATGTCATCAGCAGACTAGATTCATGATCTAATTCACATGCAGTAGTATATAGAACAGGGGTACGAGATCACTTTTGTCAAAGGACTCTGTAAAGCTTTATTTCATAAATAAAGCCTTTATCAGGCCCCGATCTCAAACAACTTCCTGGTCACTATGACCACGAAGCCAACACTTTCCTGGTCACGTGACCCCATTGTAACGTGAGGTAAAATCAATATTGGCTTCCTCGGGCCCTGTCACTTGGTTATGTTGATATCAGCGTAACATATACAATGTCGACTTTCGAAGTCCTTATCGTGTGCAACCTAACCTTCATCTCACTGTGTTTCATGTGTATCGGGTATTATATTATTAGAATTAAAAATCGCTTGTTACATTATAGGATGGATTGCAACGACCTGCTTGAACAACTGTTGGTAGAGGGTGATAAGCGGGAGGAACTGGTGGACGACGACAAGCGAGAGAAACTGGTAGCGCTGGCGACGGGTGGGAAGGGGAAACAATACTTTGGTGGGGACTATACCCCTGATAAAATCCAGAAACTACCCACTGATGAGGCCGATAAGCTGTACGCGAGATACAAAACCCGGCTCGGGCTGAGGTGACGGCAACTATAGGGTCGACCATGACGCAGATCTACACCGTTTTGGCATCGTACTTCCTCACCATTCCCCCCGAACGCCGACTTTACCTGTGGGTAGATCTCGAGAAAGACCTGTTCATCGAACACGCTTTGTGCGCCGTCACCTGCATGTTGTACCACAAATACGGTATGTTTTTAGTCCTGGTGATGGTGGCGTTCATCACGGCAATGCATTGTCAATTTAAAGAGGGGGAAAATAATAATAATAGTATACAAGATGGATGCTGCCCAGCAAGAAATGACTCCGACCTTAGAGGAGCAGGAAACCCTGACACATGCTCATCATGAACCTGGGTATGGCGATGGCCACCAAAGACATCCTCGTGAATCAAAGGATCATACCGGGGAATATTTTGAAGTAAATATAGGTATATATAGTATGGCTACAATCGCTATGAAGGTCGGCGGGGCTTTAGTCAATGCCCTGGCATTTTCCGGCAGCAATTACCTCTTCTCGAAACTACGGTAGTCAAACACGTCTGAGGTAAAAGCGGAATGAAAACGGCACGACATAGCCATTGAGAAACTGCAAGCCACGCAATCCGAATACGCGAAGAAACGTATGCAGAGACTCGATTTCAATAACGAACGACTCCAAGCGTTAAAACCATGCCGTTTGAATGTTCAATGACATCGACAACGCCGCGAAAGAATACTACCTGCTGACCGGCAAACAGCTCGAACCACTCGATGAACCCACACTCTCCCAGTACTACGCACCCTCCCCAGGGCAAAAGGACCAAGAACTGACCTTCGTCGTGATGGGCCTAGCAGCGACTGTGTTAATCGCGAAGCAATTAAACTAGGTACCCATATGAGTATACCAAAGATGAGACCTGCCCCGTATCGAGGCCAGTACGTGCTTATGGGGAAAACGGAGACCTGCGGTAGGAGGTGCTCCGTGTGCGGCATCGGAGTGAAATGCAACTACTGACTAATTTAAAGCCTACGGGGCAAACGTAGTCTGGCACCAGCTTATCTACTAGAAGAAAAAGGAATACATAAACGAACGTAGGCACCTCCTCAGGATGGAAGTGTAAGGGCCCTCCCTCCCTTGCCGGAGGCCCAATTAAAAACTGTGTACACCTAGGTATAATGATGCCTGCGTTCGTGCGAATTACCATAACCCCAAAAGGTTATCTGAGAAGCTGGCGGATGAATATAGCCGAGAGCATACCCGTCACCGTCATCAAAACTCCGATCACCGGTATACTCAAAGAGGAACTGAATGGCCTGGGGCGCTTCAAATTTCGGTTCACATTGGAAGTGACATGGGGTGAGGGGGCGTCAGGTATACTTTCCCCATCACAGGTTGGCGAGAAATCACGACTCAACCTGAGCTGGGTAAGTACCTCAACACATCATTACAAATCATACAGGACCACTATCCCCAGGATAAGTACAGAATCACAACGGTCTACCTAAGCATTGCCGATTACAACGCTGAAGTGGATCTACTGATGCCACCCCAACACCTGCTCAAGGCAAAGTTCGACTAAGGTGCCCTTTATTTTTTTACCTAGGGCTGGATGAGTTACCTCCCTTCCCTAGCCAGTGGCCAATTTAGATATTGTATACACCTGAGCATAACAATGTCTACTGTCCTGGAGCTACGGTTCGTGCAGACTGAGCACTACCTGAGGGGCTGGCGGATGAATGTAGACCAAAACATAGATATCGACGACCTCAAATCCCTGATCGCTGGCAAAGTCAACGAGGAACTGACCGACCTGGGGAGCCTCAAATTCCAGATCACGGTGAAAATGTCGCTCGATAAACAGCAGGTGGACGGCAGCAAAGGGTACGTTAAGCCTTACTTCAGGGGTAAACGAAGTCGTGACTGAACCCGAGACGGTAGACGAGTCCATCAACACCTCACTTCAGCAAATACGAGAGTACCTGGAATGCTTCACGCACAAGGGTTCAGGGTGGGCCTTGGACAAAATCGATAAGGTCTACCTGGACATAGCTAACTACATGCCGTTCAGAGGCAGATCGTACCTGGACTTACCACCCTACTATAAGAAGAAACAAGCCATGGTCAACACTAAAAACAGAGGAGACGATTGCATGAGGTTAGCGATCAGGTCAGCCTTGTTTCCGGCCGACGTTAATTCGAACATACCTTCGAGCTATCCCCAAGACGACGGACTCAACTGGGACGGTATAGACGAACACACCCCATATCTCAGGTCACCAAATTCGAGAAACAGAAAACCCACATAGCTATCAACGTCTTATCAATATATTCATGATCCAGCGAGGTGACAAGTACCACTACGCATGGATGAAACACTTCAGCAGGCTGATGTACGACCAATCGAATTACAGAGAGAAAAAACACTTCTGCGAACGGTGCCTGCACGGCTTCACCTGGGCCGACCTGCTGGAATCATACCGGGAGCATTGCCTAGGGCAGACGGCCATACGAATAGTCATGCCCAGGAAGATGACAACACCATAAAATTCGACAACCAGATGCCCGTACGAACCAGATGCCAGTACCTTACAACATCTACGCCGACTTCGAAGCCCTCGTCAAACCCGTTGACATCGGGCCGTTCCCCCAACACTCACAAAATGCAGGAGCACGAGGCCTGTGGGTTCGTATACGTGGTCGTCTGATGTGAAGGGAAAACGAACGCTCCCGTGGTGTACAGAGGTCCCGACGCGGCTGAAAAGTTTCTCATGTGCTTGCAACAGGAAGAGAAAACCATCAGGAAGAGGTTGTACACCGTCGTTCCCATGCGTATGACCCAAGCCGACCGGCGAGTGCACGGCTGCAGCACTCACTGCCACGTGTGTGACTCACCCCTGGACGGCGATTCGGTGAGAGATCACTGTCACATCACCGGGGAGTACAGAGGCGCAGCCCACAACGCGTGCAACCCCAAACTCAAAATCAACCCCAAAACAATCAACATCCCTGTGGTCTTCCACAACTTGGGAGGGTACGACTCTCACTGGATCATGCAGGCCATCGCGAGGGTCGATGGCAACCTGATGTGCATCACCCAGGACGATGGCGAACACGCTGGGGTTAATAAGCCGGCCAAGGTTGAAAAACTCGTATCCAACTTGATGACCAAAACCATGTACATCGTTCACTATCGCAACCTGCAGCTGTACCTGTCACTGGGTATGAGGCTGACCAAAATTCATAGGGTGCTCAAGTTCGACCAAAGCCCCTAGATGGAGCCCTACATCAGAATGAACACGGACCTGCGAAAGCTGGCCACCAGTGACTTTGAGAAGAACCTCTACAAGCTCAGGAACAACTCAGTGTTTGGTAACACGATGGAGAACCTGACGAAACGCGTGACCTTGTAGCTAGTCCGGTCGAAAGAGGAAGACAAACTCAGGAGACTGACAGCCAGCCCGGCATTCAACCGGAGCAAGATTTTCACTGACGATCTGGTGGCCCTGCACATGAGGAAGGGCCACATCAAATTCAACCGGCCCGTCTACGTGGGATGAGCATCCTCGACTTTTACTACGACTTGTACTACAACGAGCTCAACAAGCAGTACGGCGACAGGTGCGAAGTGCTGTACACGGACACGGACTCCCTGCTGATGGATATTCGAACCGAAGACGTGTACGAGGACATGAAGAAACACATGCAGCTGTATGACACCAGTGACTACCCCAAGGACAACCCCATGCACAGCACGGTTAACAAAAAGGTCCTCGGCAAGATGAAGGACGAATGCGCGGGCACACCAACAAGAAGTATGTGGTGAAACAACACATCAGACACACCAGGTTCAAGGAAGCCCTGTTCATGACCCGCACCTTCAGGCATCAGATGAACATGCTGAAAAGCGACGGACACAGGATATACGGACTGACGATAAACAAGACGTCCCTGTCCCCAATGAAAACGAAGTGTTGGATAGCGATTGATGAAATCAACATGTACGGGCACGAAAAATTGAACTAAAAATAGAAGTATGTATATGATGTCATGACGCCTTGAGTACATTTACTACAGCCCGCGTGGGTACGCGGATCTATCTGCCAGCACCACGCTACGTGCCTAGACGAAAGTTCGGCATTGACGTACCCAATAGCGTCCACCAGGCCGACCTCCTGTTCCTACACCACGACAGGATGTACAAGTATGCCCTAATTGTCGTTGACGTGGCCACAAAGAAGCCAAGCCGTTAACCGCGAAAGATTCAGCACAAACAGCCCGTGGGTTCGAGCGCATATACAAGCGCAGTCCCCTGACATGGCCCACGGAGCTGCAAGTCGACCCGGATGGGAGTTCATGGGTGCCGTGTCACAACTGCTAACCAAGCAAGGCGTCCAGGTCAGGCGTGGTGCGGCCGGGGCTCATCGCAGCCAAGCCATAGTCAAGAGATTCAATCGGACTATGGTCGAGCGGTTATTCGGGCATCAGTATGCGAGAGAGATGGCCAACCCGGGGAGACGATCGACCACGAGACCACCTTAAGTGGTGTCGGCTATCAACCACGAAACCACTCGTCTCACTGGCAAGAAACCGGCCGGCGCTATCAAACTGAAATCATTGACGGCTGAAACGGCTTTGCCATTGCGCGGGAAGGAGAAACAGATACCCGACAGTGCCCTCATGAGGTACATCTACCAGCCGGGGAAACACGAAGGAGACACTCGGAAACGAGCCACCAACCCGACATGGTCGGTCAAGACTTACAGCATAGATAAAGTGGACATCAAGGCTGACGAGCCGAACTTGTACTACTTGAAAGACGGGCTGCCGAGGGGGTTCGTTAGGGAGGAGTTGCTGATCATGCCTCACGGCACCATGTTGCCACCTAAAAAATAAAGCATTTGCTAAGCATTGCTAAGCACTTTGTAAGCCACGGGTTGGTCGGTCTTGAGCACGAGCTTAGCATGCTTCATCTCGGCTAGCTGCCTCTTCACCCGTTCCCATTCTAGTTTGCTCATCACATCGTTCTCTCTCAAGCACTCCTCGAACGAATCCCTGTCCTTGCAGTCGAATAAGGCTACCCATCGCGTCTGTTCCCTGAGGTCTTTCAACACCGAGTTGAATTTCTGCGTCAGCACCCAGATGCTTTGCTGAGAGTGCCGGCCAGAGAAGGATAGGTACGATAGCATATCTCTCTTTTTTTATCTCCTTGTTAGCGCTGCAATCGTCCAGGATGAACAGCATAGGCCCCCCCTTCGAATTTCTTGTGGTAAGCCTTCAACCAGTCCTGCAGGCTGGTTCCCGTGTCGACTTTCCGTGTACGTCTTGTTTATGTGCAGAGTAGGGCACATGATAACGATGTTATCGAACACATCCGGGTAATACCCCTCTGCCAACACACTATGGCGCAGTGCGGGTCGCGGAGTAGATCAATAGATGGCTTGCACGAATCTCCCATTGTCTATATTAAGCTGCGCATCCACAATCACGTACAGATATAATTTCAACTTGCCTGCGGGTTGAGCCTTCTTGGTGATCTGGACAGTTATCCCCTCGCTGCCGTTGTCGACGCGGCTCCCACTGCCATGTAGGCTATTGTCATCCGTGGATCGCATGTCCAGCCCCAGCGCGTTTTGGTAGTCAGGTATTCCCCAATCTGCATGGAGGATAGATCCAAGTCCTTGATGACGTGTGGGTACTGGGTCGGTAGCTTCGTTATCTCATCCCAGTTCCACCTTCGTGATCTCGGGGTTGAAAAACTTCTAGCTGTCCCTTCAGAACGGCTCGTAATCCTCCACGGGGAGGATCAGGATGCCTTTCATCGATCGCGCCGGCACATTCAGGTTGATATTCAACAGCGTGTCGCTCTTGTCCCGTACTATCGTCTGGTCCCGCAGGAACCGGTCGTACAGGATGGCCACCTTCCTCAAGTACTGGTTTTGAACCTGCCGGTTCAGCTCCAAACTAGCGACCATGTGGAACTCCAGGGAGATGTTGTCGATAGTGTAACTGGCCTCATCGCCGTTCGGCGTACGCACGACTTTTTGCTGTAGTCGTTGAACATGAGCTCGTATTCCAGCCTTAATGGCGCGTGCCCCGTGAGCAACTCGAAGTCGAGTGGCAAGCAGAACGTGTTCCCACATGCTTCGGCGATGGCCTTTTCACCCGCCGGGAGCTTGTCGAGCTGCTCTTGCGTGAAGCCGTACTCCACGCACAACGATTTGCTGATACCTCGGTACACGTCGTTAACGCATTCGCCCCCCACTTTTCCAGAGGTCCCCGTAGCAGTGAAACACGTCGCTGTCGTCGATGCTCAGCACCTCATTGTCACTGATCTTGATGGTGGTCTTCTTGACAATAGCACGGCCGACGTTCCGCACCAGCTCGCGTTTGTTGTTGTCGGAGGTGAATGTGAGGTTGAACGTCAGTCGGACCGTGCTGGGTATGATGATGTCATTCTCACCCAGGTTGAAAGGGTCTAACTTTCTCCCGTTGAGGCATAAACACAACGTAGAGACGTGGGGCCTAGACTATTCCAAATTTACCCTCGACGAGAATGGCACGCTACGATTGAGGGCTCAAACGGAGGTCAATCTCATGAACGCATGCACGAGAACCCCATTTGCCTTTTTGACACTCACCAATCGCCATGGGGACAACTTTATCCGCGGTGAACTAAACCTCATAGATTATCAGCCTAAGCTTCCACCGAGGGTCGTCCAAGATCTGCAAGCTACCAGGGCCGAACTCAACGATGAGCCCCAATGTGCCATCGAAAAACTGTTGGGCATGTACCATAACAAACCCTTACCTGGGTTCGAATTTACCGTTCGGGAACTGCGAGGGCTGCACAAGGCCATGCAAACCATTCGTGGATCACTCGTGGACAACACAACCAAACAGTATGCGATCAATGCCCACATAGCCCGTGAAAGAACGAGTTGAGCCGATGTCGGATCACGGAACGAATACGCAACCTGGAAGAGGAAAGGTCGACCCGACTGGAAGCAGCGTCCTCCTTCCGAGAACAGCTCTATCCCAGATCAGCTGCGTGCAGGAAACCATCGATTGAGTCCTCTACCAGGACAAGACGTTGGCCGACAAGATCCGAATTTTGTTGCGAGAGCAAGGGATCACCATCGCCAGCGTTCTGACGGCATTGGGCTTCATCATATCAACCCTGGTCGTGTCGCTGACGGGAAGCAGTGGCATACCAACACCCCAACCCCACCAAGTGGTGGCGACGTCAGAGACTGGGTGAGAAGACACCCTGGGCTCCGGGGATTGTGGTACGACTATGCCCGTTTCACCGGACGTGGGAGGTGGGACATGACTCACATTGATGCCCAGGTTGATACCCGACTACTGGTCGGCCGTGGCTATGACTATTTCGTTGTTGTAGCCTACCACTTTGTTGATTCTCAGTTGCAAGTCGGTCGGAGCCATGTACAATCCCACTCGAACACGTATTCGACTTTAGACCGGACATATTCAAACACGTCTTGGTAGCGTCGGATGACACTCGGCAGATCGACCGGGGCGACGATGGCATCCTTGACATTGGCCACGAACTGCTTCTGCACGTTGTAAGCAGTCCCGGCGCCCATGATGCTGGAACGCGTTTGTGCCTGCGCACCCACCTGCATCCACACGTACGTACGAATCGAGTCGTTCAAGCGTTCGGTGTTGGCACGAGTGAACCCTCTCGACGTGTCCAGCATGAACATTTTCCAGTCTTTGGGCTGCTGCCCTTTCTGGACGGTGAAAGCAGCACCACCTTTAAAGTTCATACAATCATGTCACCATTCATTACTCAACAAAGCAAAGTCCTGGCGTACTAAAACTCATTTCAGAAGATCATCAAATACTTCTTGCACGGATCGCACCCCATCATATGGTTAGCCCCCGGCAAACGCGAGTCCGTCTTCGGGTCTAGTTCGAATTCATTGCAAACGCGTTCATAGGCCCATCAGTCGTATGGGTATTTGCCGCGTCCCATGCTTTGTCTTGTGGGAGCGGAGCACTGACCTGGTAGTATACATGGAACATGAACACAGACCGACCCAGCGGGCCCTGGGAGTGTCGCTCAACGTCAAGCTGCACCCCACGGCGAAGTTGAGTTGATTCTGCCAGAACTGCATAGGGTTGTTGAACCAAGTGTGAACTGCCTTGATGTTCGTCACCGAAAGCCTATACTTTTCGAACACATCGATGAACTGGGCTCCGAAATACAACCCAGCCACGTCGACCACGATCCGAATGTGCGTGGAATCGGAGGCACTTACGCTGCCACTCTTGGGGTAGAAGTGCATGTTGAAATATTATATAATGCATGATATACTTCTCAATATGTACGTGACGCTCCCGGGAATAACCAGCGGCGAGGCCGTTCAGCTGCTGCATGCGATCGATAACACTTCAGGTCAACTCGAAGTTGCACTCTGCGATATCACCTACCTGCCGCGATGGACCAACATCAACGACAGCAACAACAGGCTGTTCGTCAGTGATAAACGTAACCAAATAACGGACGGCTACTACAATGTATGCTCGCTCAGCGATGAAGTCTTCGAACCCGTGGGAGTCGAAATCAAACTTAACGACTGGAATGGCACAGTCATGTTAACCAACAACGGGAGAAACGTCTTGAGACTCAGCCGGCCGTTGGCGAGAACACTCGGGTTGCCTTCGAGCGAAATCCCCCCGACAAACACCGTCACAGGCATGGGATTACCCAACCTAGTGCCATGCCGCGAGCTGTGCATTCATCTCGACCAGCTGAGCATGACGGGTGTTGTTACCCTCTCAAGTCGACTGGTTTCTCAACATCACGCTTGGTTCCCCCTACGTGTTCACGGAGAACAAAGACAACTACCTAAACAAAGTCGTGAACAACAGAACCCTGCTCGTGCCTTATGTCCCGACGCAGAGGCGTAGTGTAGTCATCAGCCCACTCTCAAGTATGGCAGCCCACATGCTATGGAGTAAACCCGGGGTGCAAAACGTGGGGTGCAGGTGGTGTCTGAATTCGAAGGCGTGATCAACATCCTGGAGAGTCTACCGGCGAATTCCACGCTGGTCATCCAAGTCTACCTAGGTGAACCATCGCAGCGTGAAGTCGAAGTCATGAAAGGAATCAAACTCCGGTGGGTCAAACAACATCAGTGTTCACAGAAAACAAAGACAAATCCGTAAACAAAGTCGTTAACAACGGAACTCTGCTCGTGTCTTACGTCTCGACGCAGAGGTGTAGTGTAGTCATCAGCCCACTCTCGAGTATGGCAGCCTACATGCTATCGAGTTTGCACTCACCAAGATATTCCTACCAGACAACATACACCTCATGGGGTTGAAGTCCACCCCTGAGAAGTTATCAGAAAAACAGTTGGAAACTATCTTGTGATAGTAGTATAGCAATGACCAGTCATCGTCCCAACAACACGCTTAACGATGTAGGAGACATGGAGGGGTTCGATCGGCCCGGCGGGGACGGCACCTTGTACAGTCTGTATTTTAAAGGCGACGTGTACGAGCGGGTGTCGCTGGCAGACTCTAAAGAGCCTAAGTGGTTGATCAACGTGACCCTCACCTCACCTTACATCTCTTAAACAAAGATGGTTTCATCTCCGAAACTAGGAACAACGGTATCTTGCTCAGGGCTTTCATTCCGGATCCTAGTATAAGTGCTCGACTAATACCGGATCACTCTGGTAACATGTTAGTTTCAAACGTGGATTCAGATTTAAGGTTCGGCGTACACGATTCCCAATTGGATCTTATGACTATGAAACCAGGTTGCACACTCATCATAGAAGTCTATCTCATGGCCACTATTAGGCAGGCAGAACGACAACTTTTACCGGGTTGACAATACGCTGGAGCCTCGTCAGTAGCCAACCTTGCCGTATCGTCGTACAACTGGGACCCTCGAGGTTTACTATCCCTTTATGCATCGGTGATGTTCGTGTATCCGTAGAGTTGCCTATTAGCCTCTCACATATTTTCCTGTATGATAATCTAAGCCTTATAAGCCTCAAATACACTGGGCAAGAGTTAAGTATCACACAATTAAATCTTATCGTATAATATATATTACACAAACACAGGATGGGTCTGTACCCAGTCGTAGAAGAAGTAGCGAAGACACTGGAAACCGTAGACGGATTTCGGTTGAGGCAGTTATGTGACGTAAAACGCCAACTAGAACAAGATCGCGACATACGGAAAGCATTATGTAAGAAGTACCATAGGGCTTTCAATTTCGTAGATGCGGTTGACACCACCCTTATGGCAACCAGCATGGGGTTAGGGAGCAGTAGGTGTCGGGTTGTTAACCACCATCGTAGCCGCACCTATAGTGCTAGGCATTGAAATAACAGCTGGGGTGTCAGGGTTGGTGGGGTTGGTGTTTAAGTTTGCATCCCGCAGATTGCATCGTAAAGCGCTGAAACACGACGAGATCAGGGTTCTGGACAAAGCAAAGCTGAACACGGTAAGTGAGCGTATTTCCACGGCACTCACTGACAGTAAAGTCTCCGAGGATGAGTTTCGTTTGGTCCTCTCTGAACTCCCCAAGTACCACAAGATGAAACAAGAGATTCGGTCCAAGTCTCGTAAGAGCACTGTCATCAGCGAAGACGAGAAAAAAAGTACATAGAACAAGGGGTACAACAAGCCTGGCAAGCCTTCATTACGAAGACCAAAGAGATCATAGGCGATTCACATTAAATTGTTTCGTCGAGGTCAACATTATATAGGGCGATCACAATAGTGTCACGTGTTGGCTCGCGGTCATAGTGACCAGGAAGTTGGTTGAGTGGTATATACACTAGGGGAAGAGATCGGGGCCTGATAAAGGCTGATGGGAATACGTCCAGCTGGCTTGACATCGGGATCGGTCGTCAAATGTTCCAATCCTTCCAACTCAAAATGATGCATACTTTTCCTCTGTGAGTACTTCAGGTGACACTGCGGACAAAATATCCATATTGTGTTCATTAATATCAATTAAGTTCATCTTCATGACAGTGTCCATGCCTGACAGTGGCATCAGGCTTTTCTGCACAACAAAATTGACAGAGTAGAGATTTCCATTCTTCGGATTCAGTACAACAGCTTGGTAAGAGCCCACAGGAGTAAGAGGTGTCTTATTCCATATTGTTATAAGGTGAAAATGCATCCCTAAAGCAGTAAGAGAATTACTGCAGATTCCGTATTTCGATTAGCAGTATGACTCAGAACTGATAACCTTTGGATCATGAGTAGCATATAAGTAATCAGTTCCGGACAGACAATAGCATTCCTAAGGAGAACAATAGCATTCCTAAGGAGAACAATAACATTCCAGGGGAGAACAATAGCATTTTTCAAAGAGCGCTCCTACATACCCAAGGAGTTTTCAGGAGCACATTCCATAAATTCCAGGAGCTGTCCTTTGAACCCTTAACCCTATTGTATACAATGATAACCTACACTATGGTTCTATACCAGCCGGTAAAGAGTTAAGTGACGTCTTTATTTAACATCATGACTCATGGAGATGGGAATGTGTATTGAAATGTTATGAATAGGAACCAAGCAAATTTGATATATTGAAATCATTGCTATTAAATTTGAAATGGGTGGAATGTTGGCCACCTACATCTTTTTTAATATTTGTGTTGTTTGACATTCCATTTATCGTGTCTTGTTAACCAACCAATCAGACAGCATGTGTACTACTTTACATCCAATCAGACAGCACAGCACTACACAATCCCATGTTGCACCTTCCACTATAAGACATTTCAAATCATTTATCATTGCTATCATAGACCAGAAAAATTTTGGAAAAGCATTTCTGCTCACAATCATTATGGCGCAGAAGATGTTGAACAGGAGATGTATAGGCTTCTCAACAGATCAGTAACTTACTAGTGTGTTTCACGAAGTGAAGGATATTGTGAATACTCAGGTACATTGCATGAAACTATGATGCGAACAAGTGAGTTGTACAAAATCACATACACCGAGATGGCAGAGCAAATGAAGACCTTAGAAGAGAAACTGCCATCATTATCGCCCGCTCTCTTGAGTTTGCTGTTGATTACATGAAAATTGCTGCCACATCTGCCAACGAGAATTCAGAGAACAGAAAGCAAAAACCCCCTATCGCATCTCTTCCTAAGGCTAAGAAAACTAGAAAAGTGAAAGAGAACGAGAGACAACCAGTTGCAAAGAAGAGCAAAAGAACACAAAAGCAGAAGACCAAAAAGGAGGTAGCCAGTCCAGCAATCAAACCAAGGTAAGTGTAATCATTACGATAATTAATTATATTTGTTCTACCTAATTATTTACAATGAAATAATTTTGTTTCTCAATTTTTATCTTATATTCGTCTTCTTTATTGATAGGAGCGATGTCAGCGCTATTTCACCTACTGCACCGCAGCCATCTCCATCACTCCTGATAGAACCTATAACACCTCCTACAGAACCTAACTTTAATGACTGGCTTCCAACAGAGTCCACCTTAAATGACTTGTGGTTGGATTACACTCAACTCATGGGAGACATTGAACAGCAAGAGAAACAACACATGGAGATGAATGTCGCAGGTGATTTAACAGCGGAAGATCCATATGAAGAAGAGAAACTTACTCCTCTTCAACGAAATTGTAGCATTTGTCGTCACAATAATATGCTGCGTCACGTGAGTTGCAATAGTGGACAAGTCCAGTGTCACGTGTGTTGTAATGAACTTATTGACTGTTTGTGTTACTGTGATCCAGAGGGGATGATGGAAGATATGTTATCTCAAGATTTTGAAGGACATATCCTATCAGTGTAAATTCAGAGGTGTTTTGATCATGCTCTGTAACATGGTGATGATCATTATGTACTGTAACACACTTTTGTGAATTGTAATAGGGGATAGTGGTGGAATGAATAAATAATCCAACCATATGTGTTTTATGTTATATATACTGAGTCAAAAAAGAAACTTCACAAAATGTTATTTGAAAAATAATGACAATTTTTTCTCTGATGATATATTTATGTATCCGAAATGGGATCACTATCTTTCGACTCTAGAAAAACGTTAGCAAAACCCACTCAAACTCATCCATTCGTCGTGCAAATTTTAGGTCAGGTGGTCTTAATTACTGCTGTTGTGGCCATGACGTTAGTGCCAAATCAGGTTTTGCACGTGCAGTCGATCACGTGATCTTCGCATCGAAGTTTTATTCATATGCACGTGTTTGCATTGGCCTCAAGAATTGAAAAAACACTTTTAAACCACAGTTCTAACGGTACTTGAAATGCCACAATTGTCAAATGTGCAACGTGAACGTGCCGTTGGCATGTTGCAAGCGGGAAGATCAGTTATTGACGTCGCAAGAGCAATGGGATGCAGCCGTCGTACTGTGTATGACTTGCGAGGTCGTCTACAACAAACTGGCACCACTTCTGATCGCCCAAGGTCGGGTCGTCCACGTGTGACGTCACGAGCAGAAGACCGTCAAATCGTCCTACGTCACCTACGTGACAGATTTCTGACGGCTACACGAACCAGGGCTGAGATGTTTAGAGGTTGACTGTCCTCACAGACCATTCGAAATCGGTTGCGGGCTGCCAATCTCCATTCTCGACGTCCATATTGTGGGCCAATATTGACGCCGTTTCATCAACGTCAACGTGAACTGTGGGCCCAACGTCACCTCCGATGGACCCAGAGAGACTGGAATCGAGTCATCTTTAGCGATGAATCCAGGTTTACCCTCAGATTCGCAAACGGCAGGCATAGAGTCTGGAGACGACATCGTGAACGGTATGCCCAATGTTGTGTACAGGAAGTCGACAGATTCTGGGGCGGAATTTGCATGGTGTGGGGTGCTTTCTGTGGGAACAACCGTTCCCTACTTCTGGTCATCCGTGAAACCTCACAGCTGCTGCTTACTGCGACCAGGAGCTCACCCCTGAACTCGTTCCTTTCATGGCAGCTCATGGCCCAGGCCTACAGTTCCAGCATAATAATGCTCGGACGCATACCGCGATGTTGACACGAAATTCCTTCAAAACGCTGGAATCAACGTCATGGACTGGCCATCCAGGTCCCCTGACCTTAATCCAATAGAGCACGTTTGGGATGCACTTGGGAGAAGGCTTCGTGGTCTTAGGAACCAACCTCAGAATTTGCAGGAACTTGGCGCTGCCTTGCAAGAGCAATGGCGCAGAACCCCCCAACCACGTGTTCACAAGCATCAGGCAGTCGATGAGGAGACGGTGTTTGGCAGTGGTGAATGCGCGGGGCGGCCATACACGATATTGAACCTAGAAATTTCACATTTTTATTCTTGTGACTTGACATTCTGTATACCCATGTTTTGGAACGGCGGTGTAGCCTAATGGAACTGATTATGGCACTGTCAGTGTATCGAGTACATCACACAGATCTCAGCAATGAAATAATAACAATTTAACCATCTTACCATCTCTTGTTCTTTGATAGTGCCCTGAAGAAAGAATGTGAAGTTTCTTTTTTGACTCAGTATGTATTGTTTAGTAAGTCACATTCTTCTCAGTACAACATGAGTTCCCAAAAGAAAAGCAGTGAGTTGAAACAGCAAAAAAGCATTAGAAAAGCATTATTATGGCCCTCACAATCCGGGCGCTTATTATGGACCCTCCAAACTGCGTGATGAATTGAAGAAAAAGAGTCACCATAGTATCAAGCTGAGGAAGGTGAAACGATTTGTCAACAACCAAGATGCTTGTAGTTTACACAAACCAGTCAAACATAGATTTAAAGGATGAAGTAGGTACTGAATATCTTAATCTGGTGAAATCGGGAAATGTGAGACTTGAAATTGAATTCAAATCTGCTCTCACCAAAACAAGTAATCATCAACATGAAAGCCTCAGGATTGCAATGTGCCATACAGTGTGATTCAGTCTTACAGAGACATGTCTTGGGAGTGTATGCTAAAGATACTTTACCCACACTCACACCTTCACTGTTGAAGAAAGGAGTGGGCGTCATTGTGAATACAGACTGCAGACAAAAGAGTGGTCGCCACTGGGTAGCTATGTATTTCAAAGGAAATAGAGCAGAACTGTTTGATAGTTTAGCAGAACCAGTTGATGCTGTATTTGATACTTATCTATGTTAGCTTCCGACATTTGTGCTGATCACACATCCAAAGAAAGATCTCTTAGCTTTGACAACGACGCTGAAACAGCATCCATCTCGAGTGACGACACGGGACCTTTCACCATGGCCACTGCGTGTACCGACTGCGGCATATTGATAGACAATATGCATGATCTACAGCGACATCAAAACATGGTGTCGAGCCAACACCAGTTTGAAATCCAAGAGGAAACGTCTCAGATATGATAGTGACGACAACAGTGAAGGCGAGGAACAACTTCCTGAACAGAAAGGAGGAGGTTCTGCTGGAAAACAATGTCGTGGGAAGCTTTCAAGCACTGACATGGAGGAGTGGCAAAATGTGGGTTTACAACGCATCTGGAATCGTGTGTACAACATCAACCATTACGTGAAGGAAAATAGGGGGAAAACAGATAGGGGGAATTGAATTGGCCAATAGCCTTAACAATGTTACTCAAGTTCACTCAATACTTTAAACCTCTATTTCGACCCAACCTAGACAGCCTGAGTAATATGGACCCTGGCACTGATCAATCTATCATCAAATACAAGATAACCCGTTTCATGAAAACTATCATGAAATACATTCTGACTCGTATAGATATGCCCGAAGTAGAAAGTGACAGTGAATCTGTCATGGCTGCCGATGACGATAATGATAATGATGAAGAGGGTCAGCAAGAATAAAATATCATCCCTTCAGTCGAGATTTTATCATCCCATAATAATGACACAGAAGAATCAGTCACCAAGCCAACATAAAGGAAGGAAGAGATGTGGACTTATCCACATATTAAAAACACAACCTGCCAAGAAGACAAAACAGTTTTCTCGAAATGACACCAACAGCTCCCTATCAAAGAAACACTTGGTCCTATACATCAGGAGAGCATCTTTCTGTGGCATAAATGCCGCTAAACGATAGTCTTCTCTGTTTTATACCTGCTGTATCTGAGTTGTTTCATGTTTCATGTTAAGACTAAAACACAATACAAGCTTTAAAATCATTGAACCATCAAGATTGCTTTTTTTCTGGTGAAAAATCCCGTGAACCCTACACTTGTGAAGACTGACACCTTATGTTGTTAATAAAAGGTCTGTTACAATTTTTGTTTCGTTGTTTTTAATTCATGTTTCTATGGTGTCATACACATTGTAAGTATGTTTCAGCAATCCTATTGTTCAAAACAATATGATCTTGAACAGGCTGTTACTGACTGACTGAGTTTGGTTTTACGTCGCTTTTAGCAATATTCCAGCAACATCACGGCGGGGGAAAGCAGAAATGGGCTTCATACATTGTGCCCATGTGGGGATTCGAACCCGGATCTTCGGCATGACGAGCCAACGTTTTAACCACTAGGCTACCCCACCGCCCCCGAACCCTCGAATATATATATATATATATTGCTGACATCAGTGTAATTGTCTTTTCACAAGACCGCCCCCGCTCTGGATCGGGTGATCAAGTAGTAGCATAACCTTATATGGAAAGGTCTGCTACGCCATGTTTTGGCTGAATGAAGAGTCTAGGTTAATATAGCATAAGTGTATTAGCATCTGTCATCACGTCTAACCTTGATGTCATGCATACATTGCATGTTTATGAGTGTTCATGCACTTTACATAACTACCGAGAGGTAACAACAAAGCAAGTTAAAGAAACTTTGACCAAATAAGCAGAAAAACCTAAAGTATTTACCAATGAAATTATTCCTACAATATTTCCAGGTGGTGTTGTTGAACTCGAATGTTTCGTTTGAGGAAAACACAAAACGATACAGCTTAGATAATTTCATATTTTTGCAAAATACTGTTCTTCGGATTCTGCTATCTACCTAAAAAGCTCACAAACAGGTTGTTGACACACGGCATCTCTTTTCAATAGTGTCAAGTCGCAGCCGACCGCCTCCGTGGTGTAGTGGTTAGAGCGTCCGCCTGGAGAGCGGAAGGTCGCGGGTTCGATCCCCGACCGCGTCATACCAAAAAGACGTTAACATATTGTACTTGTTGGTCCCTGCCTGGCGCTCGGCATTAATGGGTACAACAAGGACTGGTGGGCTCGGAGTCAGTATAATGTGTCTGAGTGGGGTATTCATGCTTCACTCCGGCTTGGTATCTCAGTGGGCTAGCACTATAAAACCAGCTTAAGTCTGGGCTAGTACAAGCAGCCGCACATACACATACACACTAGTCAGTTGTGGCTCATGATCAATAATAACATCTCAACAATGACCACACAGTGAGCTTGTCACGTAAATACACATTCTTTTCTGTGTCAGCACTGGAAATGGCTACTACGTTTTTATACTATCCATTGTTTTGCTTTAATGAAGGCTGTGATGACTGAATGTATCAGTGCATGAGAACAATACACCCAACCATGACTTGGCTGACTTGTTACGTCATGCATATCTTTAGCTATTAATGAGTTACATACATACTAAATAACCTCCCACAGAAAACACATGAAACTGAATTTGACCTCAGTTTAATATAAAGGTTGTAGTTGATGAAGTATCAATAAAATATTTTGTGGCACAACTATTGGAATACAATGCAATAATCAGATAATAGTGTAAAGAGGTCATATGGTATACTTTCTTATTTGTCTGCAAACAAAAAGGTTTGCAAATCTTGATCGTGACATTTTTAATAGAATATGTGTACTGAACATTCAAAGGAATTGTAAGTCATGATATAGTGTGATATAAATCGTGACATTTTCTAAATAGCGTTTACCATTAAACATTCAAAATAAAGTGGTACAACATTGAAGACATACGTGATTTAATTTTATGTTGATATAAAAATATCACAGGTACAGGTGAACGCATACATCTTTTCCTGGCGTGTGATTCAGCTGAATGATAAGCAGTTGTGTGAAACTATACCTATCCTCAAAAGCAAAGTGAAAAATTAAGTGTTATCAATTCCAGACCAGGAACGGTGTTTCTGCAAACCCTATGTTGTTCAGTTGAAGGTATGTAATTGAAACTTTGTACAAATTGTTATAATTGATTGACTTATAAGTAGTATTTCTCATCCATTGAGCATTTGATATTTCATTTCATGCAGAGAATAGTCTTAATTTTGACCTGCTTGTATACTGCAGAATTATATTCATATGCAGACATGTACAATGAGCTAGAAAAGGTGAGCTGTATTTCATACATTCTGTTAACCCTTTACCTGCTGGAGTAGAGAAATACTCAGTTGAAATTCAATACACATTCCAATCTCAGAGAGTTATGTTTGTTGCAGAATTACGGAAATCGGAAATGACCTTGTTTTGTGGAAGCATGACCCATATCGAATTCATGTAAGTTGGCTGTGTAATGATATCTTGCAGGGTTTTGTAAATAATTAATCTTTGCCGCAGGTACCATTAACCTTTATTTTTACTTAATTTTCACTAGTGAGTTTAAGCTTTTGATGGGTAGTATATCTTAGATTGAAAAAATTGCGATCCGCTGGAGTGTAGCGCCAAAACACAACTTTGAGGCGAGATGACCAACTTTCGACCCCACTTTAACGTGGACGGTTGCGTTTGGGTGAATATTTTCAATTTCAGTAACTGACATTCCAATCTGCGTGACTCACCAGGCTAAACCTTCCATTCATATTTACATATGTTTGTACTTATTTTTAAACCAATTGATTTAAACAATATGTTATTTCCAAAGAAGCTATATGTACAAGGTTTGAACATTGATATTACATATAAAAGGAAATAGACTGCTGCATTTCTAGGTTAGAATTCTGATGGAATATAACGTTAGAAGTGTTGCATGCTTACAAGTTACACTAACAACTAGTCTCTGAAATGAACATATTTTACTGAAAAAACTTCATAGTAAAAAAAATATAATGAATAGGAGCCCTGAGACTTTCTTCATTTTCAGAAGCTGAGGAAATCTAGACTTGCCACATTTTCTAGACTTGCGTGGGCTTTCTTGGATATATTTCTTCAGGGTCTGTACGACAGAATAGCTTACAAGTGTTAACAAATAATGTACTACTTAATGAACATATTGCTTATGGTACCAAGCACTTATTGAAAGCGGTTAGAATCAGCTATGAATTTATAGACATGAGCAACATTTCACCCATTTCAACTTTAATAGCAATATCCTATTCAAATTTGCTTGGTTCCTATTCATAACATTTCAATACACATTCCCATCAGCATGAGTAATCTCGTTATATAAAGACGTCACTTAACTCTTTACCGGCTGGTATAGAACCATAGTGTAGGCTATCATTGTATACAATAGGGTTAAGGGTTCAAAGGACAGCAGAAGACAGAAGTTGCGAATCACTGAAACGGGGAGTCACTGAACGGTGCTGTCCGAGACCCTTCTAATTATAATACACATGAGTAAAAGATCAGATACAGTTATTAACGATTCAAAACAATAGGTTGAAATATGTGATCAAGATAAGGTCAGGCTCGTTTCATTTAAGAGCTCAGAGAGTGCGGAGAGTACTAGCTCAACATTTCGGAAGCCAATCCACTTTACTAAGTTCCCCGTAGGATACGAGCCTGCTCTGTCTTGTGTTGAAGTTGTACTTGGAGAGATATGGACTGAGAGACGGTAAACCTATGTGAGTATAGAACTTGGTGTTGCGTTTATCCTTGAATGTATGTGGGCCAGTACATGAATGTGATATGGTTAGTTAAGAGTCCAGGTCGTCCGACCCCTCACTCCGGGACTTAGCATCCTGCAACGGACCAAGCGAGTGGAGAGGCAGAACTACATTCTCCCCCTGACAATGGGTGAGGCCACACGTAGTAAGTAACTGTGGTAGGGTTTACTAACGCCCAAGCGCCAGTTACGACAATATCACCATCTGACGTTCAGTAGTGGAAATCCTCAACAGGCCAGACAGACCCGTCTTTGGACATATGTCTGGAGAAGCTCCAGAGTCAACAAGAAATACAAGAGATATAATGTCTACAATCAGGTTTGTCTTTGACAACAGAACCTTGTCTTGGTTTTCCATTAGGTTTGGAAGTTGTCCTACGATGACCAACAACAGCATTTACATTCTCAGATACAGGTTTGTAAGCATCAAATTGGGCTTTAGCATTTTCATGTGTCAATTCATTTTTGCAATATTCAAAGAGTACAGTTAACACAAAGCTTTCAAAAGTGAATGAAATGTTTCCAAAGTTTCACCAATCTGATTTGTGCTGTTGAATTTGAAAAGTTCATAGGTCACTTTAATTTCACCAACTATAAATTGTTCCAATTTCTTAATAATTTCACCTGTTGTTCTGGTTTCTTCACCCGTTTGAATCCATTGAATCCATTGTATTGAAGCAAAGCCTAGTCACCGAGAGTATTCATTAATGAAGCTACTTGATATTCACGAGGGTATGGTGCCAGATGCACTAACATTCCACAGTTGTGCCATTTCTGCTTGCATACTAATATGAGAGGACATGGGGTTTTTTGACGCCCGGAATAGTTTTCAGTGTCACAGGGACATGCGCACCTCGTTCAGTTTGTTCAGTTACAGCCATTTTTGTAGTTTAGCAAAGCTCGTGGTTTCAGCATAAATAGTTTTTCTTCGTTTGTAGGGAACAAGGAGTCACTATAATGTAAGAAATAAGTCACTGTGCCATCAGAATCATTTCTGAATACAAATCCCCTTTAGTTTCCACCACGTTACGTGTTTATAGGACACGTTTAGTCAGGATCGGCTCAAACACGACAAGAAACCATTAGGGCTGATTCAACAGAGACAACTACTCTATAGACTCATTGTAACATACAGGCTAAATGGATAACTGAAAGCACATAACTTCAGTGAAACATCTTTTTCATGAAGTGTGCGTGGAATGTATGAAGGTACCGTTCTCCAAGAAGGTCGACTTGTGAAGATCCGGGTTAGAATTGGTCTTGAACCCATGCTTTTCGTAAGAAGCGACTAACTAACGGGATCATGCGCATGAGTTGGCCGTCTGGTACGGGTCGATCAGCAACAGCCCCGGTTTGCTGATGACGTTGAGCAAGGCGTGTAATGGTGGTAAGATGACAGAGCTACCTCCTTGCAACATTCAAATGGCCATTCCCTTTGCTCAGTCGTTACTCTAGGCATCGTTTGTGTGACGTGTACACCTTCTAACCACAGGTCCTCGTGTTTTGGGAGGATTAAAGTTTAAAAATAAATATATATAAATATTTGAGATGACCCCCGACTTGAAATGCTTCACAGTACAATATATCAAAACGATGCCGGACACTTCGGTACACCCCACTCGCTTGCTTTGCCAGTCGCTATGCTACTCTCGCATGAAATCGATTACACCTTAATGTAAACATCGGGGACATCTCAAAAACAATATTTTTTAAAGTTTTAATCTCTGAGGACACGAGGTCCTGTGCTTCTAGCGTCAATGCTCAATTGTTGTTTTCTCTAAACAAACCTTTATAAATGAAACCTCAGAGTGAAATGCATGCTTTCCATCCAGAACCCTCAATGCACGTGCTAAACGTATGGTTTTGCTGCATTGTGGTTGTGTTTGTGCGAATGTTTCGTATGGACGTCAAACTGCATGACATAATCTCATCGGGAATCATTGCATCACTTTACCATGAACGTTCCATAAATATGAAAGATTTCATTTTTCGAAACTTGCGTTTCTTTTGCTGTTAAGTATATTCTTTTATTTGAAACTACAGGTATCATGAGTTACGCTCACTTCATTTCTTTACAGTAATGACACATACCTCGACAATGACTTATGTCAAATTCTGGGGAGCCTGATACAAGTATCTTGTGACAGGACATAGCTCTTCTGGGCCATTTCAATACCCTGCCCTGATACCCTACACCAGGAAGAATGTTACTCTGTTTAAGACATCCACATACCCGCGGTAATGTATATCTGCCAGGCTCACTCAAGCCAGAGAGCCGATGTGAATGTCATGGCGACCTGTCTCTTGAGTATTATGAGGAGATATAAACTTGTCTTGTATATTTGCATATCTGACAGTATCCGACTGCCTCTCTGAATACACGTGTACACAGATAATATCTTTTACATGCGCTCTATGTACTCACAGATCAACAGCAGTCAGAAAGACGCCCGCTGACATTGGCACAATTGTTATAAATATAAGAAAACATTGCATGAAACAAAATAAATAGACACACCAAAAGTTACCATGCATTGGGCTTTGATTCGGAGTTGTTGGTTTTATCATTCACTACAATTATGAACGTTAAGGGTCTGAACCAGGCATATGCTCATTTTTGTTCAATCTAAAAACAAATATAAGTGTCGATGATGCACTGAAGTCATCAACTGGGTAATACAATTAGCAGAGCATAAACATGTTTTGATTACACTTGTATGTGTTTTCTATCCAGCTTACTTGCCGAAAATATGGTCTGTGGTGATGCACCTTCAGTTGTTGACAATCCATAGCCTGGTTTTATATTGTATGGTTCTCTAAAAATATCGTTTTATGATAGCATGCTAGTTTCACTTTAATATCTGTGATACACTGGTAGTTTTACTGTTCTTCGTCAACTGGCTTTTAATTTCTACTTTTATTGTTCTCTAATACAATAATTAATTGTTCACGTCCCGATATGGCTGAAATATTGTCGATGTGACGATAAATATTAACTCAATCACTCACTACTTGCTGAAAGTGATCATGCTAAAACACACATCATCTGTATATATCCTTATAATCATTTCGCAAATAGCTTAAATAACACCTCCACCTTGGACAAGGAAGCTTCAGAGAACAAGTCGTTGCAACACGTTTTTTCTGCACCGTACCCGCGTAGTCTACCCATGCACGAAATATTATGTAAGGAAAACGTAATAGGGACGCAATGCAATATTTCCACACCCAGATGTATAAACAAATGTCATGGGGACATAGTGTAAGATCATTCCGCAGGGCCCTGCAACGAGAGAAAACGTGACTTACAGATTCCAGTATTTAGCCCGAAAAGTACTGTCCCCTTTGAACCCTATTCTGCACACATATTAATTGATAGCACTATATTTGTTTGATGACTACGATTGAAAGTGTCTATAACATACGTTTGTTAGACAATTTGACTACTGACTGAATATTTTTTTATTAAATACAGTGGAAACCGCCTAAGTAAAGACCGCTTAACTAAACAGACCTGATAAGTAAACACTTTTCCTTGGTCCCGGCAAATTTCGTCATTAATTATCACTATTAGAGTCCTGTTAACTAAACTTGGATAAGTAAACAATACTGCTTAACTAAACGTCTTCTCACAGTCCCTGGAAGTAAATTACTTAACAAAAGAGACTGGATAACTAAATTAGCGATCACCACATAATCCGGCATGAGGGGCAAGTGTCAGTCTCCAGTTAAACAAACATCCTACTTACAGCTCGCTGGCGTCAAGCAGTTGACAATACACTGACAACTGGAGGCCAGCCCTGGTAACTTGTTCATTGTTATATATGCATACATATACATGCATATGGTTGTCATTGGCAGATTTTTATAGGTTTGGATAAGTAAAATACCTGATAAGTAAACAATTTTGGCGAGTCCCTTGGAATTTTACTTATCAGGTTTCCACTGTATGTTATGTATCAGGCCTACCATACAAACGGTGAACAAATCCTCAAAACTGAACTCATATACACCAACACAGAACAAAAATCACCAAAATAGGAAAATAAACTTCCAAAACTGCAACAATATCCCCTAAAACTGAAACAAACACATCTGTAATGGAAAACTAATAGTTTAAAATTGAAACTAAACTCGCGTATCAGCTACAAAAGCGCTCGCTGATGGTCGCCGAGCATACAAAACGGCAGTCATAGCATCCCAAATCAGCAGTCATAGCATCCCGAAACAGCATAAAAATCGTCAAAGATGGCTTTGATAAATAATGTTTTTAGTCACTATGAGTCTAATCTTGAAAAATGTGATATGGGGATGTAGCGCATCAACCCCCCTATTGTATTAAGCTTCAAACCTATGTTCATGCTTCTCAGTGTCAGGCTTGCGATTCTGCACAATGTGGTCCTCCGTTGTAGTAATTTTCTCTTTCCTCAGAGCCTCCATCCAGCGTGACATCCAGCCTCCTTTTTTAGAAATTATTTTGGGGCAAAAAGACACAAGTCAGGCCTGTTCAGAGGCAGAACACCCTAAGTCTGAGTTAGGTCTTTTTTCATAAATCATGTATATTCAACACGCTGTAATTCTGCAAATTATTAATGTCTCAACGTGACATTTCACCACAATGTAGATCTCATCATGACGGTTAGTGGGGTATTATTATGTCAAAACAACCCTTTCATTATACCACATAGTTGCTCAGTAATATTTATGATGGTACATACCACGAGAATAACACGCTAAGGGTTCCAAAAAGACGTGCATCTGAGCTTATTCGAACAGTGTGATTATACGGGGTTCCTCCTAAATATTGTTTTGATGCAAATTATTCATCCACTACTGTTGTCTGTATATAATACTACTCGTAGTTGTTAATATGACCGATTGCCTTGGCATATTATACTCATGCCAATAATGGTTGTCATCCCCCCCCCCAAAACACACACACACACACCCTTTCCAATAGAAGAAATTGAAGGGGGTGACAACCATTATTGGCATGAGTATATTTATACAACACTGCCATAGCACAGACACATTCACTGCTTCAGTTCAAGTTGGGGAAAGCATAAACTATAATTATCATTTGATATTTACAAGAGAAAACATGAGTAGTTTTTACTGGAAAAAATTACGCTGTGTAACGGTTTAAATGGGATAAGTAAATATACTAATATATTTCATACATAAGGTTTTGGAGTCAACAACAGGCTCATTTTATGATCGAAAATACTATTAGATATTTTTCCACAATTGTTTAATATCAGGTACTTAATGTTGTGTTTGTTTAATCGTATCCCAATTGTGGCTACATGTATTATGTTTTGTTTCAGGTGAGATCAAAGACACATGGACAGTTGTGAAAGTCTTGAAAGGCTGAATATTTTAAGGATGTATTTCAGACTGCTATACCGGCAGTTGTCGAAACAAAATATCGATTGAGGTTAATTTGAACACGATTCAATACATAATAGTCTAATGAAATAGGAAAGAAATACCTACCGTTTGTGCGTGGTTTGTAAGCTACCGACTGGGGAATTTGAGAAGAAACAGCAGGTGTGCTCGGCCCTCTATGTGTCTCTAGTTTCAAAGTAGCCAACAGCGAGACATGAGCTACCAAGTGTAATGTTCAAATACAAAAGGAATGCAGACTAAATTACCGAAGAAACATCCTTCAAGGTTCAAACGTGTTTTCATGCGTCACAAAGCGTAGAAACATTGCCTTATTATGCTGAGATCTGAACTTTCCTTTCGCGCTTTCCTTATCACCCAGTCCAGTATCGGGGGTGGAGGAAAGGCATAGGCGACCAGACCCGTCCAATCTAAAGTGAGAGCATCGTGTGCCCACGCTAGGGGGTCCGGCACCGCGGATACAAACAGGGGGAGTCTGTGATTCAACAGTGTGGCAAACAGACCCACATGGGGAGTCTCCCAAGCAGAGAATATCCCTTTCACTACCGAATGGTGTAGTGTCCATTCTGTCTGAACCACCGTGCCCTTTCTACTCAGGGTGTCGGCCAATACATTTAACTTCACCTGAATGTGCTGAGCTATTAAGTGACTCTTCAGCTCTCTCATTTTGTTGAGAACCACGAGTGTCCCCTTGTTTATGTAAGCTGCAACCGTTGTGTTGTCAGTACGAAGGAGAGTCACTTTGTTCGCCACATGGGGTTTGAACACAGCCACTGCCCGGTTGACTGCTTCCATCTCCAGAACATTGATGTGGAGATTGTGAAGGTGTGGTTCCCACTGACCGTCGGCCTGTAGGGTTACCAGATGAGCTCCCCTGCACGTCACACAGGCGTCTGTGAACAGCGACTGCGACGGTGTGGGTGGATGTAACGGCATGATCGGAGACAGGAAGTCTTGTGCTAACAATTGACTTATGGACGAGTTGAACCACGTCCAGAGGGGAACGGGTGTGTCCCAGCTTTGATGGTCCCACTTGGAGGCTAGCATCAGCTGTAGCTCTCTTTTTGCCAGTTTCGCCCAGTGCAGAATTCTTGACAAAGGCGTTCAGACGGTGATCTGCGGGAGACAAAGTGGCTTCCGATAGGTAGAATTTCACCCCGAGAAAAGTAAACTTCTGGGAAGGGACTAGTTCGAAATTTATTACAAACCCTAGTTTCACAAGTTCCTGACTCTGCTGACTCTGTGAAGCACAGAGGAGATTCGACCTGGCAGGACTCGGGGAATCGTCCACGTAAGCATGGAACCAGAGACCCAGGCAGTGGAGCCTTGCCACCACTGCTTTCATAACTCGGGTGAACACGTAGGGGGCTGAAGCTAGTCCGAATGGGACAGCATGGAACTCATACAGGTGATCCTCAAACACAAACCGGAGGTATTTTCTCGACGTTTTCTGAATAGGAATGTGAAGATAGGCGTCTTTTAAGTCTACTGAAAAGCCCAGTCGCCTTGATTTAGAGAGGTTCTTATGAAAGTTATATTTTCCATTTTAAACGCCTCTACTAGCGTGTACTTGTTCAGGTGAGACAGGTCTAATAATGGCCTCCAGTGTCCGTTTCTTTTGGGGACTAGGAACAGTCGGGATTAAAATCCTGACATGGGATTCGGGAGAGGAACGATCACCCCTTTTCCGAGAAACTCCCTCGGTGGGTGCAGACAGACGAGGGTGGGTACGATACGCCGTGAAACTGAATGCAATACCCGACCCTTAGTACGGACTGTACCCAAGGGTTGAGCGTCTCCTCTTCCCATGCTGGTAGGAAGCGTGACAACCTGCCAGCTATAGGGAATTTTGCCCCTGATACGGAGGCCTGTGTGGGTACCGGGTCCCATGTGCACACCGGCATCAGAGGCTACCTGTGGAACTCCGACGACCTGTCTCTTGAGGGGAGGGAGTCAGCTGCTGCATTTGGTCAGGGAGACTCGCACCAAAGAGCTGCCGGCTCTCAATGGGGGCACACCTAAACTGCACTCTTGTCTGCTCGTCATAGGAGCAAGCAGCCAAGGACGCGTCTCACCTCGTTAGCAGGAGACCTGCCATGAGGCGCCCTTGCAAGTGTGACAGATGAGACAACACCGTCAGAGCCAACCTCAACCAAGCTTGCAAGGGAGGTGCGTCCGCCCCTGAGTCCTTAGGTAGGGCCAGAAAGGTCCCACCGAGGAGCCAGAAGAGATGCAAGATCACGCCAAAAGAGTGGTGGCACATCTCCTCAGGTTTCTAAAGCTATCAGCAATTTAGCTGGGTTAGGCGCGGGAGAACCGTGAGAACTCTGGGGGCACGGGTGGAGCTGCCAGCGAGAAGGGCTCCGACCCGTCCTGGGCGAAGGAAGAGTATGTGCCAGGACCATAAATCCGAGGGGATTAATGGGTGGGCACTTTACCCGTCCTCTGGCAGGTCTGAATTTTGCCGATCCTCGGATCAGGTCATTCAGCTCCGTCCACACCTCATCCAGGTCCCTAGAGAAGAGTAGGGAGAGGGAGGACGTAGGCGCACGCATTCACCGACTCACCTGCGGGGGAGTCAGGAAAGGCATGGCCTCCTGCCATGGGGGTCCAAGTTCCCAAAGGATTTGCTGTCCGGTCGCAACAACCGGAGGAAATCCTTCAGGGAGAGGATGGACTCGATGAAGGAATAATCCCCCACTGCACTCCCCTCTCCCACTTCCGAGGAAGTGGATGTACCCCAACTGCCCTGGACGGTAGAGGAGGGTCCCACCCTAGGGTGAGACTCCTCCTCGTACAGGATGCTCGAGTTCACGGACGAGGACTCATCTGGGTGCGAGTCTACGTCCATAGGACGATGCCCGTCCCCTTGGGACGATTCTAATGGGACTATCGGGGCCTGCAAGGTCGCAGCACCCATGTCCCTTGGAACTGAGAGGGCCTGGGGGGAAGCTTCCGGTGGTGGCTACCCCACTAGACACGTTCTGCTGTCCCCCTTGAGTAGGGGGACCATGTAGAGAGGACAGGACCTGCTCCAGAAGTAAAGTTTGCCTCTGGATGGCCTGCCACATCTCTGCAGGAGCTTTATTGTACTCGTTGTGATGAGTATTGAAGGACGTTTGTTGAGTGTTCATCTGATATTATTGTAGCCAAGTTTGATGAATATTGTGGTAGGAATAACTCATGACCGCTGCAATTTGCTTAATAAACAGGAATGAAAGACATTTGTTGAGTGATCAACTGGTATTATTGTACTCAGTTTGGTGAGTATTGTCAGATATATAATTTGTTGAGTGTTCACCTGATATTATACTACAATTTATATTGTGACGTTATCCATTATTTAATAGATAGCATTCATTTACACACAAAACGCAACTATTTGTTTCCATCCAACCACAATATATTTGGATAACATTATTGCTCCTGAATTTCAAGAAACAGGAAGACAATATCCACGTTACGGCAACACCGCCAATACCTATACCTGCAGTTGTAGGAAATACACAGAATGGTATACGGACGTGTCATACTGATTTTAGGTCTCTACGTTGGGAATCGAAACTCCGTGACCTTGGAGTGGGAGAGGGACGTTTAAACGTTTAAAGATATTCGAAGCTCTGTTAGCGCTAAGATAGTCGTATGTTAATGTTAATGTATGGCCCTTATATTATCTTAGCGCTAAGAGAGCTTCGAAAATCTAGGCCCAGCGCTATATAAATCCAAAGTTATTTGATATATTTGAAATATGGTTTTATATTTACTTGTATATAAGCGTATAGCGATTCTTGTGATTCTTTATCTGGGTGTGGGTCAGATTAATGGTCTACACAATGCTCTGGACTCTCGGGAATTGTCTTCATTATATCACGTTCTACAATGGCAACCCAAATGTATATGAAGGAGTGAATGAATGTGGTTTCACGCCGTTTTAGGAATATTCCAGCAATATCACAGCGGGTTAAACCAGAAATTGGATTCACATAGTGCGTGGATTTAGGTCTTCGGCAGATAAGGATATAGATATTATGAAAAATGACTGGGGCTTAAACGGTATTATTGCCCCTCTTAAAACTATTTCAAAAGGTGTAGCAATTCTTTTTTTAATCCTTTCGGGATTCGAACCCACACCCTCAGAGTCAGAGGGGTACACAAAGATTACTAGTTGTCTGACTTCAATTTTTGTGGAAGCAGCGTTGGCTGAGCGGTCTAGGCGTCTGACTTAGTCTGCTGGCGATTAGATGCGTGACTCTGAGGGTGTGGGTTTGAATCCCGGAGGGGACTCAACCCAACAAAAGTACTAGAATCTGTACTTTACTAAGAAAGTGTAATCCCAAATATAACATATGTTACATTTGACCACTTTCTAAATGGTGTTGTGTATTTCATCGCTTTCGGCCGTGGGAGCCGTGCCAATTAACACTTATCAGAGGAGTACACAAAGTCCGCAGTCTAGACAACCAGTTGTCCGACTTCCATTTTTGTGGAAGCCGCGGTGGCTGAGCGGTCTAGGCGTCTGACTTAGTCTGCTGGCGATTAGGTCCCTGACTCTGATGGTGTGGGTTCGAATCCCGGAGGGGACTCAACCCAACAAAAGTACTAGAATCTGTACTTTACTAAGAAAGTGTAATCCCAAATATAACATATGTTACATTTGACCACTTTCTAAATGGTATTGTGTATTTCACAAGCAGCAAGCTAGAATCGATGTTTTCCTAGTCTCTCAGGATCTGTTCAATGTGTCTTATTTAAAGTGATATTGCCCCAGGTGATAAGCCAGACCGTTCCCCAATTATACTATCAGTTTCAAATAAATTACGTATTGAAAGAGGCCGTGGTTATTGGAAATTCAATACCTCACTCTTACACAACGAAGAATACATACAACAATGTCAGATATACATCACATGATTGTCTGCACGAATATGGAACAAATATGGACAAAGAATATGGATTCAACACCCTTATAAAGATGGAACGCAGGAATTGAAAATATCTGAATCTTTATTTCTTGAAACTTTCGTAATGAATTTGAGAGAAATTTTGTTTTCATTTTCTACATTTTTAAGAAAAATAAAGAGAAAACCATAGAAAAGATATTGAAGAAACAATACAAACTCTTGAAGAAAATATAAGAAGCGACTTTAACAATCTATGTGGAAAATATTGAGCAGAATTAGCTACTCAGAAAAAAACATTTTGAACAAATTAATGAGAAATATGTAAGAACAACTCATACTAATGGTATGAAGTAGGTGAGAAACCTACCAGCTAGTTTTGTCACCTGGAAAACATTAAGTTTACTGGTAAGCTTATAAGTAGTGTTAAGAAAGATAACGGCGATTTGATAACAGATGGTAGTTGTATTTTAATTGAACTGAAACAATTTTACAGTAATCTGTACAGAGATATTCACCCACATGAGGAAGAAAATGATATAGATGTAAGTACTATTAACATTCCAAAGATACCTAAGATAGAATTTAAGGTTTTGGAAAACGAGATAAGCTTGGAAGAAGTTAGCTGTTCTTTCCACCGAAAATGATAAAAGCACAGGCATTGATGACTACTCCATTGAATTCTTTAAGTTCTTTTGGCAAGATTTAGGCCCATGGGTTTTATGGATTAATAAAAGAAGCCTTTGAAAATAATGAATTAACTATTACAATCAAAAGGAGAATTATTACTTGTTTGCCTAAGCCAAATAGAGACAGAAAATGTCTAAAAAGCTGGCGTCTTATTTCATAACTATATACCCTTTACAAAATAATAAGCACGTGCATAACAAACAGTATTAAATCAACATTAGATACAACTGTACATGAGAATCAAAGAGGTTTTATCACTGGGAGATGATTGAGTGAAAATATAAGACTTCTCCGTGATATAGTCTTTGAAACCTGAAAGTTTAATAAACCTGACCCATTATTACTAGTTAGTTTTGAAAAACGCCTAAGGTAATATCTCCAAAACATTTATGATACAGGTAATGGATTTGATTTGGGCCCAAAGTTATCAAATGGATTCAAATTCTGACTAATAATACAGCCGCTGTGATACAAAATGGGCACATCTCCTCCTTTTTCCATCGGGAACTGGGATGTAGACAAGGAAATCCGGTCGAACCTCGTTTATTTATCCTTGCAGTTGAAATGTTAGGCACAGTGATAAGGTAAATCCTGATATAAAGGGTATCATACTTAATAATATAGAACAGAAACTTGGACAATATTCTGATGATACCCAATTATATTTAGATGGATCTGAAACAAGCCTCAATGCTGCAATTGCTGCACTGAATAAATTCTATCAAATGTCAGGACTCAAAATGAACATAAACAAGGCAAAAGCCATGACCTATATCTTGACTGGCACAGTGGTGACTTTGAAATGTTAGGAATAACACTTAATGCTTCTCTTAAAGACCATTGGGTAATTGATACAAGAAAACGCCATGAATCGCGAGTTTGGAATAAGAAACTTGATGCTAATTGGGGAAATCGCTGTTATCAAAACAATTTCTACTCTAGTTAATATTTTCTGTGCACCCGTAACCCGCCAAAAACATTCATTGATGAACTCAATAAAACATTTATAGATTCACATGGAATAATGAAAAGGATAAGAAAAAAACAAATATCAGTAAAGCGTATGAGGAAGGAGGCCTCAGAATGATTGACATTGAACTGAGCATGATATAATTTGGAATTGTGTATTCAGATATTACAGGAAATGTACACATGATTGTAAGCTGTTAGACATTCAGTACAAATTTATTTGCAGAATAATATATACAAAGAAATTAACTATTGAGGATGAAGGCAGTTGAAAAACACCTCATAAGACATACCGTATGTATTTTCTGATTGTGATATAGTTAAAAACTTTTGGCATAATATAGAACATTTTCTAAATACCCATCTCCAATATAATGTCACATTTACAAAATTCATTATCATGTTTGGAGTGTGCTCAAAGAATAAAATACTAAATTATATTATACTCCTAGCCAAAAGATTAATTCAAGCATTAAACAACATACACTTACTTTTGAGGGATTTCTGAAGTTATATATATATACAACTGCAAGATATATAGCAAGGAAAATTAATAGCTTAGATCCCTTTTTAAGGAAGTGGAAACATTATCTGCCTTGTGATGTACTGAGCATCGAAGTGCTCTTAAAGTATCAATTGATATTTCCAGTCTCCACTCACTACAATCACTACTATTAAACCTTATTCCTTCAATCGTATCTACCCTCTACAGAAAATGAAACAATATTTTATGTATATATTTCTGTTATAACCCCACAGAACCTCAGTGATGTCATATATATTGCCTTCTATGTCATATGTAATTTATCTGTGAATTGGAATAGAATTAAAAAACCCAAACAAAATCAGCATTCCTTTCAATATTTTTTCAAACTGTCGTCATTTCAATGGAAGATGGAATGTCTCCCTTTTATCCAAGAAATGACCTCTCATTTTTGGAAGTTATAAGTCAATTTAATTTTGAAAACCCTTTCCTTTGAACCCCTATTTTCAACCAGTCGGGACTATGACTATTCCAATGTTGAACTTTAGTAACACGTATCATATTTACATCGACCTTTTGCGTCTTCTCAGCATGTTCTTTGTACCAATGCTTGTTTTTATTTTCAAAAGAGTACAATTAATAGCGAAACAGGCATTCGTAATCACACTCATAATAGTAACTTCTAATAATATTTGCCTTTGCCCTCCTCTGATAGTATACACAGTCAGATAAAAAGGCCAAATTCAATACTCCATATATGTTATGAATCATGTGAAAGCAGCATGTGTTTTCTCCTTTGTTACGTCGGATACATTTTCCCCGGGGAACAGACATGGTGCATGTAAACGCATTTTCACAACTAACTCTTATAGGGATCATATCGGTTGTACCAGAAAACAAGTGATGACCATTGGCAGATTGCATTTATTCCTAACTGCTGATCACAGTTAAGTTAATGGTAATATCTCAATACACTGAATATACATTTCTCACACTACAGTATACTCTTTAAAGGTAGGGGAACATTATTTTGTAATTTACAATTGGAAACGTTGGGAGATCTATCGGTGTCAGTCAATGTTGATATGATAATAATGAATGTTTTCAGAGTGCATCGCCACTTGCACTTCCTTATGACCATAGTTACTTGTACAGTAATCGCTCTGGAAAGATGACTTGTGTATGACGTGAAATTCCATGTGTACGTTTTTCATTTTCAAACAAACAAAAGCGGCTAGAAATAAACCCCAACAACTGTGTGATGCAAGATGATTGTCAAACAAACAAAAGCGGCTAGAAATAAACCCCAACAACTGTGTGATGCAAGATGATTGTGAAAAAATAATGGTCTACATTGAATTATCGTCCTTCTTGAAAACCGTCAAAATCAAGAATGACATCCCATGCACGTGAGGTGAGGTGAAATTGGGATTATCGTCGTGCTTGAGAATATTTCGCTCATATGACGACGTGCATGCGTGTGTATGTGTATGTGCGGGTGCTTGTACTAGACTGAAGCTGGTTTTATAGTGCTAGCCCACTGAGATACCATGCCGCAGTGAAGCATGAATACCCCACTCAGACACATTATCCTGACTCCGAGCCGACAAGTCCTTGTTGTACCCATTAATGCCGAGCGCCAGGCAGGGACCAACAAGTACCATATTTTAACGTCTTTTAGTATGACGCGGTCGGGGACCTACCGCTCTCCAGGCGGACGCTCTAACCACTACACCACGGAGGCGGTTCCCATGCACGTGTATGGGGCTACTGCGTTGTGCACGCATCCTGTGCGTTGTGTTTAGGAGTGGTGATAAAGATAAATGGTGGTGCGTTCATAAAATGTCTGTCTTTGAAACGTTTGTTAACGCTACTTCCTACACACATAAAAAGTTCAGGTTCCCCTACTTTTTATAATGATTATATAACAGCAAATATCAATTAGCCAAGTCAACAAAAATATGTGATGTTCTCAATACACATGCCTATGAAGCTGGTGTTTCATGTTGAGGAAAACACAAGGTGAAGGTGAACTGAAATAGAATGTTATACGTATCCACTGAATATAGAATTAAAAACATCTGAAGAAAAAACAAATAAAGATAATATACTTGGGCTGTTCGATAGTTGATGTATTTCCCTTGTCAGACCGAGTCATTCTGCAGTACTTCCATTGGTTGGAACACACCAGAGTCAGCTTCTGCAGGCTGTGATCTATCCCAGTAATCATTGGGTTCGAAAGATTTCTTCAGTTTCTGCAATGTTTTAATGTGATAAAAACATGTTGATATTAATCAAACAGATCGTGTGATACGTTACAAACACAGGATCCCTCAGGAAGGTACATATGATGGGAAAGTTATTTTCATGCTTCGTGTCATGACATGTTCATGTGACAGGTGCCCCAAACACTCCAGCAGCTGGGTCCAGTAAGTTTCTTGTGGTTAGATATTTAGCATAATATGGTATTATTCACAAAGAGGAAACATCTGGTACTTTAAGGATTCTTTCTGAAAAGAAAGGTAAATATTTTGAGTGTTTTTCTTGTGACCTGCAAGTCCCACCATTGTCGTAATGTTAGCATACTGTCACAGTCCAACTGCTCCAGGTAAAACAAAAGTACAAGCCAGAACAGATACCAAGCAGATTAAGATAACTTCAGTCTTTTAGTTGTGTTTACCTCTTTCAATGTTGCCCCTGGAGTGTTGTAAACGGTCCAGATGAAAACAATCGGAAACGGCAGGAGTGATGAAAACGATATGAGCCACCCAAGAGCTGTTGCCCAGGTAGGGTAGATGTAGTCCCCGTACTTCGGGGGTCGGTAGGAGTAGAAGGAGTAGCAGCAGATCACCTAGTATAACAGTTGAAACATAATACACACTCATGATTTTCACCTCGGACTACAAAACTGATGATCATGTGATGATCTCCATATATTTCGCTTTCGTTCAACTTTATCATAAACTATTCGCGCAAGTATCGCTGGGAAACCATGTAAATCTTTATCATGCACAAGTGAAGCACTGTTTAGAACTGGTTCCCAGCAGCGATATATATGTCAAAGTGGCATAAAATAGACCACATGTCATCCATCATGAACTGACGGAGTGATTCATCGTTCATAACATGCCAGTCACTAATTTGTCTGAATTCTCCTATAATCTGTCGTCATAGAGCTGAAATAAGACATATACCCATATGGATAGGGAGAAGGACAATATGACCAAACAGTTCGCCAATATTTCATATTGTCACCAGATTTTTTGGTTAGTTTTCCACAAATGTTCGGTTAAGGCTCTATTTTTGGAAACATTTGGCTTGTCCCTGGTTCAAACTAAACAATCCACATGATACTGCTGTAATATTGTTGACTGCAGCTTTTTACGCCATTCAAATTTCAGTTTAGTCGAGCAGGGGTATAGCTGTCATGGTTAATATAAAGAGATTCAGCTACAAAAGAGTTTTGTAGGATGCGCAACAATTTCTCAGGTGTGTGGTAGTATAAAACCTTTTCCAGTCAGGAATTACTTACAAATAGAAACAAAGTGCACACAAACTTGAAACTTATGACCATGACCCGAGGTATCGTCTTTCCCCACATCGAACGGATGTCCTCCTGAAGCCTCTTTGTTCCTGCAAGGGAAAATCATCATGAGAAACTTTTCACATATATTACAGCAATCATGCCTCTTTTGCAAAACCAATAAAGGGAATGGAATGAACACAATAAAAGAGTATTGATAGATCTTGGAACTTTTCATGTTCAGCTTTGCAAAAATACGTTCCTGAAAGGACTGAAGAACACAAATGAAGGGTTATGAGAAAACATGTGAACCACAGGCCCTCGTGTCTTTGCAATGATAAAAGAATAAATCGATTAAAACTTAATGGAAACATAATCATGGCATCTATGTATGGCCGTCTATTTCCCGATACCAGTGGCTTTCCGCTCGGTAGCGTGATACAACAGTGGGAAATACCTCCGTCTTCGAAGCTTCGTATGAAAAACATGTGAGGCGATTCGTTTTATGGGGATATCGTTTGAAAGCTCTGAACATGATCAATATCACTGTACCCTTGCCAAGAATATTTTCACAGTTGTAAGAAGCGATTCTATTGGATAAAGACTGGTTTCTAATGACGCAATTCTGTCACAGTCTGCTAAAAGGATCGTGATTGGTCAAAATCACACATATGACCTAAGGCAGCCAATCATACTTACCGACCTACGGTGTCTAGGGACTCGTGACGTCTTGGCCAGTTTTCCGGCCTACGATGTTGAATGGGTTAAGCAGAAAATTGTACTAGCCCGGCGGACCAGTACTGTTAGATGTTTTGGTAGTCCTCCGGGAGATTTACTAGCCTCGGGCTAACGGACTAGCATAGATTTCGAACCCCGTGGATGATTGGCCTAGCATGACACCTACCACTCCTTTATTGTTTTTTGTGCAAGTCGATTGAAAACTGGTTTTGACTCTCAACTAAACACAAATGGATACCGATATATCCGCACAAAACTGGGGTGTGGTCGAAACAAACCCTCTGATTGGTCAACGCTTGTAAATCTGCACATTCTTTATAAATTCGCGGGAATTTTTACTTTCATCGACTGCTTGATTGGAAATGTAAGATTTTTTCCCCCAGCAATGGCACACACCTTTAGTCCGGATATATCGGCAAAGCAGGCGGCTGTGGGTGCACCGAAGTGTCCGGCCTTGTCATGATGTATTGTACTGTGAAGCATTTTGAATCGGGGGTCATCTCAAATTTGTATATATATATATATTTTAAAATCTTTAATCCTCGCAAAGACACGAAGGCCTGTGGGACTTCCTCGTTGATAACATCTGCTTAAGATGCGGGGGTAAAACATTTAGACAAGAAGTAGGCAACAAGGAAGTTTAGTCAAGACGTTCCCATTTACCTTCAGGCATATCGATGATCTAATATTCTTCCATGAACATCCAGGAACTACATGGTGAAAGTGAGAGTCTTACATGTATTTCATATTTAGATGTGTGAGTTCAGTGTGACATAAACCTTTCCACAAAGCTGTATGATAAAAGGGATGATGTCATCTTTCCGATAGTCAACCTTTTCTTTACATTGAGCAATATTCCAACAGCTCCAGATTTTGATGGTTACATTTCGCGATCGAGCAAGCTCTTTTTATCAAGATTTCAAATGGTGCCGACTCTTGCTCAGAAGTTGTCCGATCAAGATTACAACACGAAAGGCCTCAGTAAAACCGACAAAGCTTTATTGTAGACATGTGGAGATAATTTCAAAATTTGACACAGTAGTGACGAAACTGATGTCCGATGAACTACTCAATATTGACTTGTTAGCATCCATATATGCCAATTAAAGGAACCTAAAGTGGTTTGACGTTTTTTAAGGGTGCCAATAATGATGCATTCTTACCATAACACCAACCCACACCAATGCACTCAAGGACGCCAAACACGGCCGTCGATGGGAAGTAGGCATACCAGTCCACAAGCGTCACAACGTATATTCCACCCTAAAACATGTAGATTGCTCAAAGTTATGGTATAATGAGATGTGTATTTTTAAGATTCACAAAGCTGATTTGTCATTTGAAATGTTCTAACGTCAAATAGGGGAGATGAGGTAGCCTAGTGGTTAAAACGTTCGCTCGTCACGCTGAAGACCTGGGTTCGATTCTTTACATTTGTACAATGTGTGAGCCCATTTCTGGTGTCTCCCAGCGTGATATTGCTGGAACATTGCTAAAAGCTTCGTAAAACTCACTCTATGGTCATACTGTTGCATTGGGAGCAATACCATTTCACGTCATATGTTGACAAGCTTGTGTTGAAGTAAATAATGAAGTGACCATACTAAGTTTTGGTACTGTGTAAGGATAAAATATCTATCCATTTTTCGGATTCGTCTTCAATGCACTCATCAGACTGAAAATATGATTTCCCCACATGGGCACATTATAAAGCTCATTTCTTTTGCCACCCGCCGTGATGTTGCTGGAGTATTGCAAAAACCATGAACCTCGTAAAACCATACTCACTATATCTTTTTTTGTTTTCAAGACAGGTGGGCTACTCCATTTTGGTTGAAGGTCAGCTTCACAGAGTTACAGGTGTTACAGTGAATGGACAGACGATTTGTAACTGGCTACACAGGTTGAACATTATGCCCGACGTGAAGGCGTTATCTCACGAATGACGGACTGTCACATTACTGCAAAACCTCCCTGATTTCGGGACCAGTCGCCGTCGGGCAAACGTTATATTTTCGGACGAACTGGACTTTCTCAAAAGGTGGAACATTGTGTAGCGTAGACGGAATGACGTTTTCATGGCGTTAACATTATATAGAGCCATCACCGTCAACAACCACCGACCACTGTCGAAGAACTGCAGGAATAATGGGATGGCATGAATCAAGGTAACACTGAAGGCAGGATTAGCAGTATCCCTACTTGAATCTGTGATTGTCTTTGAGGATGGGCTCGCATTCACTCGATATTAATGAGGTGAGGTGAGGTGAAATGGGGTTTAATGTCGTCCATATAAATATTTTGCTCATATGACGACGTGCATGCAAGTGTATGTGTGGCTGCTTGTACTAGCCCAGACTTAAGCTGGTTTCATAGTGCTAGCTCACTGAAATACCATGCCGCAGTTAAGTATGAATACCCCACTCAGACACAATATACTGACTCCGAGCCGACCAGTCCTTTTTACCCGTTAATGTTACCCGGCAGGGACCAACAAGTACCATATTGGTATGACGCGGCTAGGAATCGAACCCGCGACCTTCCGCTCTCCGGACGGATGCTATAACCACTACACCATGGAGGTGGTCAATATTAATAAGATTTAACCTGGAAAATGCCATGATGGTCAGTAGGGCCCTTTTGGATAATCATCTAACTAAATCAATGGTCCCTGGTGCGCTGTTAAATTGCTTATCATTTTTTTGTCAAATATCCCCTACTTATGTCAATCACATTTATACCAACCAGTTCACTGTTACCTGTGAAATATATATCAAACCAATCGGGAACAGACTGAGGAGCACAGCACCGATGATGAGCCAACGTCGTTTCTTCGACCGCGGAAACATGTCCTCCAAGGCAGCGACGACAATTTCAACACCCGGTGCCTGCACAGATGCACATTCATAATCGATTAGAGTGTGAAATTTATGAAGTGTTTGGTGGTGTTGAATCCTAGCGGTAAAAGTATTTGCTCATCACATTCCCCACATAGGTGCAATGAAGCTGTACATGTGATACTGTTGGAATATTAATGGCTAAACGATGGTCATTTTACGAACGCTTCCAAATGCTTTTCCTGGCGGTGTTCCAATCAAATTGGAAGTGTGTGAGTAAGTGTGTTGGGTTCAACGCCATGATTGTTAATACTATATTTGATTTCTTTAGTGTCACGGTTTGTTTTGTAGGAAAACAGAACAGGCTTTAAAAGTGTACCACCTGTAAAGCATTGTAACATTGAACAGAAACGTATGAAAGTCTTAGTTTTCACATTTGTGTTTTGGAACGATTGTGAGGTCTTTACCGAAACTATGGAAATTGAAGGAGGTAAAAGCGCATGTATAACATATATGACATTTAAAAAAGACCCCAAACATGTCGTGATAACAATCACGTCATTCACATCATCATGTTGGATAATGGCCACATGGGTATAATGATGAGATTCAGGGTATTATAATTGATCCCATTTACTTTATTTATCTTTTTTTTTTCCCATTTCAATTCACAATAAATTACATATGGCATTAAAGGCAATATATATGACATCATTGAGTGACTGAGTGAGTGAGTTTTGTTTTACGTCACACTCAGTGACATTCCAGCTATACTGTGGCGGTTTGTAAATAATCGAATTTGGACCAGACAAGCCAGTGATCAACAGCATGAGCATCAATCTCCGCAATTTGGATACGATTACAAGGGTCAAACTCTTACGACAAGCATGGGTTGATGAAGATTCTAACCCGGATCTTCACGGGTGACACCATTGAGGTTTTGTAGGGTTATAACAGAAATAGATTCAAAATATAATATAAGAAGGACACATTTACTTAGCTGTACATATTGTTAGTTGTAAATATGTCTTTGAATAACTTAAGAAATCTTTCAAACATATATGAATTTAGCTGGAAATATAATATGATTTACTATTTTATTGTTTGACCATACTCAAAACATGATAATGAATTTTGTAAATGTAACATAACATTGGAGATTGGTATTTGCCAAAAGCATTTAGCTTAATCACAGTAAAACATACATGCGGTATGTCTTCTGAGGTATTTTTAAAAAAATACATGTTTCATCTTCAATAAGTTCTTTCTTTGTACATATTATTCTGTTAATAAATCTGTACTGAAATTCTGAATACATCATTTCAAATTATATCATGCTCAAAGACTCTAGTACCTTACGGGTGTTGTTGTTCGTAATCAATTTATCATAGAATATGATCAATGTCAATGTCAATTTATCATATTAACATTTGAGATCATATCTTGGTAAACACTATTGAATTCTGTTTCCTAAGCGATGTCTACCGTTCATTGGAATGTTATTTAACAAATGTTGGTAATCATTGTCTAAAGATATATTTCTACTTGTCATTGAGCCTAACCTGATAGCTTTTGTCTTGTTTATGTTCATTTTAAGTTCTGACACTTGATAAAATTTGTTCAGTCTTTCGATTGCAGCATTGAGGCTTGTTTCAGATCTATCGAGATATAGCTGTGAATCGTCAGCATATTGTCCACGTTTTTTGTGTCCTATGTCATTAAATGTTATACTCTTTATATCAGGGTTATGATATAGCTATGTATCGTCAGCATGTTGTCCAAGTGTCTGTTCTATATCATTAAATGTTATACTCTTTATATCAGGGTTTGACTTTATCATAATTCCTAACATTTCAACTGAAAGGATAAATAAATTAGGTGAGACTGGATGTCTCTGTCTACAATCCCCGTTCCTGATAGAAAAAGGAAGAAATGTGCCCATTTTGTATCATTGCTGCTGTATCATAAATGCTTCAAGGCTTTTTCAAAACCAAGTAGCCATCAATTCCTGTGCTTTTATCATTCTTCATGGAAACAACAGTTTTATTAATTTCTTCTTTTTCCAAATCCTCAAATTCTTTCTTAGATATCTTTTGAATAATAATAGTACTTAAATCTATATCATATATACAGATTATTGTAAATTGTTTCAGTTCATTTAAAATACCACAACCATCTGTTATCAGATCGCCGTTATCTTTCATAACACTACTTATAAGCTTACTAGTAAAATTCCTGTTTCCCAGGTGACAACAATAGCGGGTAGGTTTTTCAGCTTCTTAATACCATTTAGTTCTGTTTTAGTTTGTTTTTATCCTATTGATTGATTCTGAGAGAATTGGAAACTTCATCATCACCATAGAATCAATAGTCAAGGACATCAAGATCACAAAGGTCATCACAGACCACAGCTGTGGCAGAGGGAGAGCGGAAATGACCTCGGGGTAGACGATTAAAGCAAGGTCCTGTAACACAACAGACAAAATAACATATCCGGAACAGTTCTTGTATTTGAATTGTGAGACAGACTGGTCAACACCTTTTTGTTAACGCATGTGCCAAGAAAAACAGGTATGATTTCAGTGACAAACGTGAACTATTGGGTGTACCAGGGAGCCCTAAAGCGAAACGTTCAAACAAACGGTCATCCGTTCTTTGAGTGACGTGAAATACACTACTACTACACGCAGCATCTATGACAGCAGTTGTGACGTCTGAAAGATGTTTTTATATGGTAACAGGTAGAGCGAAACGATTCGCAGAATCAATGTCGCATTAGAAAGAAACGAGTGAGTGAGTGAGTTATTTTTTAACGTCACATCCTCAATATCTCAGCCATATCGTGATGGAAACAATTTATAAAATACAAAATAAAAACATTTTGAATTTAAAACCTGTTGACGACGGACAGTAAAAATACTAGAGTATCACATATAGAAATATAAAAGTAGCACTGTCTGTACAAACCTACTTGTGTATGAAGATACTTTATAAAATATTCTAAATATTTAATGAAATTAGTTTAAATTTATGTTCGTCTGAATTGACAGTAAATGAGTACCGATGCTCAGATGATATCGATTTTATACTACTACTACAACACGCTGCATCTATGACAACATTTGTGGCGCCTAAAAGATTATTTTACATGGTAACAAGTGGGTGAGTTAAAATTTATCGTCACATCTGCAATATTTCAGCCATATCGTGTCAAAACAATTAAGTTAAGACATAGTAATTAATGGTAAACTGTAAAAACCTGTCAACGAAGGACAGGAAAATAACCAGATTATCACAGATTCGAATTTAAAACTAGTAATTAAATCTAAAACAGGGTAACTATAGATGACAATACAAGTTAAAAACAGGCTATATATTGCCAACAACTGAAGATAGATCACCATACTAGGGACCATGGTGACTTACAGTACATTTGCTTCCCGCATGGACCGTAGCTGGATTTACATCATCCCTTCAGCTATAAGCAATTTTATATGAGCTAGCCACAAAGTAAAAGAACATATATTCTACGATTAAAAAGGTAGTAAGTTTCAATTGACTTTGAATGTTTTGGGACTTACGTACCCTACATGGTAACAAGTAGAGCGAAACGATTCACAGAATCAATGTCAATTCACTGTCATCTAAATGTGTTTCTTTGTACAAGAAAAATGGTCATAAAGTTAGTCGGGTTGTTTTTCGCGTTCTGGTACATTCTGTAGCCTCATCGCACCTTACAAACAATGATGATACATTCCCATGGCAACAGATTATTGAATTATGAAAGGAATAATTTGTTGATAGCATTTGTGTGATTGGGGTGGTGCTATCAAACTGTAAAACGTCAGTTGTACAGATTTGGATCACTTAGTAAACTGTAACAGTTTTTCAGGTATCAATATGTTACTCACCAGAGGATTGGAACGCTTCAACAGTCACTCCACGTTGGAAGGCCACGTGACCAACGATACAGAAGAAAGCGAAGCCGAAGAAAACGTTGCTGAGTGTATCAATTAGGCAAATTTTTATTGCATCCCTTTAAGAAAAACATAAACATCATGCTGTAATACTGTTGAATGTCTGAATGTTAAAGCTTTCAGGTATTTGAATATATGCATTTACGTGAATATCGAACCAACCATTAGTTTTTGCCTGTGTAGGGAAGTAAATGTGTCCTTCTCATATGTTGGTTCACATATACTTCGTTCTAGAGTTTGATATTGGTCAGTCACAAATAATTTAGAAATTACCATGTATTGATGCAACAACTAAAGCATTTCTGTAACACCAGTACGACCTAGAATATACCTGAAGCAGTTGTTATCCTTTCTGTTGTGTGAAGACATAGTGATGATGCACCCCATGGCAATACCCAACGAAAGCAGGGCGTAACTGCATGAATGAATCCACACCTTAAAGCCATGGAATCATGTTATGTGTATACATCGCTAATCAGCATCCTAAAATGTAACATAATCTTTGAAGATTGCATTTACGTACATCTCAAGGTGTATAATAATAGTCTTGACATGAAACCATTCTTATGAAACATTCAGTGAAAAGATATTCCTGTAATATGTGGCTGTGTTTATGCCACTTTTGAATATTTCACAATGGTAACCTCAAACCCGTCTAATCCTTCATCCCTGGAGACTATGAATGCTACACACCTACAATTGAGCATACTAAAAGCTAAATTGCATTGTTATTATAGTCGCTGTGATAAATACGAACCAATAATAACACAGAAGGGTGAAAGAAAACCTGTAATTTCAAAAGTCACATTTGCGTAAACAGATTTGTGCTCACTTTAGGGTCTGCAAGCTTGTCAAACTTAGGGTAGATGTAGTAGTATATTCCTTCTACTGAACCCGGAAGTAGACAGCCCCGGATGAGGAAAACCAAGATGAGGATGTAGGGGAGGATTACAGTGATGTAGACAAGCTGGTGGAATAATAATTATTCAGTGACTGAGGGAATAATTTGTTTCGGTTAGGTTAACAAGTCAATATAATGACTGAAATATGTGATCTAATAGTTTTCATGAAAACTAAAGATTTCTCCGTAAATGTAAGAAATCGAATGCATCATTTGCATTATCTATAACTTCTTAAAAGAGACAAAACAGTATAACAGTAACTCTTTATAATATGTTTTTGGCCCCAAACAGTATGCCTTGAATTGTGTAAATTACCTTCCCTGATACTTTGATTCCTTGAAATATCCAAAGGAATAAGATCATTGTGGTGGCGGCCAGACACCCAACAAGATGCCATCTTAGACCTCCAAGGTTGTCCAGCCCATCACTCTCTCCCAGCATCCGGAATCTGTGGAGGTGAACAACCTTGTGTGAGTAGGCTACATCAGGGACGAGAGTGAGTGAAGTGGGCGTCATGCAAGCAATATGTAAGTCAGAAGAAAGACGTCAGCAGAAACAGGCGCAGGCCTTGAAAACGTACCATGAAGTGAGCTAAGAAACCAATAATGATGATGATGTTAATGTTTCTTGAACTAAGTTAATGGAATCTATTTTATGTCCTTAAGAACAATCTTACATTAGAGAGAAAGAAAGTATACGCCTTATAATAATGCTTGTAGACATTAATATGTATTCGTAAACCAACTTCCAGAATTCTTCAGCTGCTGTCATCCTTCCGGCTGTTTCATTCAAGGGATGTCCAGCGTCTGTTAGCGTTGTGTTAGACGTTGCGTCGTCAGATACATATGTAGCGTTTTTGTTCCATATGCATGCTGGGGTGTTCCACGCGTTGCCGCAGTGATCCCAGGGCAGGGTGTGGAAGAACGAGTAGTAGAAGTAGTACAAAAACCATGCGAATTGGACGGTGCAATAGCTGACATATATCCATGTAACGACAACGGTACCGACTCCTATACCTGAAATATTTGGGAAAATAGGAATAGGTGTCGAAGCGCGTCATTCTGCTTTCCGAAACATGGTCTGAATATCCTTTTTGAGAAGTTCATTGATACATTACGACCATCTGGTGTGGTGGTGACAAAGCAAAGCTTACAACCAGCGCCTACCCGTGAATGAAATCCACGTTCACCGGTTTAACTGATGGATGCATAGCGTTTGGGTAGGTTTCCCTATGAAACTATTTCAATTTCGACTGCCGAATATGCATTGTTGCTCTGAATTGGCTCTGTATAGTTGTTATATGCCATTGCTACAATGTCGAAATATGTCATGCTCTTTAAGTTTAGGTATTTGTCCGTTTGACACTTGGCTGTATTTCAGTTGTTACCTTTGAGAGCAGGACACATATTCCAAACTTTTATAGGTCCACTCTGAGAGAACTGTCCGATTGTCATCTCCAGAAACACACAGGGGATGGTTCCAATTATGATGAAAAACGTGACCAGTATCAGGAATGCTCCTTGTCAACAAACATAAATACCTCAGTATTTCCAAGACTGACATTGAATATTTCCAAAGCTAAAAAAATATATCCCCATGGTATAAATCAATAACATCAGTTCTAACCTGCGTGGCATTTTTAACCTGCGCCTTGCAACGGAAGGCAGCCAAACAACATAAGCAGAAAAACTGAGTACCATATTCGGTTATAGGTACAGACTTTTGAATTATTGTGTCATCCATCCACAGACTATGACTTACCTTTCATTGCATGCCATGGATTCCAACGCAAAATTGAGTCCTCATCATAACCGTGATATATAAAAAAAACTACCCCCAATCCTTAAGCTTAAAAGACTTAGAGTTAAAGAAGTGTAGAACTTCTAAAGGTCCCGAGACGCAGACATGGATATTATGTGAGTTAGGCTTACCTCCCCATTGCGCATGCAATAGAAAGGGAACCTGATGAATGCTCCCGACCCAACACAGTATCCCACAAGGGTGATGATGTAGTCCAGTTGACTGCGCCATTGTTCATGAGACATGGTTCCATCCAAACTATAACACAATTTACATTAACACTGAGGATCTAAATATAGAACGTCAGCGCAAAAGAATGGTGAAATATCAGTCTATTTAAGATACATGGCAGCTGGTCTGTTCATTATTGCGACTGGTGATATTTGGTTTTGCCAACGGTCATGCTATATATTTTTCCTAATCAATGTATGTTGTGTGCTGGTTTACACCATAAAACGGTAAACCACAGGATGAACACGATTTCAAACTTTAACACGGCAAACGGCTGGGTTCATTAAAAAGCCTGGTTGATTACTTTTACAAAAGCAGAAGTTATAGAAGAGCGTTAATACTGTTGTGTTTAATCCTATTAATCTTGTTCATTAAGTGGAGATTGCAAGGCGATATACATGTTTTGGAAGGTCATAGTGTGTTCTATGTTTTCCCGGGCAACAAAAGAGACTTGTGTGTTAAAATACGCAACGTTTGCTATGAACCAACTTTTCGCGCTTATTCCTTGTACTCCTGTTTGTCAGAAATTTTAAAGTATATCACCTGATAATATACAATAACAACATCATTAACATAAATGGTATAGAACAGTAAATGTTTGGTAAAAAATCTGCCAAAAGCTTTTACGCAAGGAAGTATTTGAGAGAATTAATATTACTTTGGAGATCGTCAAAGTATTTGCTTGATTTTGTTTATAATTCGGACAAAGGCCGAAGCTCAAATTACTAGTATAAAACATTTGATTTGTCAACTCTGTAGACGGCTGTCCCTGATGACAAATTAAGGGACACACTTCATTCAGGGAGTTTTTGTCACGAAACGAGGTAGCCATCGATGAAGTTGAATATATATTTTCAGATAATCAGGACAGTTTGACAAGACTGAAAGCAAAGGCCATGTAAACAGAACAATCGATTTTCGAAATGCTTCCTCGATGGTACCATGTATGAAACTTTGAGAAACGACACTCAGACAAGAAGAACGGATTCCCATGGGTACCATTGTACTCCACATTTTTATTGTCTGTTCCTCAATGCTCTGGTCGGACTAGCAATGTCCAATCAAGGTGGTTAGACCAAGAATTTTAACTTTAGCTTCAGGTACATAAACGATCAATTATATTTTGACAACCAATTCCCTTCTACGTTGTCACCTATCTGAACTAGAAAAAATGTAGACCAGTGAGACAACCTCATCTATTCAAAGTGAGGATGTATGCTTATGGAGTGCAACAATACTCACAGCAAGACTGTATGACACGAGGGGTGACTTCTACTTTGCAATAGTCAACTTTCCCTTAATGGAAGGGAAATGTGAGCGTATTTCACATAATTGTTATCTATGTCGAATCCCAAAACATTTGAAGTCACTTTAAGTGTACCAGGTTTTTAATCGTAGTATTGTTGTGTTTTAAATGTATGGCTTAATGTCAGTATCAGCGCCAATGGCTGAAGGGAGGGTATTTATAAATCCAGCTAGGGTCCATGCAGGTAGCAAAAGTAATGTAAGTCCCCATGGTCCCTAGTATGGTGATCTCCCTTCAGTTGTTGGCGATCTCTAGCCACTTTTTTATATTGTATTGTCCAAATAGTGCTATTTGTTTTAACTTCTACGCTAGTTTTACTTCAAATTGTGATATTCTAGTTGTTTTACTGTCCTTCGTCGGCAGGTTTTGATAATATCTATATATATTCTATTTCCATGTCAAATGTTCTCGTCACGATATGGCTGCAATATTGCCGATGTGACGTTAAATAATAACTCACTCACTCACTATCTATGTCGAAAACAAACATTTCACATGAAACTATTTTCAGATCATCTTTGTTTTGTATTACAAAAAAACTGTCCAGGTGTGGTTTCGTTTGGTTGCTGTTTAACGCCGCATTGTGCAATATTCGAGCTATTTCAAATGTACAATGTGTAAATAATTGCGTCTGGACCAGACAATCCAGTGATCAACATCATGCGCATCGTATCGATACGATGACGTGTCAATCTGACCACTCGATCCCGTTAGTCGCCTCTTGAGACAAATATGGGTCGCTGAAGATCAATCCTGACCCGGATCTTCGCGGGTCTCCTGGTGTGATATATGTGTGTAATATTCAGCCCAACAACACAACGTTGTGAGAAATAGGAGTTGAAATCCTCTATTGACTTGAAATGTCACTCCGTCATGTAAGTGAGCTTGCCCTTAAAATCGTTCACATAACATAAGCTATTTAGCATATATTTTTATGTTCAGTTGAGAGAAGACGCCCTGATGAAAAGGCTCTAGTCGAGCAAGCAAACATTGTATTTGCAACCAGACACTACGCTTATAACCAGTTAATTCGTCTGCTATTGTATAAACAGAAAGCACATAAAGACTTGGCAAAAAAAGACCAAGTAAAGAGTATTTGAAGCGAGTGTGTAGCCAGGCAAATCATTAGAATCTGTAATAGCTGACGAAGCGTAATTGGCAAAATGACATGTGAACGCAAGCTGAATGGAAAAGATGGGCTTGATTGTCACTTGTTGAATAATAAGAAAGGTAAAATACATTATGGAGGACATTGTGACACGGTATTTCGTTATACCGAGTGCTTCCTTTAACTGCATTGCTCATCCCGAGGGAAGGGAATGCCATCTGCAACATATGAAGCACCCGAGAATGAAAGACAAATGGGGCGTCTTCATCTGTCGTAAAACTACAGTAGTTCTTTTATCATCTTCTTGCTTGTGTTCATGATTTCCCCCCAACTTATCCTTCCTACTCTGGTAACGTCTGGTCACCACTTAGCGATCTTTCAACATCCCCATTTCCGATCATAGTGATCTCTCTGATTGCTTGAGAAATAATATGTAATAATTTAATTGTTTATATGTTACGATGCCCTTGTTCTCTTCACACTGGAGGAGACCGCCTCCGTAGTGTAGTGGTTAGCGTCCGCCCGGAGAGCGGAAGGTCGCGGGTTCGATCCCCGACCGCGTCATACCAATAGACGTTAAAATATGGTACTTGTTGGTGTCTGCCTGGCGCTCGGCATTAATGGGTACAAAAAGGACTGGTCAGCTCGGAGTCAGTATAATGTGTCTGAGTGCGGTATTCATGCTTCACTGCTGCATGGTATCTCAGTGGGCTAGCACGGTTATGGCCCGGGAAAGCGAAATCTGGACCAAACCTCACATTACAAGAGTTACAATTTATGATACAGATCAACTTCCCTCAGGTAGTTCACTATGAGATGCCCGCTCTTTCATTTCACCAACTATAAATTGTTCCAATTTCTGAATAATTTCACCTGTTGTTCTGGTCTCTTCACCCGTTTGAATCCATTGAATCCACTGTATGGACGCAAAGCCTAGTCACTGCGAGCATTCATTAATGAAGCTACTTGATATTCACGAGGGTATGGTGCCAGATTCACTAAGATTTCACAGTTGTGCCATTTTTGCTTGCATAACTTCCCGTTTTTAGTTGCAATATCTCCTAATATGAGAGGACCTGAGGTTTTGACGCCCGGAATAGTTTTCAGTGTCACAGGGACATGCTCACCTCGTTCAGTTTGTTCAGTACAGACATTTTTTGAGTTTAGCAAAGCACGTGGTTTCAGCAGAAGTAGTTTTTCTTCGTTTGTAGGAAGAGAGAGTCACTATATTGTATGAAATAAGTCACTGTGCCATCAGAATCATTTCTGAATACAAATCCCCTTTAGCTTCCACCACGTTACGTGTTTATAGGACACGTTTAGTCAGGATCGGCTCAAACACGACAAGAAACCATTAGGGCTGATTCTCAACTGAGACAACTTCTCTATAGACCCATTGTAACATACAGGCTAAATGGATAACTGAAAGCACATAACTTCAGTGAAACATCTTTTTCATGAAGTGTGCGTGGAATGTATGAAGGTACCGTTCTCCAAGAAGGTCGACTCGTGAAGATCCGGGTTAGAATTGGTCTTCAACCCATGCTTTTCGTAAGAAGCGACTAACTAACGGGATCGGGTGGTCAGGCTGACATGTCATCATATTCCCATTGCGTCGATCGATGTCCATGATGATGATCACTGGATTGTCTGACCTTGCCCATGTTTGCTGATGACGTTGAGCAAGGCGTGTAATGGTGGTAAGATGACAGAGCTACCTCCTTGCAACATTCCAATGGCCATTCCCCTCTGCTCAGTCGTTACTCTAGGCATCGTTTGTGTGACGTGTACACCTTCTAGCCACAGGCCCTCGTGTCTTTGGGAGGATTAAAGTGTTAAAAAAATATATATAAATATTTGAGAAGACCCCCCACTCGAACTGCTTCACAGTACAATATATCAAAACGATGCCGGAAACTTTGGTACACCCCACTCGCCTGCTTTGCCGATCGCTATGCTACTCTCGCATGCAATCGATTACAACTTAATGTAAACATCGGGGACATCTCAAAACAATATTTTTAAAATCTTTAATCCTTTAATCTCTGAGGACACGAGGTCCTGCTCAACTGTTGTTTTCTTAAAACAAACCTTTATAAATGAAACCTCACAGTGAAATGCATGCTTTCCATCCAGAACCCTCAATGCACGTGCTAAAAGTATGGTTTGGCTGCACTGTGGTTGTGTTTGTGCGAATGTTTCGTATGGACGTCAAACTGCATGACATAATCTCATCGGGAATCATTGCATCACTTTACCATGAACGTTCCATAAATATGAAATATGAAAGATTTCATTTTTTCGAAACTTGCGTTTCTTTTGCTGTTAAGTATATTGTTTTATATGAAACTACAGGTATCATGAAAAACGTTCACTTCATTTCTTAACAGTCATGACACATACCTCGACAATGACTTATGTCAAATTCTGGGGAGCCTGTGACAAGTATCTTGTGACAGGACATAGCTCTTCTGGGCCATTTCAATACCCTGCCCTGATACGCTGCACCAAGAAGAATGTTACTCAGTTTAAGACATCCATATACCCGCGGTAATGTATATCTGCCAGGCTCACTCAAGCCAGAGAGCCGATGTGAATGTCATGGCGACCTGTCTCTTGAGTATTGTGAGGAGATATGAACTTGTATTGTATATTTGCATATCTGACAGTATCCGACTGCCTCTCTGAATACACGTGTACACAGATATAATCTTTTACATGCGCTCTATGTACTCACAGATCAACAGCAGTCAGAAAGACGTCCGCTGACATTGGCACAATTGTTATAAATATAAGAAAACATTGCATGAAACAAAATAAACAGACACAACAAAAGTTACCATGCATTGGGCTTTGATTCAGAGTTGTTGGTTTTATCATTCACTATAAGTATGAACGTTAAAGGTCTGAACCAGGCATAGTCATTTTTGTTCAATCTAAAAACAAATATAAGTGTCGATGATGCACTGAAGTCATCAACTGGGTAATACAATTTGCAGAGCAAAAACATGTTTTGATTACACTTGTATATGTTTTCTATCCAGCTTACTTGCCGAAAGTATGGTCTGTGGTGATGCACCTTCAGTTGTTGACAATCCATAGCCTGGTTTTATATTGTATGGTTTGATGATAACATGCTAGTTTTACTTTAATATCTGTGATACACTGGTAGTTTTACTGTTCTTCGTCAACAGGCTTTAAATTTGTAGTTTTATTATTCTCTAATACAATAATTACTTGTTCACGTCCCGATATGGCTGAAATATTGTCGATGTGACGATAAATATTTACTCAATCACTCACTACTTGCCGAAAGTGATCATGCTAAAAGACACATCATCTGTATATATCATTATAATCCTTAAATATTACCGTTGAATACAACACTGAAGAGAAATAGAAGCACGACATGTTGACAACAAAGTACAAACCCTCTTCGGTCGAACGGAGGACCACATTGTGCAGAATGGCAAGCCTGACACTGAGAAACATGAACATAGGTTTGAAGCTTAATACAATAGGGGGTTGATGCGCTACAGCCCGATATCAAATTAGCAAGATTAGACTCATAGTGACGAAAAACAATATTTACCAAAGCCATCTTTGACGATTTTTATGCCATTTCTGGATGCTATGACTGCTGATTTGGGATTCTATGACTGCCGTTTAGTATGCTCGGCGACCGTTCTCGAGCGCTTATGTAGCTGATACGCGAGGTTTGGAAGTTTATTTTCCTATTTTGGTGATTTCTGTTATGTTTTGGTGTATATGAGTTTAGTTTTGAGAATTTGTTCACCGTTTGTATGGTAGGCCTGTGTATGCTTCAAATGATTTTGTGCCAAATCAACCTAAATCCTGAAACCACATATTAGTATGTACATAATTATATTGTCATTCTACACTAAATCACTATTATAGTATACTCTGACACTTACATTGGAAAGAATTGCTCAATACTTACTAGTTTAATCAAAACTCATATTGGAGTAATTTTCTCTTTTCTCAGAGCTTCTATTCAGCGTGACTGCTCTCCAGCCTTTTTTATAAATTGTTTTGGGGCAAAAAGACATAAGTCAGGCCTGTTCAGAGGCAGAACACCCTAAGTCTGAGTTAGGTCTTTTTTCATAAATCATGTATATTCAACACGCTGTAATTCTGCAAATTATTAATGTCTCAACGTGACATTTCACCACAATGTAGATCTCATCATGACGGTTAGTGGGGTATTATTATGTCAAAACAACCTAAGTTTGAGTTAGGTCGTTCTGCTTCTGAACCCTTTCATTATATCACATAGTTGCTCAGTAATATTTATGATGCTACATACCACCACAATGACACGCTTAGGGTGCCAAAAAGACGTGCATCTGAGCTTATTCGAACAGTGTGATTTTACGGGGTTCTTCCTTACATACTGTTTTGATGCAAATTATTCATCCACTAGTTGTCAGTATATAATACTACTCGTAGTTGTTAAAGATATCCTGAATATGACCGATTGCCTTGGCATATTATATTCATGCCAATAATGGTTGTCATCCCCTTCCCCTACCCAACCCCACACACACCCAGCATCCACACCCCACACCCCTCTCCAATAAAAACATTGAAGGGGGTGACAACCAGTATTGGCATGAGTATATTGTATACAACACTGCCATGGCACAGACACATTCACTGCTTCAGTTCAAGTTGGGGAAAGCATAAACTATAATTATCATTTGATATTTACGAAAGAAAACATGAGGACTTTTTACTGGAAATAATTACGCTGTGTAAAGTTTTAAATAGGATAAGTAAATAGACTAATATATTTCATACATAAGGTATTGGAGTCAACAACAGGCTCATTTTACGATCGGAAATACTATTAGATATTTTTCCACAGTGGTTTAATACCAGGTACTTAATGTTGTGTTTGTTTTATCGTATCCCAATTGTGGCTACATGTATTATGTTTTGTTTCAGGTGAGATCAAAGACACATGGACAGTTGTGAAAGTCTTGAATGGCTGAATATTTTAAGGATTTATTTGAGACTGCTATACCGGCAGTTGTCGGAACAAAATGTTGGTTGAGGTTAATTTGAACACGATTCAATACACAATTGTCTAATGAAATAGGTAAGAAATACCTACCGTATGTGCGTGGCTTGTAAGCTACCGACTGGGGAATTTGAGAAGAAACAGCAGGTATTACATGTGTGTCTAGACTACAGCGAGACACGAGCGCCCAAGTGTAACGTTCAAATACAAACAAAACGCAGACTGAATTACTGAAAAAACACCCTTCAACGTCAGACATGTTTTCACACGTGATATGTTTTAGAATGGCTTTGTGTCTTATTTTGCCAGTGTTTACAATTCGATTTCACTTGAAATTATTACGATGCACAAAATATTATAATGTTTATTTTGCCCTAATTTTGTGTCCGTGTCCGTACTGTTATGATAGAATGTATCAAATGAAATGTTCTATTTACAATTTCATTTTCGTAGTAAAGTAAACATTCTAGAATTTGGGGGATTGGGAGTCCGATATGGAATTCGAACCCATAAAACTTAACTGATCCAAGTAGCCACCACACAGTCAGCGATCTGACCCACTCAGCCACGGTCCAAAACTACGGAGGTTTCGAGATGTCACACTTCTGCGCGGGGAGGCGCAAATAGGTTGTGCAACAAGCCGGAAGGTGGGGCTGTTTTAAGTGTCGCAGTGGCGGGTAATTCAAAATGTATCAATTCGATGCTGAAACCTGAATTAAGATCCTTTCTAATGACAAGGGGCATGGCTGTGTCGAAGTACACTTTGGCACAGCTCCGTGAGTTGGAGAGTAAGGCAGTTGAACTTGGTTTACCAGTGCTAACGACTCCCAATAATACGGTTTCATTGCTTTTTGAGAGATGTACGGTAGTTGTTGACAACGAAACAGTGACTTTTCCCGTGGTTGTGTCGACAAAACTGAAATCGTAGACTGATAACCTGCCATCGCTTCCCATTTTCTGTCACGCTGACAACCTAGTTTACTTGCTAGGGCATGGACGTTGGAGTAAAGAGAGACTCAAGGGGTTCAGGAAGGAGAAGGGATACCGATTGCACATCGATGGCCATGTCCTTGCAGTCAAGCTTCATATTCCAGCTGTATGGCGGCGGTCTGTAAATAGGCGAGTCTGGACAGACAATCCAGTGATCAACAGCAGTAGCATCGGTCTGCGCAATTGGGAACCGATGACATGTGTCAACCAAGTCAGCGAGCCTGACCACCCGATCCCATTAGTCGCCTCTTATGACAAGCATGGGTTACTGAAGGACAATATTCTAACCCGGACCTTCACGGGTCCTGTATAACGAGATATTACTGTTTCTAAATGTACTTTGTACATATTATATATACCTAGGGGATCATTAAGAGCGAATTTAAACAAATTGAATGAATCACTGCCTAGAACAAGCTTTGATCACATCAATCATAAACAAATCACTGATGGAATCAGAAGTCCCTGAATGTTTCAGGAGGGCCTTCAGACCATTGCTGAAGGAGGGGGGCTTGGACGTCTACAAAGAGGCAACGAAGAGTTACAGATCGGTGTCCAGATTCATGTCCAAAATCTTGGAGAAACTTGTTTCTTATCGTCTCCAAAGTAATCTTGCAACTCACAACCTCCATGATAACTAAATCACCTAACTGAATCGAACTCTCAACAGAGAGTCCTTGTTCTGGCCACCATAATATTGCAGAGGCCCAACAAAAACTCTGTAGCACGAGTGCATCCAGACCAGTCAGCAGCAGTCAGCATTAAACAGTGATCTCTGCTTGAGCTCCTTGCGTGGCAATAGGATCAGCATCTTTAGAAAATGGGCGTCTCAAGTCAGCGAGCATGATCACCCGATCCCGTCAGTCGCCTCTTACGACAAGCATATTCGCCTTTTGGGACAAGCATGGGTTGCTGAAGACCTTTTCTACCCCGGATCTTCTCGGGTCGGTTGGAAATTTAATGGAAGGGACAAATGTCAACCAACCAACATTTCACTTGTAAATTTCAGATCATCTTAGTTTTGTATTACAGAAAACTGTCCTGGTGTGGTTTGGTTACTGTTTAACGCCACAGTGTTCAATATTCCAGCTACATGGATTGTACGGTATGTAAATAATCGCGTCTGGACCAGACAATCCAGTGATCAACAGCATGAGCATCGTTCTACGCAATTGGGATACGATGACTTGTGTCAACCAAGTCGGCAAGCCTGACCACCCGATCCCGTTAGTCGCCTCTTACGACAAGCATGGGTTGCTGAAGATTAATTCCAACTTGGAACTCCAGGGGTATCCTGGTGTAATATTCAGCCCAACAACACATCTTAACACAAAGTTGTGGGAAATATGAAATTAAATCCTCTATTGACACCAAAGGTCACTCCGCCATCTCTACAAGTGCGCTTGCCCTAAAACCGTTTACATAACAAAAGCTATTAAGTATATATGTTTAATGTTCCGTTAAAGCGAGAAGACAGGTATTTAAGGTATTCACTCGAGCACGCACTCATTGCATATTGCAAACAATGTTGTTAAGCAAGTTAAGAGTTAATTCGTCGGGGATTGTATAATCCTGAAGTACGCTCATTAGACATGGCAGAAATAGACCAAGTAAAGAATATTTGAAGCGAATGACTAACCAAGGAAAACTACTAGAATCTGTAATCACCGACATGCTCATGTCCGATCAAAGTGATCTCTCTAAGATCATATTTGTTTTACACATAGTAGTAGTGTGCCAATAATGACCTAAAACCACGAAACGTACGTATTTCCTTTACAAAACGTAACTTAACCAATATTTAGGTTTTGCTCTCAAATATTTCATTATTGTCTATTTTATCAATAAACAAATACCCCAGACCTTTCATGAATTAATAAGTTGAAGAAACAAATATCATTCCCTTGTAGGACTTGACAAAATTGAAAACATACTTTAATCACTAACTGTCATAGTTTCCAATATCGTGTACATTGAATTAAACTTCCCTGAAAGTATAAATCCAGTTACAATGCTTGTTCTTTATAGTGCTTCTTCTCCTCTATGTATCCATCCGTTAATGAGTTACGATCTACGATCTAATGTGAACAGCCATATTCTCGTAAAGCTGCTGCAAATAGATGTCATATCACTTGATTAACCAAGTAGGTGGCTGAAGAAGATGAATTTCGTGGTAGTGCATACATTTTTTCACAAGTCGTATAGTTGTCAGAGATATTTACACTACGTAAATAGCTTAACATGTCCAAGGAAGTTGTAACAATGAAAATCATACCTCATAGGTGGGTGTATTTATGTTGTATGTTAGGTATTAATATATTATTTGCTTTTGTTCAACTATTGGTAACTATTATTACGTCGTCTAGACTAGATACATTGATCAGATTTCTTGCATGTAAGACTAATATTAATTTTACACAGACTGGCTACACACAAGAATATTTCAAGACAAACATGATATGTTTTTTCAGTATTTGATATACATGATTTGTGGTCAGGATGACTTGGTTGATGCATGTAATTTTATCCCTATTGAAGGTATGGATGCTTATGATATGAATCTGGTTGTCTGCTCCAGATTGGTTTATTTACAAACCGCACTCAAATGGCTACTATGTCTAACAACAAACAAACATTGTTTAATCCGGCACCTGTCTATTCCGTACTCCGGCACGACTTTCCGGTCCCAACAAGCAATTTTAATTGTAATTAACACTGTCTAAACCGGCATGGGTATGAGCAGTCCAATCAAGGACCCATAATCCAATACACTAATTAATCCTCTTGGCACGCTAGATAATCAGGAAGTAGTGATTGCGCGGTGCATCAAACGCTCTAAGCCGGCATGGGTATGAACAGTGCAATCAAGGTCCCTTAATCCATCAGTTCAAAGTCAAACATCAAAGGTTAGTGGCGAAAGTGCATGTATCAATCAAATTGACGTAGACGACTGTAAGTCCCGCCTTTCTAGTTTGATTGATGGGTACTCACCTGAACACGTTTTTTCAATTGCGACGAAGCGGATCTTGTGTTTCGTGCGTTACCTGACAAGACACTGGCTACTAGGACTGATGCTGCTAAAGGTGGCAAAATAATAATGATCTATCATCAACATTGTTTTAATTTGTTGCACACTTACATAAGATCAAACGCATTATAGGCAGCTGACTGGGGAGTTTGAAAAGAAACAGCAGGTGCGCTCGGTACTCTACGTGTGTCTAGTTTTCCATATAACCTGCACCGAGACATGACTGAGCTGAGCTGAGCACGGGATGTGCTCCAAAGCGTATGGCTCAAATACAAAAGGAAAGCAGACTGAATTACCAAAATCTTCAACGTTTAAACATGTTTCATTGAGTAACTATTAGTCAATAAGCAAAATTCATGACAGGCATTCATAAATCGCTTAAAGCAGACGGTCGTACAGGTAACATCATTAATCGTAGTTAGTCTCTACCATTTCTATATAGTCTCAAATCCATTAGGTATAAAGCTTAAGTGGTTTGGCACACACATATTTGTTTATAATAACAAGTTTACAAGAAATCAAGTGTCATGACTACTATACAAGAGGCGTTCGGTTTTAAATGAAAAATAGAGCTATCATAATTTCGTTATATAATACTAATATTCCAAGACAGTGTGTGTAATGGTCAAAGACCCAAAAATGTTATTTTAAACCCTATTCCGTTTGTTTTTCTGTTTGTTCTTAAATATGGGTCCGGTTTTCGGATTTGAGTCCGAATTTTGTACATACCGGAAAGGGAGGTAATCAATTTGTTGTTTGTGTATCTGTTGGTGTTCCCAGTCAGACTCAATTGTGAGTATTGTGTTGGGGGTTGGGCTACCGGTAAAGGGACCACATGGTCGTTATTGAGATAGGACAGATTCATAATATACACGATTTTCCCCACTAAATGAAAAAGAAAACCGATATCTTTTAAACTGACAATGGAGTGCCCACTTAAATGATGGTGGGGTTAGAATTTGATACAAGTGTTTAAGTGAGAAAACACGGGTTAAAGGTGATGCATGTGTTCTTTCAGCCATAAAACAATTATAAGTATGAAGTTTCCGTGTGTTCATTTGAATGTGTCTTGTTAACAGATAAGGTGTGATAGTGCAAAAACGAATGATATTTTCATCTGCTCAAAATAACGCAAACAACTGGATGCCTAGACATACAAAACAAAGTTACAGTATTTCCACTATCTTCTTTGATTGCATGCATTCTGAGGTTACAAAGACTTTGGGAGAGACAGTGGTCGTATTTTGATCAAACGGTTTTGGTTTGGAATCCTACTGGAATCTTGATATCTTCTCATATAGTGACAATATTGTGCAATGTATGATAGGAAGACTAAAGTTGCAACAGCAGGTTCCGTTGTTCACCACTGAGTAGTTGCAAGCCTTCCCATTGAATTAATACTAGTTGCAATCATATACCGTTAAAATGCCGTAAAGTGAGTGAGTGAGTTATTATTTAACGTCACATCGGCAATATTTCAGCCATATTGTGACGAGAACATATGTGACATTGAAATGGAATAGATGTATATTTCTATTACATTTTGAAGTTCTTCATAGCATATCCCAAAATAACAGGATATTGTTTGTTTACGCTTTGAACTGTACGTTTCTTTTTCTTCATTTTCGAATTATTTTCAATGTTGACGCAATGACATATTTGAAGTTAATTTAATGTTTTAATCATATGTGATTTATTATGATTTATGTTTCGATCATACATTCATATATTGCGTTGTCATAGTTTAACCATGGTTCGTATTTTTTCTTCATCATATTACTAGTAATTACTACATATTATTGTATTTTTATGAGAGGGAATTTTAAGTTACATTTGCTAACTTAAAGGATATCATAAATCGCTGGCGCCTGGTTATTCCTTGCCACATAGCAGTCAATCTGTCTACTCATTTGTTGTATTTGATTGATGCTTTTAAAATAAAATGTAGAAATGATATTGAATTTTATCATTTGCTTCAAGGAATCGATCAAATGTGCTCGTTATCAAAGTAAAGTCAAAACTTCTTTCTGTAAGGTATACAGTGGAAGTTGACACCTTAATTGTTATGGGTACACCAAAGAAATCATTTAAGAAGCCGCCTTCTAAATTAGTTTCACCTCGGCATATCCCTTCTCTGGTTCCGAAAATACCAAGATTTAGGCATTGTCAAAATACAACAAAGAATTCAACGGGTGGCATTAACCTCAAAGAATGATCATAGCAATGCTTATAACCTACGAGGGCAAATAGATGATACGTTCACAACCATAGACATTTCAGGGATAATTTGTTTTCATGCGATATGCACTACCCAGCCCGTCTTGTCTCCAGGACTATCACCAAAACCCTTGAAGTATCAGGTAAAATATCACTTAGTCATGGTGACATGACATCATGAACAATGTTATGACGTCACGTTGCTTCTAAGAAGCCGCCTTCTAAATACAACGATGACGGGGAGCCTGCCTTTGTGTGAGAAAGTAGATTATCGCGTAATTTCCGCAATTAAAGACTTTTGATCGGTAATGAATAGAAAATTATATTCGTGACCATAATATGCTAGGTTAACGACCTAAATATCGGTAACATATCCCTTCTGGTTCCGAAAATGACCAAGATTTAGGCAGTTGTGTTGTAAACTGATATGTTTCTTCTATAAAGTCGGCTATATTCAAACCATGAGAAATGTCGTCAAATAATGTCTGATGACAGTTACCAACGTCCCAATAGTGTCCATATGTTTTAGAAATCTATAACAATAAAGCACACCCTCACTACTTTTTTTGATAAATGACAAAGGACTAATCAACCATATTAAAAGGTTTTCAGGCTTGAAGGACGAAGCTCATTAAAATCTATTGCCAGCTCCCTTTTAGAGACTGATAAAAGGTTCGAAAATGTGGGTCATAAATGCATGAAAGTTTTTATTGTTGTTCATACCCGTTAGGCCTCCCGCCTCTACATGTATTTGAGATATAACCGTTAGAACCCCCACCCACCCCCCCACCCCTCTATGTCTTAAAGTATGCTAGATATAACCGTTAGAACACACCACACCACTTTTCTGCCCATTTATTCAATTGGTCTAAATCATAGTTGAGAGTTGCTTCTATGGATTTTACATATTTTCCCGCAACACCGATTGATGTGTCATCGGCCAACATTATTGTGATATTTTGTAAATTTCCAGGTAAATCATTGATATATACAAGGAACACAAATTAACCAAGGGCAGATCCTTGAGGAACCCCTGCAGTAACATTTAGTTTTTCATAATGTTCCATTAAGAGACACATTGTCGTCTATCAGGGCCTGGTTGTTCAAAACTCGATTATCTTTCAACCAGCCGTTAAGTACATTTAACCGACTGTTACCTAATAACAGAGGGTTATCTTGTTGTTCAAAACTCTGTTAACTTTTAACAGGCTGTTAACGTGACGTTAAGTTAACACACCTAAGGACCGCCGCTAACTTTTTAACAGTGTGGTTAACTCGCAAATGGCGTTCATGGCTAACACTGCTTTCATGATGCCAGTTCAGCAAAGAAAGGATAGGGTGTATCGTGGACTGGACTTCGATATTGGTAATTATTCTGACGAAGAGTTACATACGAAACTGTATCTATGCACATCTTAGGAACTAAAATACATGTTGTACAAGTACATGATGCATACGTTTCATCTTTTAACACTTGTGGAAAGGTTTATATATGCTTTACTACACTAAATGTGTGAACTTCTTCTGTAAATATTATTTAAACAAACACTTTCAAAGAATATAACACGTACACCCTATACCCACGTATGATATGATATTGAACAAGGCTACATGTAGATAATTAATTTAGTTTCATGAAAAGATATCCTAACGATTACATTATGATACTGAAAGTATAATCGGCGGGATATGGGGATTGTGTATACTCTTATTCTACCGACCTTCACCTCAGAGAAATTGCCAAATACACTCCCATTTTAAGAAAGAGAAGAAGCCAGAAATGCCGATTATTACCGTTGTCGTTCTGCGTGATTTTGCGTCAGTCATGGCGTCACGCAGCACAGAAACTTGACAGTTTCGTGTAAACACATCACATTCCTGTATTGTATCTATTTTTAATTTCCTGTTTCTTGCTACTATGCTCTTTCCATGCAATTGGGGGTTTGAAAATTTGAGAAAATGCTACACAGTGTAAAGTCTGAAATTTTCTTTGTTTACATTTCAAAAAGGTGTTGTCTTTCGAGCACAGCAGTTGTTTCCAACCCCAATATCTTTCGTTTCACTTTATCTAGACACTTGGTATTGGTGCCAAAAAGACCAGTTGTAATTAGATTCTAAAATGTATGAGGAATTCAGTAGGGATGGGACGAGTAGGAAACAATGGAATCGAGTACACGCATGTACGTACCCGAATCGGAATCGAGTACCCGGAAATGTAAGAAATACATTCGGGTCAACTTTCTGAATATTCAATCACGATTTGATAGAGATTATTGTAGAAAACTTGAACAGTTGGTAATAAGACATTAAAACTGACCTCAAGCTATTTAATTTACGTCTGTTTAACCAATATAGAGAGTAACACCATTACTTACATTCCTCGTTATAACAACGAACGTTTTGTTCCTGCTGCTACTGTAACTTAACTACTCACTGCCCATGTAAAGATAAATTACAGTCATTAAAACTATGCTCCATTAATCGGACAATACCAATGATGTAAAAACCCGTGAATTCCCGGGTTAGAATATTGATCTTCAGTAACCCATGCTTGTCGTAAGAGGCGACTAACGGGATCGGGTGGTCAGGCTCGCTGACTTGGTTGACATATGTCATCGGTTCCCAATTGCGCACATCGATGCTCATGTTGTTGATCACTGAATTGTCTGGTCCAGACTCGATTATTTACAGACTGCCGCCATATAGCTGGAATATTGCTGAGTGCGGCGTAAAACTAAACTCACTCACTCAATGATGTAAATGTGTGTTACGTCAAAAATGAAAAAGACAAGCTATTGTCTGCCCTTGTCATTACAGAGCTCTCTCCCTTTCCGGATACTCGATTTCTAGAAATAGGACTCGATTCCAGCTGTACCTGACCCGGATTCGAGTACCCGAGTACCCGTCCCAGCCTTAGAATGCAGTGATTCCTTTGTCGCCGCTGAATATGAAATACAAGTAATGTAATTGGCGTTTCAATACCGGCCTTGCGAAACGTGATTTTGTAAACACTATCCAATAGGGCGCAAAGTGCACTTGGGCGTTCGTGTGAGTGTATTTATGAAAACATCTGAACACGATTCCAGGCTGTTATGACGTAAATTGTAATAAAAACGCAGATTGTAATACTTGCAGCAAATTGTAGTAAACTTGACGTAAATTGTAATAAAAACGTAAATTGTAATAACAATTGACGTAAATTGTAATACGCAAATTGTAATAAAAATTGACGTAAATTGTAATAATTTTAGTTGCGGTAAAATGTAATAAATATTTACGTAAATTGTAATGACAGTTTCCATCGTTCGTAAATACGCGTGTGTTCGTTTTAATTGCATTTCAAACATCATATAAGCTTGTGAGGGCGATAACTCAAGAAAGAAATGATGGATTTTGTTTAAATTTGGTACCAAGGTGTCGTGGCGAGATTCACAGACACCAGTTGAATTGAGTGACCTTGAGATAATTTGCAAGGTCACAGCAAAAATCTGAGGGTTTTTCCAATATAAAGATTGTTAGCGCGATAACTCAAGAAAGAATTGATAGATTTTGATCCAATTTTATATCAAGGTGTATTGGCGGGATTCCCCCTACACCAGTTGATTGGGGAACATGTGCTCATTTTGAGTTTAAAGCGAAAAGTGTATTGTTTTGCACATTTCTAACTTTTTAGTGCGATACAAGAAAGAATTAATATATTCTGCTTAAAAGTATGTTAGGAAAATGTGCTGGGAGTATAGTCTGACGTCAGTCGAATTCAGTGATATTCGGATAATGTTCAAGGTCACAGCGAGTATGCTTGCGATATCCCCCAAACTAATGGATGGAATTTGATTGCTTTTCCGAGGAGCTTATTTGAAGGCCGCTCCCATAAACAAATACATGTATAAGTAAATGCAGATTTAGAAACAGATGACACATTGTTACAAGTCTTACCAGCAATCAAGATAAGGATAATGCGTGAATATCGATTCGTTTGTTTAGCAGTCAAAATCAAAGTATTTATGAAACATCAAATCGATCAGAGCTTATTATGTAATCATGAATAGATTTTGATAATTTGTGTAGATCATTGCTAGTGAGGGATGTACATCCCCATATTACAGTGTTGATACTAAACGCCTTTAAATAGAAATATGATTTTTGTCTCAATTCCGTGTATTTATTTAATGCACAGCATTTTCGACTGGATGACCACATGAGCACGAGGAGCTGTCGATGATGTGTCTTTCAATCCAAACAGCATTCAATTCACTACAACGGAGCCTGAGACGAGAATGGATAATTTGGCATCTTCTTGGTCCATAGTTTAGGTCAAAGATAATAGTTTTGTTATTTGGTCTTAATATCGAGTTTTTGAATCGTGATAAAGTATCAATATATTGAATTTCAGAACTTAGGGAATTCCCTAGTTTTATTGTATCAGGTAGAAATGATCTGGCATATGTCATCGTTCTACATTTAACTGATCGCGCTGATAAATTAGTTTTCTACTGAAGTGTATTGATTTTGTTTTGTTAGGATTGAATGAAACCTTCCATTCTTTGGCCCAATTTGAAATTCTTAATAAGTCATTATTTAAACAGTCTGCAGCAATGTCAGGATCATCAATTATAACATATAGAGACGTGTCGTCTCTGCAAAAAGTCTAATATTACTAGCAATATCATCTACAATATCATAAATATATATTATGAATATTAGGGGTCCTAAGACTGATCCTTGGGGGACGCCTGCTAATTATTATTATTAGGATATTTATATAGGGAACATATCCACGCAACTAGTGCATGCTCAAGGCGCTGGTATTTTTTCCCTCGATCACTGGGTGTCAATCTCAACGGCACATCGTATTATCAATCTCAACTCCTCCCTGGGGAGTATACAACTCTTGCTGCCACTAGGCGCACCGAGTTATTGTGGCTTTCTCATCCTAACGAGGTACCCATTCACAGCTGGGTGGACTGGGACACATAGTCACAGTACTTTGTCCAAGTCCACTGCACGTTGCTGTACCCCCAACTAGGTGTTTGCACGTATTCATGTGGCCACCATCTGGTCATATACCAACGGATTCGTGGGTTCTTTTAAGTGCACAGGGTTGTGTACTGTACACTAGGGATTGTGACAACAATGAAAGAGTCTGCACACAAAGTTGACTCCAAGGTTTCTACACCCGTGGACATGTTATCCCGGCACCTCGAAGCTCGCTGGATCACTAGCCTGGCGCCTTAGCCAGCTCGCCCACCGCGCCCCTCATACTGGTCAAGGATTTGATGTGTGTCCATTAATTACAACTCGCTGGGTTCTACCATTCAAATAACCTTCAAACCACTTCAGTAGGTTACCTTGAATTCCATAGGATTTCAATTTATGCAGGATTCCTTTTTGCCAAACTTTATCAAACGCTCTGCTAACATCGCAAAATACCGCTCTTACTTCTTTTCCATCGTCTAGTGCTTTAGCTTTGGAATCATATAGATAGGTTAGCTGATTAGTTGTCGAGTCGCCGGGAGTAAAAACCAGATTGGAGATTTGACAGAAGGTTATTATCTCTCAGAAAATTATATATATATATTTAAAGATACACTTTTCAAATACTTTAGCAATACAACTTGTTAATGCTACCGCTCTATAATAAGAACAATCGTATATATTACCTGTTTTATGGATAGGGATTACGTACGCTTCTGTCCAGAAGGTGGGGAACTTAGACAGTTCTAATGACAAATTAAACAATTTAGTTAGGATCGGGGCTAGTGGGTTGGCACACGTTTTTAATACTTTGTTTCCGATTTTATCAGGACCTGTTGCTTTAGTAGTATCTACAGATAGCAATATATTCTTAACTCCCCCAATCCCCAATATTATATCAGTCAAGGTACTATCACAACGCTCATCAAGAGGAGGGGGGTCGTCATCAGGGTCTATAACTTCAGATTAATTGGTCAAATAGATATTCATAATTTCTGTAATATCGTTTAAATCATCGTATAAAACATCATCATCAATTATTGTATGACAAATAATTCTTGCCGATGTATTTTGCCAATAATTCTTAAATAGTTTCCACCAACTTTTTGTTCCAGTTGATTCACCTATTGTGATATCAATTTTGCTTGTGTGCTGCTTGTTAGCTTTACGTACAGACGATATTACCTTATTTCTAACGCGTCTGAATTTTGGCCATTCTAGCGGACGGTTAGTTCTCCTAGCGATTTTGTGTTGCCTATTACGTTTTCTAATAAGTGAGCATATTTCATTATTCATCCATAACGGGTCTCTTGGCCTAATCGGCACGGTTTTGTTTGGTATGTTCGCGTCGCAAACGTTGAGTAAATCGTCGGTTAGTTGGGATGCTATCATATCGATTTTTTTCAGTTTCCATTAGCTTATTACCAGTAGCAGTTATGTCTTGTTTCGTGCGTTCCATATTCGCTCGAGAGTAATCATAGATTTTCCGCTTGTAGCACACTTCTTTCTGTATATCTGATTCGATGTTAACATACACCAGACAATGGTCACTACATTTCGGATCTAGCACTCCCGAATTCCGTACTTCATCCAAACATGTGACAAATATCAAATCAATCAATGTACGAGAATGAGAAGTGATCCGCGTGGGTTCAGATATTAGTTGCTTGAGTCAATATGCAGCTTTTAAGTAATAAGTGTTTTGTTTATTTTCGCTCAATAGATCTAACTTAAAATCTCCTACAATGAAAGTATACATATTTAAATCCACGGCATTTGCAATGCTGTTGTCAATAAGATCCCAATATACTTCACTTCTGTCTGCTCTATAGAATTAGATATGTTTGTTTCTTACATTTAAGTTTTATTCATATTGCCTCGAGCCCAGTTATATCCAATTCATATATTTGCAATAAGTGTGGTTAAGTCTTCAGAGGAAACAGCAAAGTGCGACAATTGCGAGGGACTTCATGCAACAACCATTCTCTCTCAACTCTGATCGATATTGTCCTCTGAAGACTGACTGACTGAGTTTAGTTTTACGCCGCTTTTAGCAACATTCCAGTAATATCACGACGGGGACACCAGAAATGGGCTTCACACATTGTGCCCATAAGGGGAATCGAACCTGGGTCTTCGGCGTGACGAGCCAACGCTTTAACCACTAGGCTACCCCACCGCCCCTGTCCTCCGAAGAGGGTACTTAAGAACACATCGTTCAATGTTTGTTGATCATTGCCAGAATGTTAATCGTAGAATGTTTGTAGTTTTAATTTATGGCTAAATTGCTCAAAATTCGCCAACAGCTGAGGAGATGATATAAATCCAGCTAGGGACCATGCAGGTAGCAAAAGTAACGTAAGCCCCCATGGTCCCTAGGATGGTGATCTACCTTCAGTTGGTTGCGATCTATAGCCCAATTTTAGATAGTTATTTTGAAACGATTTAGCATTTTACACTGAACTCAAAGTAGTTTTTATTAATGTGTGATAATCTAGTCGTTATACTCTCCTTTGCTTTAATAGTGTTATTAAAAAGTATATAATAGTCTATATACTTCTACTTAGTATATATACCATTTTTGTCGTCACGATATGGCTGAAATATTGCCGATGTGACTCACTCGCTCACTTGCACATTTTGTTTCCTGAAGTTTGTGATGCATGTATTGCAGATTTTGCGTTCTTGGGAGTACCAAGATAAAAAGTCAACCAAATAGGGATCGTGAGGCTGGAACATAGCAAAACAAATATGCTTGATGTTGACAGGTAATATGTAGAAAAATAAAACATAACAACAGCTGCATTTGTATCATATTCTAGGTGAGGCTGACTACATTTTGAACACCCCTCGTAGATATACCCGTCAGAACACACACACACACACACACACACACACACACCAACTCCACATGCATTTAAGTGTGTTAGATATACACGTTAGAATACCCCCTCTCATTATGTTTACATATCAAAACCTCAACAGATATTTGCCCCAAAAACATGATCGAGAGGACAGTTGGAGATTTTATATCGATTATATATCCGGACGAATATTATTATTATATTTTCAATAAGTATATTTATCAATCTGAAGGTCGCCCAATTCAATTGGTGTCCGCACATCCTCCCAACGCACCTGGGTACTACTTTTAAGCAAAATTTGTCAATTCTTCCTTTAGTTATCGTCCTAACAAGCTTATATGATGTTTGAAATGCAACGAAAAACGAACACACGCGTATTTACGAATGATTAAAACTGTTATTACAATTTACGTAAATATTTATTACATTTTACCGCAACAAAAATTATTACAATTTACGTCAATTTTTATTACAATTTGCGTATTACAATTTACGTCAATTTTTATTACAATTTACGTTTTTATTACAATTTACGCCAAGGGTTATTACAATTTGCTGCAAGTATTACAATTTGCGTTTTTTATTACAATTTACGTCCTAACAACGCGTGTGTTTGTTTTTCGTTGCATTTCATACATCATATAAGCTTGCTAGGGCGATAACTCAAGAAAGAAATAATGGATTTTGTTCAAATTTGGTACCAAGGTATATTGGCGAGATTAACCGACACAAGTGAAATTGAGTGACCTTGAGATAATTTTCAAGGGCACAGCAAAATTCTGAGGGTTTTGCCAATATAAAGATTGTTAGCGCGATAACCCAAGAAAGAATTAACAAATCTTAGCTAAATGACGAAAATGATATTCGTCCTGATATATAATCGATATAAAATCTCTAACTGTCCGCTGTATCATGTCTTTTCGCAAATATCTGTTGAGGTTTTGATATGTATACATATACAGTGGGGGCGGGGTGGGTGTGTGTTTCTAACGGGTATATCAAATCAAATCAAATCAAATTAGACATTTGTATAGCGCAACATATCCAGAGTCCTGCTCATGTGCGCTTAGTCGAATGCTCGTTTGAAGAGGATGGTTTTGAAACAAGATCGGAAACTGTTGATATTTTCCGATTTTCTGACATTTTCAAGTAATCCATTCCAGAGTACAGCACCCGCTCTGCTAAATGATATGTCCCCGTATGTTGTGGTTCGGACAAATGGAATATCTAAGCTTTGCTGACTAGCTGATCTGAGTGACTTTCCAGGCTTGTGGAAGTTGACTAGTTCCTGGAGATAGAATGGAGCAAGCCCTTTAATCGACTTTGAAGTTTGAATGCAACTCTGTCTTTTACAGGGAGCCAGTGTAAGTCCTTCAGGACTGGTGTTATGTGCACATACATATGTGTGCGTGTTATGAGCCTCGCAGCTGTGTTTTGAACACGCTGCAACTTGTCCATGTACTGCTGCTGTATTCCATAGAGTAGACTGTTGCAGTAGTCCAGATGTGATGTCACAAATGCATTTTACTGATGGTGTGTCCATGTACCTGCTAATCTGTCTGATGTTCCTTAGGTAATAATATGCAGATTTCCAGATGTTACTGACGTGATTTTCCATGCTTAATGTTGAGTCAAAGATGACACCTAGATTTCGAGCATGGCTTTCTGGTTGAACAAACGTGTCTCCAATTTGAACTCCAGGGACCTTGAACTTTGATTTTGTTTATTTGGAGCTGATGATGAGAATCTCAGTTTTGTAATCGTTCAGTTTCAGAAAATTACTGTTCATCCAACATTTGATCTCAGCTATGCAATTTGTTATTATCTGCAGGACATTCTGTACAGAAGATGCAGTTTGTGGCTTGAACCCAAGATATAGCTGAGTGTCATCAGCATGGAGATAATAACTAAGATTGTGGGCTCGGGCTATATCACCAACGGGTATGGTATATACAGTGAACAGGATTGGGCCTAGGACTGAGCCTTGTGGCACTCTAAACATTAATTCTCTGCTCTCAGACCTTACCCCATCGATGATAACTGATTACTTGCGACCTGTGAGATACGACTGAAACCGTGATAACGCATCGCCAGTGACTCCAAGACGTAGCTGTAGAGTTTCAAAGAGAGTGGAATGGGCATATCTAACACACTTACTTGCATGTAGAATCGGAGGGGTGGGTGGGTGTTCTAACGGGTATATCTACGAGGGACGTTCAAAAAGTAGTCAGCCTCACCTAGAATATGATTCAAATGCAGCTGTTTTTATGTTTTAGTTTTCTACATATTGTCTGTCAGCCTCAAGCAGATTGGTTTTGCTATGTTGCAGCCTCACGATCCCCGTTTTGTGTGACTTTCTATCATGGCTTGGTACTGCCAAAACACCCGTAAAATCTGCAATAAAATGCATCACAAACTTCAGGAAACAAAATATGCAAGAAACATTTTTGTATGTTTGAGAATGGTAGAAGTCGGCTACAATCAAACTTAGATATTAAACTGCACAAAAAGCAATTTGAAACTACAATCGCTTGTTCAAATGACTCATCCTTCTGTTTATTGAATGAACTCGAGAAAGAAAAGATGGATTTTGTTTAAATTTGGTACCAAGTTTTATTTACAAGATTTACCGACACCACTTGAATTTAGTGACCTTTGGATAATTTTAAAGGTCACAGCGAAGGTGTAACAGTTTTGCACATGCCAAGCTTGGTAGCCGCGAACTCAGGAAAGAATTAATAGATTTTGATCCAATTTTATATCACGGTGTTTTGGCGGGAATCCCCCTACACCAATTGAAACAAAATATGCAAGAAGCAGTTTGCATGTTGGTAAAAGTCAAACTTAGATATTAAACTGCACAAAAGTGCAATTTGAAACTATAATCGCATGTTCAAGTGACTCCCCCTTCATGTTTACTGAAAGAGCTTGTTTTGGAGACGCTACCCACCCCCTTTCAGTTGACGTCATCATAACGATATAACTCATCCTAAATTTTTCACTTATTCATACATGATGTAAAGGTTTCAAACTAAATACTGAATGGTCACACAAATGTCAGCTCTCAATATATTGTATATCTGGACACAATGTTTTTGAAAAATTAAAATCAGGGTGTCCTAAAAAAAACAGTCCCCGTCTAAATATAAATCAAGCAATCCAATTCTTTGAATGTTGATGATGACGGGAAGTCATCCAATAATATGCTGAACATATTTTATATGATATTATCTGAGGGCATATCATTATCTAAGAGATAGCACAATAGTACAGTGGTAAGGCGTCTGCCTATCACGGTGAAGGCCCGGTTTCGAGGAGGCACCGAGGTTTGGGTCCCCGGGATGGGCCCATTTGCGTAGTATCCTTGGACAAGATACTTAGATCTACACTGTCTCAGTTCACCCAGCTGTAAAATGGGTACCCGTGAGTATATGCTGGCAATGTGAGTGTTTAGTTCATTGCGCCTAACAGCAGCATGGCTGTACAATCCCCAGGGAGTTGAAAAAAGTATCGGAAACTAGGATAGTGTCCTATGATCGGGAATAGTAATGCACCGGGGATACAAACAGGGGGAGTCTGTGATTCAACAGTATGGCAAACATATCCACATGGGGAGTCTCCCAAGCAGAGAATATCCCTTTCACCACCGAATGGTGTAGTGTCCATTCTGTCTGAACCGCGGAAGGTCACAGGTTCGATCCCCGGCCGTGTCATACCAAAAGATGTTAAAATATGGTACTTGTTGGTCCCTGCCTGGCACTCGACATTAATGGGTACAACAAGGACTGGTCGGCTCGGAGTCAGTATAATGTGTCTGAGTGGGGTATTCATGCTTCACTGCGGCGTGGTATCTCAGTGGGCTAGTACTTTAAAACCAGCTTAAGTCTGGGCTAGTACAAGCAGCCGCGTCATATGAGCGAAATATTCTCAAGCACGACGTTAAACCCAATTTCACCTCACCTCACCTCTGTCTGAACCACCCTGCCCTTTCTGCTCAGAGTGTCGGCCAATACATTTAACTTCACCTGAATGTGCTGAGCTATTAAGTGACCCTTCAGCTCTCTCATTTTGTTGAACCATGAGTGTTAGCTGACAGAGTTCGAGCGTTCCCCCCCTTTGTTTATGTACGCTGCAACCTTTGTGTTGTCGGTACGAAGGAGAATCCCTTTGTTCGCCAAAAAGGGGTTTGAACACTTCTACTGCCCGGTTGACCGCTTCCATCTCCAGAACATTGATGTGGAGATTGCGAAGGTGTGGTTCCCACTGACCGTCGGCCTGTAGGGTGCCCAGATGAGCTCCCCAGCATGTCTCGCAGGCATCTGTGAACGACTGCGACAGTGTCGGTGGATGTAACGGCATGGTCTGAGACAGGAAGTCTTGTGCTAACAATTGACTAATGGACGAGTTGAACCACGTCCCGAGGGGAATGGGTGTGTCCCAGCTCAGATGGTCCCACTTGGAGGCTAGCATCAGCTATAGCTCTCTTTTTGCCAGTTTCGCCCAAGGCAGAATTCTTGACAAAAGCGTTCAGACGGTGATCTGCGGGAGACAAAGCGGCTTCCGATAGGTAGAATTTCACCCCGAGAAAAGTAAATTTCTGGAAAGGAACGAGTTCGAAATTTATTACAAACCCTAGTTTCACAAATAGTTCCTGAATCTGCTGAATCGTTCTGAAGCACAGAGGAGATTCGACCTGGCAGGACTCAGGGAATCGTCCACGTAAGCATGGAACCGGAGACCCAGGCAGTGGAGCCTTGCCTCGGGAGAACACATAGGGGGCTGGAGACGGGAGAGCATGGAACTCGTACAGGTGATCCTCAAACACAAACCGGAGGTATTTTCTCGACGTTTTCTGAATAGGAATGTGAAGATAGGCGTCTTTCAAGTCTATTGAAAAGCCCAGTCGCCTTGATTTAGAGAGGTTCTTATGAAAGTGAGATTTTCCATTTTAAACGCCTCTACTAGCGTGTACTTGTTCAGGTGAGACAGGTCTAATACTGGCCTCCAGTGTCCGTTTCTTTTGGGGACTAGGAACAGTCGTGAGTAAAATCCCGACATGGGTTTCGGGAGAGGAACGATCACCCCTTTTCCAAGAAACTCCCTTGGGGGGTTCAGACAGAGGATGGTGGGTACGGTATGCCGTGAAACTGAAAGCAATACCCGACCCTTAGTGCGGACTGTACCCAAGGGTTGAGCGTCTCCTCTTCCCATGCTGGTAGGAAGCCTGACAACCTGCCAGCTATAGGGAATTTTGCCCCTGATACGGAGGCCTGTGTGGGTACCGGGTCCCATGTACACACACTGGCATCGGAGGCTCCCTGTGGAGCTCCGCCGATCTGTCTCGTGAGGGAGGGAGTCAGGAACAGCCTGACGGGTGTACAGCGCGTCGTCTTTCCGTCTGTCTGCTAGCTGCTGCATTCGGTCGGGGAGACTCGCACCAAAGAGCTGCCAGCTCTCAATGGGGGCACACCTAAACTGCACTCTTGTCTGCTCGACATAGGAACAAGCAGTCAAGGACGCGTCTCACCTCGTTAGCAGGAGACCTGCCATGAGGCGCCCTTGCAAGCGTGACAGATGAGACAACACAGTCAGAGCCGATGTCATCCACGCTTGCAAGGGAGGTGCGTCCGCCCCCCGTCCTTAGGTAGGGCCAGAAAGCTCCCACCGAGGAGCCAGAAGAGATGCAAGATCACGCCAAGAGTGGCGGCACATCTCCTCAGGTTTCCAAAGCTATCAGCAATTTAGCTGGGTTTGGCACGGGAAACCGTGAGAAGAACTCTGGGGGCACGGGGGGAGCTGCCAGCACTTTACCCGTCTTCATGGACCTACCGTCCTCTGGCAGGTGGCCTCCTGCTGTGGGGGTCCTAGTTCTGAAGGATTTGCTGTCCGGTCGCACCGAGGATGGACTCGGTGAAGGAATAATGCCCCACGGCACTCCCCTCTGCCACTTCCGAGGAAGTGGATAGACCCCGACTGCCCTGGACGGTAGAGGCGGGTCCCAGCCTAGTGTGAGACTCCTCCTCGTACAGGATGCTCGAGTCCACGGACGAGGTGTCATCCGGGTCCGAGTCTACGTCCATAGGACGATGCCCGTCCCCTTTGGACGATCCTAACGGGACTGTCGGGGCCTGCACGGTCGCAGCACCAATGTCCCTTGGAACTGAGGGGGCCTTGGGGAAGCTTCAGGTGGTCGCTACCCCGCTAGACACGTTCTGCTGTCCCCCTTGAGTAGGGGACCACGTAGTGAGGACAGGACCTGCTCCAGAAGTAAACTTTGCCTCTGGATGGCCTGCCACATCTCTGCAGGAGCTTTATTGTACTCGGTGTGATGAGTATTGAAGGACATTGTGTTGAGTGTTCTTCTGATATTATTGTTGCAAGTTTGATGAATATTGTGGTAGGAGTAACTCATGGCCCCTGCAATTTGCTTGATAAACAGGAATGAAGGACATTTGTTGAGTGATCAACTGATATTATTGTGTACTCAGTTAGGTGAGTATTGTCAGATATATAATTTGTTATTATACTACCATCTATATTATAACGTTATCCATTATTTAATAGATAGCATACATTTACACACAACAGACGCCACTATTTATTTTCATCCAACCACAATATATTTGGATAACATTATTGCTCCTGAATTTCAAGAAACAGGAAGACAATATCACTTTCAGATCACTCGTGAAGATGCATGGCTTCGTTAACTTCTTTAACGTCTGTGTATTGTTGTCCTGGGAAGTTCTCTCTAAATTTTCTGATGACACAAGCAGGTATCACCTTCCTTACCCCTGTACTTACTTTCTGCCTACTATGAGCCCATGACATGAAGTTCCTATATGACATGAGCCTTGACTGTCTGAAATAGGTAACCGGTATGTCTCATTATTGTTGAAAAGAATTTACTCATTCACCAAGAAATTCAGATTAAGAATAGAAGCCTCTATCTCTCTCTTGAAAACATAAATACTTTTCCAAATTGTTTTTCAAGAACTTTTAAACATAATTATGTTCTTTATCTTATCAAAAACTGCTGGTTTCCATGTTGCACACCTGTTTATCAGTGCAATTAGAGCATGATAAACATTAAAATTTAATAAACATTTGTAACAAGTGCTCATATTTAAGAAATTGCTTTGCATAATTGTTACGGGTAATATATAATTACATTACAGCAATTGTTGATATAAAAGTGCTATTTAGATGGTGATAAAGGAGAATGGTGATAAAGTTGACGTTGAAGTAGCTCACGAATATCCACGTTACAGCAACACCGCCAATACCTGCAGTTGTAGGAAATACACAGAATGGTATACAGACGTGTCATACTGATTTTAGGTCTCTTCGTTGGGAATCGAAACTCCGTGACCTTGGAGTGGCAAGGGACGTTTTAACGTTTAAATGATTGGCATTTTAATGAAAAGCGTCTAAATAGCCATAGGCATGCGCATCACCGATCTTCAGTCATCCATTCATCAGATAGTCGAAAATAATGAGTCTCCGTCTTCATAAAGTCCTTCATGAATTCTTTTGAATTTACCCAAATTCAGAGGGAATCATTTGTTTAATTTTTGTACACTGATTCTAACAAGGTTCATATGGTATGACAATTTTCATTATGTATTTGATGACATTAATATTTCTCCAGTCAAAGGCTCTTGAGCAGTGATCCACTGGATACCAGCGCTAGATAAATCCAAAGTTATTTGATAAATTTGAAATATTGTTTTATATTTACTTGTATATAAGCGTATAGCGATTCTTGTGTGTTTGATGCTGTCTAAACTGATTCTTTATGTAGGTGTGAGTCAGGTTTATGGTCAACGCTCTGGACTCAATGGAATTTTCTTCATTATATCAAGTTCTACAATGGCAACCCAAATGTATATGAAGGAGTGAATGAATGTGGTTTTAAGCCGTTTTAGGAATATTCCAGCAATATCACAGCGGGTTAAACCAGAAATGGGATTCACATACTGCGTGGTTGTAGGTCTTCGGCAGATAAAGATATAGATATTATGAAAAATGAAAGGGGCTTAAACGGTATTATTGCCGCTCTTAAAACTAATTCAAGAGGTGTAGCAATTCTTTTTAACAACAACATCCAAGGCAAAGTTCGTAAATCCCTAATTGACGGAAATAACAATTTCCACCTAACAAATGGATGGAATGAATATTACCTTGAGTACTCTGTATGGTCCAAACAAGGAAGAACCTATATTCTATAATAAGTTATTTAATAATATCGTGGAATTCGGAAATGAATCATTTATTATTTGTGGTTACTGGAATCTGGTGCTTAACTCTTCAGTGGATCTTGAAAATTACCAAAACGTCAACAACCCCAGTGCAATAAATACTGTTCTGGAATAGATTTGTTATATATTTGGAGAGAACAAAACAGTGGATGTACGAAATTTACATGGTGGAAGAAAAACCCTAAGCAGCAAGCTAGACTCGATGTTTTCCTAGTCTCTCGGGATCTGTTCAATGTGTCTTATGAAAGAGATATTGCCCCAGGTTATAAGCCAGACCATTCCCCAATTATACTATCACTTTAAAAAAAAATAGGTATTGAAAGAGGCCGTGTTTATTGGAAATTCAATACCTCACTCTTCCACAACGAAGAATACATAAAACAATGTCAGAAACGCATTACATGATAGTCTGCACGAATATGAAACACATATGGACAAAGACTATGAATTCAACAACCTTATAAAGATGGAACGCATGAATTGAAAATATCTTAATCTTTATTTCTTGAAATTTTCTTAATGAATTTGAGAGGAAAAACAATTTCATTTTCTGAATACATTAAGATAAATAGAGAAAAAAACACAGACACGATCTTGAAGAAACAATACAAACTCTTGAAGAAAATATACGAAGCGACTTTAACAATCTAAGTGAAAACTATTGAGGAGAATTAGGTACTAAGAAAACACTTTTTGAACAAATTAATGAAAAATATGTAAGAATAACTCAATTTATAAAAGAACTAAATGGTATGTAGTAGGTGAGAAACCAACCAGCTAGTTTTGTCACCTGGAAAACAGGAACTTTACTAGTAAGCTTATATGTAGTGTTAAGCAAAATAATGGCGATTTGATTACAGATGGTAGTGGTATTTTAGATGAACTAAAACAATTTTACAGTAATCTGTATAGAGACATTCACCCACATGAGGAAGAAAATGATATATATTTAAGTCTATTATCATTCCGAATGTAACTAAGACAGAATGTGAGGACATGGAAAAAAGAGATAAGCTTAGAAGATAATAATACAGCTGTTCTTTCCACCGAGAATGATAAAAGCACAGGAATTGATGGCTACACCATTTAATTCTTTAAGTTCTTTTGGAGAGGTGTAGGCCCATGGGTCTATAGATTTATAATAGAAACCTTTGCAAATAATGAATTAACTATTACAATGAATAGAGGAATTATTACTTGTTTGCCTAAGACAAACAGAGACAGAAAAATCTGCCTTATTTCATAACTAGATTTCCTTTACAAAATAATACAAAGTATAAAGCAGTTCAAAGTTCAAATTCTGACCTCCCCATGGTCCCAAGTATGGTGGTCTACCTTCAGTTTTTTGGCAATTTATAGCCTGTTTTTACCTTGTATTGTCATCTATAGTTAAACTGTTTTAGATATAATTAAAAGTTTTAAATTCGTGACAATCTAGTTATTTTACTGTCCTTCGTTGACAGATTTTTACAATTTACCATTAATTACTATGTATAAAGTTAATTGTTCTCGTCACGATATGGCTAATATATTGCCGATGTGACGATAAATTTTAACTCACTCACTCTCTCACTCAAATTCTGACTAATAATACAGCCGCTGTGATACAAAAGGACACATTTCTTCCTTATTCTATCAGGAACGGGGATGTAGACAGGGAAATCCGGTCTCACCTCGTTTATTTATCCTTGCAGTTGAAATGTTAGGCACAGTAATAAGGTGAATCCTGATATGAAGGGTATGATACTTAATATTATTACCCACGACGTCAACGTATTGGTAGTTGCATACTAATCTCGTACGTCACACGAGTGTCGTATCGCGTTGACCTGTGTCGTAACGACTTGGCCTGAGATTCTAACGACTTGATTGGATAACCGATGGCCTCTCAAGTAGGTCACATTCTGACGTAAATATTTTTTCATTCATAACAAACACGTGAATTCATTCAAATATTGCACTACAGTACAAAACTCTTCCGCAACCTCTTTATGAAACCGGTTTCGGTTTGAAACCAAAAACATAACAAAAACGCAATACGCCATTTTTTCAATTTAATGCATGTAAGACGTGGGTAATAAATAAAATACCTCACTCGGTCTCATAACATACGAATTATACGAAACTCGTGACGTTCCTTTGTTATCGCTTTCGCTCGGTCAGATACCATAGGAAGGACACTCGTTTCGTATAATTCGTATTATATGAAACTCGTGACTTTCCGTGTTATCGTATTCGCTCTATATATCGAACAGAAACTTGGACAATATTCTGATTATACACAACTATATCTACATGGATCTGAAACAAGCCTCAGTTCCTAAATTCCATCAGATGCCAGGACTCAAAATAAACATAAACAAGGCAAATGCCAATGACCTATATCTTCACTGGCACAGTGAATCCTTCTCTTAAAGACCTTTGGGCAATTGATACAAGAAAACACCAAGAACCGCTACTTGGCGAAGAAATAACTTGATGCTAATTGGGTAAATCACTGTTATCAAAACTCTAGCAATTTCTACTCTAGTTCATATCTTCTCTGCACCCCCTAACCCGCCAAAAACATTCATTGATTCATTCAACTCAATAAAATAATCTATAGATTCATATGGGAGTGAGTGAGTGAGTGAGTGAATATTTAACGTCACATCGGCACTATCTCAGCCATATCGTGACGAAAACAATTTATACAATAGAAAAAACATTTTGAAGATTAAAACCTGTCGACGATGGACAGTAAAAATACTAGAAAATCACAGATATAATATAAAAGCTAAAACAGTCCAAGTAAAGAAGACAAAACAGTCTAAAACACGGGCTATAGATCGCCAACAACCGAACGCAGATCACCATACTAGGAACCATGGGGACATTACTTCTGCTACCTGCATGGACCCAAGCTGGATTTACACCATCCTTCAGCCGCTGGCGATTGGAGGAAATTTTAGCCAACAGTTAAAATAACAAAAATACTACGTTTAAAATGTGGTAAATTTATATTTTACTTTGAAAGTTTTTGGGACTTACGTACCAGATTCATATGGAATGATGAAAAGGATAAGAATAAAAAGTCAAATGTGAGTAGAACGTATGAGGAAGGATGAAAGATTGACATTGAATTTTCACCAATGCCAAATTTTGATTGCGATATACATTATGCCAGAGATATTTGTAATGAAAATGGATTTATCAGTTTTGTATATCTAAAACAGAGGTACAAAATAAGAGGAACCTTCTCAGATTCTAGACATTTGTTAAATAACATTCCAGTGAACTGGAGTCAGCTTTTAAGAAACAGAATTCTCTGCTTAAATCAATTAAACATCAGTTGTGTTTACCAAGATATGATCTCACATGTTAAATGCTCAAGGATATTCCATGATAAATTGATTGAGAACAACAATACCCCTAAGGTACTAGAGTAATGGAATACTGTCTTTGAGCATGATATAATTTGGAATTATGTATTCAGTTATTACAAGAAATGTACAAATCATTGTAAGCTGTTAGACTTTCAGTACAGATGTATTTGCAGAATAATATATACAAAGAAAGAACTATTGAGGGTGAAGGTAGTTGATATGGATATGTGTAAATGTAGACCACTTTTTAAATACACATCTCCAATGTAATGACACATTACAAAATTCATTATCATGTTTGGAGTGTGCCCAAACAATAAAATACTAAATCATATTATACTCCTCAAGTTTCAAGTATTAAACAACATACTCTTACTTTTTAATATATATATTCATTAATATATATAATAATAATAATAAAATTAATAGCTTAGATCCCTTGTTAAAGAAGTGGAAACATTATCTGCCTTGTTATGTACTGAGCATCGAAGTGCTCTTAACGTATCAATTGATATTTTCAGTCTCCACTCACTACACTCACTACTATTCAAACTTATTCCTTCAATCTTATCCACCCTCAACAGAAACTGAAACAATATTTTATGTATATTTTTCTCTTATAACCCAAAAAGCCTCAATGATGTCATATATATTGCCTTTTATGTCATATGCAATTTATTTGTGAATTGAAATAGAATTTAAAAAAAACACCAAAGTCTATTCTTTATTCGCTCAGCATTCCTTTCACTATTTCTTTAAACTGTGGTCATTTAAATGGAATATGGAATGTCGCTCTTTTTTCCAAGAAATGACCTCTTATTTTTGGAGGTTATTTGTCAATTTAATTTTGAAAAACCCTTTCCTTTGAACCCCTATTTTCAACCAGTCGGGACTATGACTATTCCAATGTTGAACTTTAGTAACACGTGTCATATTTACATCGACCTTTTGCGTCTTTCCAGCATGTTCTTTGTACCAATGCTTGTTTCTATTTTCAAAAGAGTACAATTAATATTTCGAAAAAATCTAAACGGGCATTCACACTCATAATAGTAACGTCTAACAACATTTGCCCTTCCCCTCCTCTGATAGTATACACATTGAGATAGAAAGGCCAAAACTCAATACTCCATATATGTTATGAATCATTTGATCCCAGCATGAGTTTTCTCCTTTGTAACGTCGGACACATTTTCCCTGAGGAACAAACACGGTGCATGTAAACGCATCTCAGCTAACTCATGTAGGGATCATTTCGGTTGTACCAGAAAACAAGTGGTAATCATTGTCAGATTGCATATATTCCTAACTGCTGATCACAGTTACATTAATGGTCATCTTTCAATACATTGGACATACATTTCTCTCACTATATAGTACACTCTTTAAATAAGTAGGGGAACTTCATTTTTTAAGTTACGATTGTAAACATTGGGACGTACATCGGTGTCAAGCAATGTTGATATGTTAATAATTACTTTTTTGAGAGTGCATCGCCACTTGCACTTCCTTATGACTATAGTTGATTGTACAGAAATCGCTCTTGAAAGATGATTGGTGTATGACATGAAATTTCATGTATATGTTTTTCATTTTCAAACAAACAAACAAAAACGGCTAGAAACAAACACTAACAACTGTGTGATGCAAGATCATTGTCAAAAATAATGGTCAACATTGAATTATCGACCTTCTTGAAAACCGTCAAAATCAAGAACGACATCCCATGCACGTGTAAGGGGCTGCTGCATTGTGCACGCGCATCTCGTGCGTTGTGTTTAGGGGTGGTGATAAAGAGTTATGGTGGTGCGTTCATAAAATGCCTGTCTTTGAACAGTTTGTTAACGCTATTTCCTATCCAAATTGAAACCTCAGATTCCCCTACTTTTTTTAAAGAGTATGTAATAGCAAATATCCATTAGCCAAGTAGTCAACAAAAATCTGGGATGTTCTAGATACACATGCCTATGAAGCTGGTGTTTCACGTCGATCTATTGAGCATAAAATTAAAAATAAAACATCTGAAGAAAAACAAATATAGATTATATACTTGAGCTGTTCGAGAGTTGATGAACTTCCTTTTTCAGACAGCGTCATTCTGAAGTATTTCCATTGGTTGGAACACATCCGGGTCACCTTCCGCAGGCTGTGATCGATCCCAGTAATAATTGGGTTCGAAAGATTTCTTCATTTTCTGAAATGTGAATGTGATCAAAACATATTGATATTCATCAAACAGATGGTAATATTTTACAAACACAGGATCCCTCAGGAAGGTACATATGATGAGAAATTGATTTGCATGCTTCGTGACATGACACGTTCATGTGACAGGTGCCCCAAACACTCCAGCAGCTAGTTCCCGCTCAGACATAAAATGGCATTATTGACAAAATATTGGTCATCCGAGAGTACACACCTGGTACTTTAAGGATTCTTTCTGAAAAGAAAGGTAAATATTTTGAGTGTTTTTCTTGTGACCTGCAAGAATCATTGTGTTAATGTAAGCATACTGTCACAGTCCAACTGCTTCATGTTAGAAAAAGTACAAGCCAGAACAGATATGCTATATATGTGACAGTATCCACCAAATGAATTGTAGAGTGCCAAGCAGATTAAAATAACTTGAGTCTTTTAGTTGTGTTTACCTCTTTCATTGTTGCCCCTGGAGTGTTGTAAACCGTCCAGATGAAAACAATCGGAAACGGCAGGAGTGATGAAAAGGACATGAGCCACCCAAGAGCTGTTGCCCAGGTGGGGTAGATGTAGTCCCCGTACTTCGGGGGTCGGTAGGAGTAGAAGGAGTAGCAGCAGATCACCTAGTATAACAGTTGAAACATAATACACAATCATGATTTTCATCTCGGACTACAAAACTGATGATCGTGTGATGATCTCCATATATTTCGCTTTCGTTAAACTTTATCATAAAATATTCACGTAAGTATCTCTGGGAAACCATGTAAATTTTTATCATGCACAAGGATCTGACCATTTGTGAAGCACTGTTTAGAACTAATACCCAGCAGCGATGTGTATCTCAAAGAGGCATAAAATGGATCATTATTGATTGATCACATGCCATCCATCATGAACCGACGGAGTGATTCGTCGTTCATAACATGCCAATCACTGATTTGTCTGAATCCCCCCATAATAGAACGTCATGAAGCTGAAATAAGAGTGAGTGTTGAGTTGTTGAGTTGGGTTTTGCGTCACATCGGCATTATTCCAGCCATATAGTGACGAGAACAAGTTTGCATTAATAAACATTGTAAGTACATACTCGGAATGAGTTTTATTTCAAAAACATATATTCATTATATTGTCATTTAAAAGCAGAAAAAATCATAGCATCAAATTTAAAGGCAGGCAATTTGTTAGTCACATTTCACAGGTATAATTTATGATAGTTACATTTCACAGTTACAATTTATGATACAGATCAACTTCCCGCAGGTAGTTCACTATCAGATGAGCGCTCACGCGGGAGAACAGATCTTTCAGATTTGTTGCATCAAAGTGTGAGTCCCTTGCAGACGATAAGTCCACGCATTCAAGCAGAATATGCTTGATGGTGAAAACCTCATTGCAAGAGACACACTTGGGGGGTACATCCCCATCCGTTTTCAGCAGATAGTCATGAGAAAATCGACTGTGGCCAATACGACATCGTCGTAAAATTACCTCATCACGTCTTGACTGACAACCCAAGTAGGTATAACCAATTGTTGGTTTCAATTCATACAGTTTATTTCTTCCTACTTGAGTGTCCCATCGTTTTTGCATGAGGTCCCGAGTATAGCTTTTGATAGTGGGTTTGAAATCACTGTACGGGATCAGCAGTGGAGATAAGGGCTTGTCAAGAGCTGCTTTTGCTGCAGCATCGGCTTTTGTGTTACCTGCTATGCCGACGTGACCCGGCAACCAGCAGGGGACGATGTCACATTGGCCAGTAGAGAGGTCGTTTGGGTGACTTGAAGTAACATTTTGAAGTGATTGAAGGCATGATAATGAATCTGTGAAAACGATGAAGTTTTTGGAATGATTCTGCTGTTTAATATAGGTCAAAGCTGAAAAGATAGCTTTGGCCTCGGCAGTGAAAATGGAACTGTTGTCGGGAATCCTAGAGGAGACAGTCTTAGATCCAATGACTGTAGCACTGGCGACTTGGCCCTCATCCTTGGATCCGTCTGTGAAAATGGATCTATGGGTGTCATACTTGGAACGTAACTGGATGTATTCCTGTTGGAACACCAAGGGATTTGTTTCAGACTTTTTGAATTTAGTGAGGGTAAGATCGACCTGTGGTTTCACCATCTGCCAGGATGGTGAAGACAGGAGTCGGTAAGGTGCTATGCTATTGAGTTCAATTTTAGCTGCAGATATGTGTGGTTGAATTCTGATTCCAAGTGGTAGAACCAGGCTTGGCAGTTTAGGAAACAAGTTTTCATAGAGAGGGTTGAAAACACAATTGGATGCTGGGTTGGACTGATTTGAACGTAGTTTAGTGATATACTGCAGTGAAAGTTTAATGCGGCGTTGTTCAAGGGAAGGTTCGTTAGCCTCTGCATATAGACTGTCTACCGGAGAGGTCCTAAAAGCTCCCAGGCAGAGCCTCAGGCCTTGGTGGTGGATAGAATCTAATTTTTCTAAATTGCTTTTGCAGGCTCCACCATAAACAATGGAGCCGTAGTCTAGTTTAGAGCGAACCAAAGATCTGTACAGGTGAAGGAGGGTAATCTGATCCCCTCCCCACTCTGTATTTGAAACGACTTTTAGTAAGTCCAGAGCCTTCAAGCACTTGGTTTTCACATATTTTATGTGTGGCAAGAATGTCAGGTGGCGGTCGAATATGAGTCCCAGGAATTTGGCCTCTTCTACTACCTTGATGGGAGTACCATCTAAAGATAGGTCTGTATCCTTGTGTGGTCTGTATTTACGACAAAAGTGAATACAATTTGTTTTGGATTTTGAAAACTTAAAGCCATTTTCATTGGCCCATTTTTGGATTTTGTTAAGGCAGAGTTGTAGCTGCCTTTCTATTGCGTGCATGTTCTTACCACGACATGAAATATTGAAATCGTCCACGAAAAGGGACCCATCAACACAACTGTTCAGGACGTTAGTGAGGCTGTTAATTTTGATGCTAAAAGGGTGACAGACAGGATGCTGCCTTGGGGGACGCCCTGATCTTGGTGGAAATAATCAGACAATGTGGAACCTAACCGTACTTGAAATTGTCTGTTGTTTAAAAACTGAGATATGAACTGAGGCAATCTGCCCCTCAATCCAAATTCATGTAAATATTTTAAGATACCATGTTTCCACGTTGTATCGTATGCTTTTTCTAAATCGAAGAAGATAGATACAGTATGTTGTTTGTTGACGATGGAATTTTTTATGAAAGATTCCAGACGCACCAGATGGTCAATGGTACTTCGTTTTTCGGAAACCACATTGGAGGTCACTGAGGAGGTTATTGGTCTCCAGGTACCAGATTAATCGATTGTTGACCATGCGCTCCATGGTTTTACAAACACAGCTAGTTAGTGATATAGGACGGTAGTTTGAGGGATCGGTATGATCCCTGCCAGGTTTTGGTATAGGGATGATAATGGCGTTGTGCCACGAAGGGTGAGTGAGTGAGTTTAGTTTTACGCTGCACTCAGTATTATTCCAGCTATATGGCGGGGTTCTGTAAATAATCGAGTCTGGACCAGACAATCCAGTGATCAACAGCATTAGCATCGATCTGCGCAATCGGGAACTGATGACATGTGTCAACCAAGCCAGCGAGCCTGACCACCCGATCCCGTTTGTGGCCTCTTACGACAAGCATGGTTTACGGAAGACATATACCTATATGGATAGTGCGGAGGACAATATCACCAAACAGTTTGCCAATATTTCATATTGTCAACAGATGTTTGGGTTAGTTTTCCACAAATGTTCGGTTTAGGCTCTATTTGTGCAAACATTTGGCTTGACCCTTGTTCACACTGAACAATCCACATGACATTGCTGGAATATTGTTGACTGCAGGTTTTACGCCATTCAACTTTCAGTTTAGTCGAGCACTTTCATGGTTAATATAAAGAGATTCAGCTACAAAAGAGTTTTGTAGGATACGCGACAATTTCTCAGGTTTGTACTAGTATAAAAGCTTTTGAAATCAGGAATTACTTACAAACAGAAACAAAGGGCACACAAACTTGAAACTTATGACCATGACCCGAGGTATCGTCTTTCCCCACATCGAACGGATGTCCTCCTGAAGCCTCTTTGCTCCTTCGAGGGAAAAATCATCATGAGAAACTTTTCACATTTATAACAGCAAGCATGCCTCTTTTGCAGAACAAATAAAGGCAATGAAATGAACACATCAAAGAGTTTCATCTTCAGCTTTGCAAAAATACGTTCCTGAAAGGACAGAAGAACACAAATGAAGGGTTATGAGAAAACAAATGTGAATGCGGGACTTCCTCATTGTTAACATCTGCTTAAAACGCGGGGGTAAAACATTTAGACAGGAAGTAGGCAACAAGGTAGTTTAGTCAAAACGTTCCCCTTTACCTTCAGGCATATCGATAATGTAATATTGTTCCATGAACATCAATGAAATAGGGGACAAATGCGAGTCCCTCATGTATTTCATATTTAGTTGTTTGAGTTCAGTGTGACATAAACCTTTCCACAAAGCTGTATGATAAAAGGAATGATGTCATCTTTCCGACAGTCAACCTTTTCTTCACATTGAGCAATATTCCAACAGCTTCAGATTTTGATGGTTACATTTCGCAATCGAGCAAGCTCTTTTTATCAAGATTTCAAATGGTGCCAACTCTTGCTCAGAAGATGTCCGATCAAGATTTCAACACGGAAGGCCCCGGTAAAACTGACAAAATTTTATTGTAGACATAAGGAAATAATTTCAATATATGACGCAATAGTAACGAAAACGATTTTTGATGCACTACTCTATTTTGACTTATCAGTATTCATATAAGCAAATTAAAGGGACTTAAAGTAGTTTCACGTTTTTTAAGGGCACCAATAATGATGAATTCTTACCATAACACCAACCCACAGCAATGCACTCAAGGACGCCAAACACGGCCGTCGATGGGAAGTAGGCGTACCAGTCAACAAGCGTCACCACGTATATTCCACCCTAAAACAAGATATGGTATAATAAGACGTGTATTTTCAAGATTACCAAACCTGAATTGTACAAAGTGTGAAGCCCATATCTGTTGTCTCCCGTCGTGATATTGCTGGAATATTGCTAAAGGCGGCGTAAAACTAAACTCACTCACTTTATAACGTCATGCTGTTGCAATGGGAGAAATACCATTCCACATCACATGTTGACAAGCTTGTGTCGAAGAAAATAATGAAGTGGCCATGCTAAGTTTTGGTACTTTGTAAGGATAAATCGTATATCTATATCTTTTTCGGGTTCGTCGTGCATGCACTCGTCAGACTGAAAACATGATTTCCCCACATGGGTACATTGTGAAGCCAATTTCTTTCGGCCGCCTTGATATTGCTGGTATATTGCAAAAAGCGATATACCTCGTAACATCATACTCACTCACTAAGTCCCTTTTCCTGTTTTCAAGACAGGTGGGCTATTCCATTTTGGTTGGAGGTCAGCTTCACAGAGCTGAAGGTGTAACAGTGAATGGACAAACGATTCGTTACTGGCTACACGTCACATTACTGCAAAATCACGCTGGTATCGGGACCAGTCGCCGTCGGGCAAACGAAATATTTTGTCGGATGCATTGGCCTTTCTCAAAAGGTAAAACAGAGTGTGGCGTAGATGGAATGCGCTTTTCATGGCGTTAACTTTATATAGGACGACCGCTTTAGGGTTGGCTCAGAAATGGTGTGGGAAGGGATCACTGTGCCTTTACATGTTAACGACCGTGGTAACACCTTGAGGCACACGTTGGGCCATTTGCGCGCCAACATTGTCTTCGTTTCGTGTTTCAGGATGACAGCGCACGAGTGCACAGTACTCACGTTGTAACTGAGTGTCATACCACCTTACCACTGCTAGCATTTACAGTCAATACTTGTCACTTGTCAATCGTGTGGGATATCTGTGGACGGCGCGTACGTCACCATCAACAACCACCGACCACTCTCGAAGAACTGCAGGAATAATGGCTTGGAATATATTACGTTGATACTGAAAGCTGGATTAGCAGTATCCCTAATTGAATCTGTGATTGTCTTTGAGGGTGGGCTCGCATGCACTCGATATTAATAAAGTGAGGTGAGCTGAAATGGGGTTTAACGTCGTACATAAGAATATTTCGCTCATATGACGACGTGCATGCGAGTGTATGTGTGGCTGCTTGCACTAGCCCAGACTTAAGCTGGTTTTATAGTGCTAGCTCACTGAGATACCATGCCGAAGTTAAGCATGAATACCCCACTCAGACACATAATACTGATTCCGAGCCAACCAGTCCTTGTTGTACCCATTAATGCCGAGCGCCAGGCAGGGACCAACAAGTACGACATTTTAACGTCTATTGGTATGACGCGGCCGGACATCGAACCCTCGACCTACCACACTCTGGGCGGACGCTATAATCACTACACCACGGAGACGGTCGATATTAATAAGACTTAACCTGGTAATTGCCATGATGGTCAGCTATGCCCTTTAGGATAATCATCTGACAAAATCAATGGTCCCTGTTGCGCTGTTAAATTATCATCTTTTTATCAAATATCCCCTACTTCTATAGTATGACCAGAAATTATTGAGAATTTTAGGAATATGTTTAATTGGATTTCTAGTATAAACAACCTTGACCAGCTATCAAGTGCTTGGTTTCATCCAAGAGAGACAACTCCGTTAATCTTTTTTCATTAGTTTGTGAAGAGTTACCCCTTTGTTTACTTGCTAGCAGACGACATTATTTGTGATCCTCAGTATGGATGATTTAGAGAAGAGGAAGTTGATTTTAGAGTATTATAACAAGGACATGAGATCAGCTAAATTGATCAGCTAAGTAGAACAGGCATCCCTTTGTCCACCGGTTATCGTGTTTTGAAAAATATTGCAAATGGATATGGCATTGAGCACCAGGGAGGCGCAGGTAGGCCCAGAAAATTGACTGTCGGTGACAGGAGGCGGCTTGGTATTCTTGTTTCTAATAACAAACGAAGGAGTTAAGAAAACTTAAGGCTGGATATGATTGATAGAGGAACTGTGGCTGTCTGTAAGGAGACAATTAGAAGTGAGCTGCATGCAATGGGTTGGCAGAAAAGTCGAGGAATTCCATCACCGATCATGAAACCTGAACGAAGGAGCGAAGGTTGAACTGGTCCTTACAGCATAGAAATTTTAACTGGGGCAATGTGATTTTCTCAGATGAAAGTATTGTGTGGCTGTTTCCTAATACACTGAAATTCTGGACCAAACAAACTGAAAAACCTTGGTATCAGCGCCCAAAGTACAGTCCGAAATTTAACGTGTGGGGTGGCATATCTGTGTTAGGGGCAACGCCCCTCTGTGTATTTGAAGGGAATATGAACAGTGAGCGGTACACAGACGTTTTTGAGGGACATTTACTTCCATCTGCTCTCGTGTTCTATGGAAATTTTTGGATTTTCCAGCAGGACAACGACGCAAGACATCGTTCAAAGCATTCACAGGCCTGGTTTCGGACCCAGGGTGTGACATTATTAGATTGGCCAAGCTATAGCCCTGACCTAAATCCAATACAAAATGTTTGGGGACTTATGAAGGAAAGTGTCAATAAGAAAAAACTGACAAATATTGCTGAAATGAAAAGAAGAGGTGTTCGGATATTGGGACAGCAGGGACCACGACTTTCTAACTTCTTTGATCAATAGTATGCCCCGCCGCATTGAAGCCTGCATTGCTGCCCATGGTGACTTAACAAAATACTAACTGTTCACCTGTCTTTGAATCTTTGTTCTGCTAATATTCACATTTAATACGTAATGAGTGAAAAAAAAAAAATCTTTAAATTCTCAATAATTTCTGGTTGTTCTGTATCAGCCACATTTATACCAACCAGTTCAATTTGTTCACTCTTACCTGTGAAATATATATCAAACCAATCGGGAACAGACTGAGGAGCACAGCACCGATGATGAGCCAGCGTCGCTTCTTCAACCGCGGAAAGATGTCCTCCAAGGCAGCGACGACAATTTCAACACCCGGTGCCTACACATATGCCCATTCAAAATCAATCAGAGTGTGACATTTATGAAGTGTTGGGTGGTGTGGAAGCCTAGCGGTTAGAGTATTTGCCCATCACGCCAAAGGCTCCGGTTCGATTCCCTACATAGGTGCAATGAAGCTGTGATACTGCTGGAATATAGCTGAAAGCATTGTAACATTGAACAGAAACTATCAAAGTCTTGGTTTTCATATTTGTGTTTTTTACCGATTGTGAGTTTTTTACCGAAATGAGCAAACTATGGAAATAGAAGGTGGCAAAAGAGCATGTATAACATTCACATCATCATGTTGGATAGTGGCCACATGGGTATGATGATCAGATGGTATCATAATTGATTCTATGTATTTTTTTTTATTTAATTTCAATTCACAAATAAATTACATATGACATAAAAGGCAATATATATGTCATCATTAAGTGACTGAGTGAGTGAGGTTAGTTTTACTCAACGATATTCCAGCTATATGACGGCGGACTATAGATAATGGAATCTGGACCAGACAAGCTAGTGATCAACAGCATGAGCATCGATCTACGCAATTGGGATCCAATGGCATGTATCAACAAAATCAGCGATCCTGACCACCCGATCCCGTTTGTCGCCAGTTACGACAAGCAAGGGTTACTGAAGATCAATTCTACCCTGGATCTTCACGGGTGACACCATTGAGGTTTTGTCGGGTTATAACAGATATAGATACAACCTAAAATATAAGGACACATTTACTTAGCTATATTTTTTTCAGTTGTACATATATCTTTAAATAACTTAAGAAATATCTCAAACATAATTGAATTTAGCTGGAAGTATACTATGATTTATTATTTTATTGTTTGAGCACACTCAAAACATAATAATTAATTTTGTAAATGTAACATTACATTGGAGATTGGTATTTGCCAAAAGTGTTTAGCTTAATCACGGTAAAAAATACATGCGATATGACTTCTGAGGTAATTTTACAAAAATAACATGTATCACTGTCAACAAGTTTCATCCTCAATAGTTCTTTCTTTGTACATATTATTCTGTCAATAAATCTGTACTGAAAGTCTGAATACATCATTCCAAATTATATCATGCTCAAAGCTGTGTATCAACATATTGTCGAAGTTTCTGTTATATATCATTAAATGTTATACTCTTTATATCAGGGTTTGACCTTATCATAATGCCTAATATTTCAACTGCAAGGGTTAATAAATAAGGTTAGACCAGACTTTTCTGTCTTCATCCCCGTTACCGAAAAAGAAAGAAATGTGCCCATTTTGTATCATAGCTGTTGTATTATTACCAGTCAGAATTTGAATTCACTTCATAATGTTGGGCCCCATTCCAAACGCTTATATTACCTGTATCATTAATGCTTCAAGGCCTTTTCAAAACCAACTAGTAATAATGGGTCAGGTTTTTTAACTCACTGGAAAGACTATATCATAGAGAAGTCTTATATTTTCACTCATATATCTCCAAGGTATAACACCTATTTGATTCTCATGCACAATACTATCTAATGTTGATATAATCCTGTTTGCTATAGATGTGTTTATTATTTTGTAAAGGGAATTTAGTTATGAAATAGGGCGATAGTTTAATAAAATTGTCTGTGTCTATTTGGCTAATGCAAATAAGTAATAATTCCTCTGTCTATTGTAATAGTTCATCCATTATTTGCAAATGTTTCTTTTATCAATTTATGGGGCCCAAATCTCTCTAAAAACGTAAATAATTCAATGGGGTAGCCATCAATTCCTGTGCTTTTATCATTCTTCATGGAAAAAAACAGCTTTATTAATTTCTTCTATGCTTATCTCTTTTTCCGAATCCTCATTCTTTCTAGTACTTTGTCATGCTTTTGAAAGTGAATAAGACTTAAATCTATATTATTGTTTTCCTCATGTAGGTGAATATCTCTATACAGATAACAGTAAAATTGTTTCAGTTCATCTAGAATACCATTACCATCTGTAATCAGATCGCCGTTATCTTTCATAACACTACTTATAAGCTTACTAGTAAAATTCCTGTTTTCTAGGTGAGAAAAATAGCTGGTAGGGTTTTCACCTTCTTCATACCATTTAGTTCTTTTTCAGTTTATTATCCTATTTATTGATTCTGAGAGAATTGGAAACTTCATCATTACCATGGAATCAATAGTCAAGGACATCAAGATCAGAAAGGTCATCACAGACCACAACTGAGGCAGAGGGAGAGCGGAAATGACCTCGGGGTAGACGATGAAGGCAAGGTCAAGTCCTGTAGCACAACAGACAAAATAACATATCTGGAACAGTTTCATACAATTCTTGTATTTGAATAGTGAGACTGACTGGTCAACACCTTTCTTTTAGCGCATGTGCTATGAAAAACAGGTATGAATTCAGTGACAAACGTGAACTGTTGGGTGTACCAGGAAGCTCTAAAGCGAAACGTTCAAACGAACGTCCATCCGTTTTTCTTGGAATACACGCCGCATCTATGACAGCAGTTGTGACGTCTGAAAGATGTTTTTATATGGCAACAAGTAGAGCAAAACGATTCACTGTCCTCTAAATGTGTTTTTCGTACAAGAAAATAGTCATGAACTTAAGTTGCTATGATCAGGTTGTTTTTCAAACGTAAAACCTCAATTGCACAGATTTGGACCACTTAGTAAACTGTAACCCTAACCCTAGGAAACAGTTTTTCAGGTATCAATATGTTACTCACCAGAGGATTGGAACGCTTCAACAGTCACTCCACGTTGGAAGGCCACGTGACCAACGATACAGAAGAAAGCAAAGCCGAAGAAAACGTTGCTGAGTGTATCAATCAAGCAAATCCTTATTGCATCCCTTTAAGAAAAACATAAACATCATGCTGTAAATACTGTTGAATGTCTGAATGTTAAAGCTTTCAGGTATTTGAATATATGCATTTACGTGAATATCGAACCAATCATTAGTTTTGCCTGGGTAGGGAAGTAAATGTGTCCTTCTCATATGTTGGTTCACATATACTTCGTTCTAGAGTTTGATATTGGTCAGTCACAAATATTTTAGAAATTACCATGTATTGATGCAAAAACTGAATCATTTCAGTAACACCTGTATGACCTAGAATATATACCTGAAGCAGTTGTTATCCTTTCTGTTGTGGGAAGACATAGTGATGATGCACCCCATGGCAATACCCAACGAAAGCAGGGCGTAGCTGCATGAATGGATCCACACCTTAAAACCATAGAATCATGTTATGTGTATACATAGCTAATCAGCATCATAAAATGTAACATAATCTTTCAAGATGGCATTTACTTAAATCGCAAGGTGTATTATAATAGTCTTGACATGAAACCATTCTTATGAAACAGTCAGTGAAAAGATATTCCTATAATATGGGGATGTGTTTATGCCACTTTTGAATATTTTCACAATTGTATCCTCAACACCGCCTAATCCTTCATCCCTGGAGATTATGAATGCTGAACACCTACAATTGAGCATACTAAAATCAAAATTGCATTGCTAGTACAGTCGCTGTGTTAGATACGAACCAATAATAACACTGAAGGCTAAAGAAAACCTGTTCCACAACACTGTAATTTCAAAAGTCACACTTGTGTAAACAGATTTGTGCTCACTTTAGGGTCTGCGAGCTTGTCAAACTTAGGGTAGATATAGTAGTATATTCCTTCTGCTGAACCCGGAAGTAGACAGCCCCGGATGAGGAATGCCAAGATGAGGATGTAGGGGAGAATTACAGTGATGTAGACAAGCTGGTGGAACAATAATCATTCTGTGATTGAGGGAATAATTCGTTTCGGTTAGTTTAACAAAGGTAATATAAGACTGAAATATGTGATCCCATAGGTTACACGTAAAATAAAGATATCTCAATAGAGCAACAATTCAAATGCATAATATATATTATGTGTAACTTCTTGAAAGAGAACAGTATAACAGCATATTAACCTTATAGTATGTTTTTGGCCCCAAACAGTATGGCTTGAATTGTGTAAATTACCTTCCCTGATACTTTGATTCCTTGAAATATCCAAAGAAATAAGATCACTGTAGTGACGGCGAGACATCCAACAAGGTGCCATCTTAGACCCCCAAGGTTGTCCAGGCCATCACTCTCTCCGAGCATCTGGAATCTGTAGAGGTGAATACCATTATATCAAAAGCCTACATCAGGGACAAGAGTGAGTGAGGTGGGCGTCATGCAAACAATATATAAGACGTCAGCAAGCAGGAAGAGGTGCAAGCCTTGAAAACGTATTATGAAGTGAGCACGGATTTTGTGCTAAGAATCCAATAATGATGATTCTTGTTTCATGAACTAAGTTAATGCAATAAATTGTTACTTGTTTTTTGTGTGCTGAAGAACAATGCTACATTCGAAAGAAAGAAAGTGTACGCCAAATAACAATGCATATAGAAATTAATATGTATTCGTAAACCAACTTCCAGAATTCTTCGGCAGCTGTCATCCTTCCGGCTGTTTCATTCAAGGGATGTCCAGCGTCTGTTAGGGCGGTGTTAGACGTTGTGTCGTTAGATACATACGTAGCGTTCTTGTTCCATATGCATGCTGGGGTGTTCCACGCGTTGCCGCAGTGATCCCAGGGCAGGGTGTGGAAGAACGAGTAGTAAAAGTAGTACAGAAACCATGCGAATTGGACGGTGCAATAGCTGACATATATCCATGTAACGACAACGGTACCGACTCCTATACCTGCAATATTTGGGAAAATATGAATAGGTGTCAGAGCGCGTCATTCTGCTTTCCGAAACATTGTCTACATTGAATGTCTTTTTGAGAAGTGTGACCATCTGGTGTGGTGGTGACAAAGCAAAACTTGAATGAAATCCACGTTCACTGGTTTAACTGATGAACGCCTCGCGCCGGGGCAGGTGCCCCTTTGAAACTATTTCAGATTCACCTGGTAAATATGCTCCGAATTGGTTTTCCAATTGCATGATTAAGATGGCATTGCTATAATGTCGAAATATGTCATGGTCTTTAAGTTTACGTATTTGTCCTTTTTGTCACTTGTCATGTATTTCAGTTGTTACCTTTGAAAGCAGGACACATATTCCAGACATTTATAGGTCCACTCTGAGAGAACTGTCCGATTGTCATCTCCAGAAACACACAGGGGATGGTTCCAATTATTATGAAAAACGTCACCAGTATCAGGAATGCTCCTTGTCAACAAACATAAATAACTCAGTATTTTCAAGATTGACATTGCATGTTTTAAAAGCTAAAACCATATATCCCCATGGTACAAATCGACAACATCAATTCTAACCTGCGTGGCATGTAAGAAACTGTGCCTTAGAACGGAAGACAGCCAAACAACATAAGTAGAAAAATTCAGTACCATATCCGGTTATAGGTACAGAATTATGAATTATTGTGTCATCCATCCACAGACTATGACTTACCTTTCATTGCATGCCAAGGATCCCAGTCAAAAAACAATCACATTAGTTAATTACCGTTGGTTGAAAGATCCTGACTGTTGATAAAGTGTCACACAATCACTTAGATTAGAGTAGACCTTTTATCCATCTGGTACCCACGAGGCATTTTGTAGCACAACCCTTGGGCTTTACCTAGACAAGCTCTGCACTAGAATCCTTATGGCGTCAATTAAACAAGCAGTTTGCTAATTACTTTCCCAACGCAAAACTAATGAGTCCACATCATTACCATGATATATAAAAAAATACCTCCGATCATTAAGCTTAAAAGACTTACAGTTAAAAAAGTGTATAAATTCTAAAGGTTCCGAGACGCAGACAGGATATTATGTGAGTTAGGCTTACCTCCTCCGTTTCGCATGCAATAGAAAGGGAACCTGATGAAAGCTCCCGACCCGACACAGTATCCCACAAGGGTGATGATATAGTCCAGCTGACTGCGCCATTGTTCGTGAGACATGGTTGTATCCAAACTATAACAAAATTCACAGGAACACAGAGGGTCTTGAATATAGAACGTTAGTGCAAAAAGAAGGGTGAAATATCAGTCTATGGCAACTGTTTTATTCATTGTTGAGACTTTTGATATTTGGTTCGCCGATGGTTATGCTGTATATTTTCCCCAATTAGTACTGTATGTTTTGTGCTGGTTTACACAATAAAAATTGTACACCACAGGATACAGACGGGTTCATACTTATAAAGTTATAGAAGTGCAGTAATACTGTTTTGTTTAATCCTTATAGTTAATCTTGTTCGTTAAGTGTGGAATGTATGGTGATGTGCATGGTTTGGAATGTCACAATGCGTCCCATCTTTTGCTGGGCAACAAAACAGGCGTTCGATATGAACCAGTCTTTCGCGCTTATTCCTTGTACATCTCGGAAAAATACAATGTAAACCATTGTAACGAATTCCATGACCTGATTGTCAGAGATTTCCAAGCATATGGTAAAAGGATATACGTGTTGCATACAATAACAATATCATTAACATAAATAGTATATGACAGTAACTGTTTGGTCAAAGAACTTGGTATATTGAGGAAGAAATCTGCCAAAGGCATGTTCACAAGGAAGTATTTGAGACAAGTATTATTACTTTGGAGATCGTCAAAGTATTTGCTTGATCTTATTTAAAAATCTGAAATACGAAGCTCAAGTTACAAAGCATTTGATTTGTCATCTTTGTAGATTGCTGTCCCTGATGACAAATAAAGAGACAAACTTCAGTCAGGGAGTTTTTGTCACGAAACGTGGTGGCCATCGATTGAAGTTGAATTTTATTTTCAGACAATCAGGACAGTGTGACAAGACTGAACGCAAAAGACTATGTAAACTGAGAAAACGATTTTCGATATGTTTCCTTGTTGGTACCATGTATGGAAAATTGGGGAAAAGACCTTCAGGCGAGGGGAACGGATTCCCATAGGCACGAAGGTGCTCCACGTTCTTATAACCCGTGCTTGAATATAGCTGAGTGCGGCGTAAAGCTAAACACACTCACTCACTCCACGTTTTTATTATCTGTTCCCCAATGTTTCTGTTTGGACTAGTGATGTCCAGTCAAGGTAATTTTACCAAGACCGTTGTTAACTTTACCTACGGGTACATACGATCTGATATTGGTCAATTATATTGTGACAACCAATTCCCTTCTGCGTTTACACCAATCTGAGCTAGCTAATAGCTAATATCGAGACCACTGAGACCGCCTCATCTGTTCAAAGTAGAGATGTATGCGTGATGAGTACCGAAGCACTCACATGATGTGTATGACACGGGGGATAATTTTTACTTTGAAGTAGTCAGCTTTCCCTTAATGGAGAGACAATTTTAACATATTTCACATAAATATTATCCATGTCGAAAATCAACATTTCACATGTAAACTTCAGCTCATCATTGTAATGTATTACAATGAGTAGGTGGATGGGTGAATGAGTATATCTTTAAGCCGCCTTTTATTCCAGCAATATCAGGGCGGGGGACAAAAGAAATGGGCGGGGGTTAAAAGAAATGGACTTTACACATCGCACCCATGTGGGAAATCTTACCTGGGTCTTCAGCGTGACGAGCAGACTCTTTAACCATCAGGCCACCCCCTGGTCCTGGTGTTGGATATATGTATAATATTCAGCACAACAGCACAACTTAACACAAAGTTGTCATTTGAGTGAAATACGAAATGAAATCCTCCATTCACTCCAAATGCCACATCGCCAGGTAAGTGAGCTTGTCCTAAACAAGTTTACATAACATAGGTTATTAAGCACATATTGTATGTTCAGTAAAGAGAAGACGCCCTGATGAAAAGGTATCTAGTCAAGCAAGCAGACATTACATTTGTTAGTGCCTTTGTGCAAGTCAAGAGTTAATTCGTCAGGGATTATATGAACAGACAGTACGCTAGTTAGAGTGGGTAAATACAGACTAAATAAAGGATATTTGAAGAGAGTGAGTAGCCAAGCAAATCTTTAGAATCTGTAATTACAAACGAAGTATAATTGAAAATATGGCATGAACATACATGCTAATTGGCTAAATGATGTGCTTAATTGGCACTTTAGAAATTAGTGAACGGTAACGTACTTTACGGGGAACTTCTTTATTGTGTTTTGTATTGGTATTGCGTTATACCGAGAGCTTCCTTTAACTACATTGCTAATCCCGAGGGAATGTCATGTCATCTGCAACATATGACACAGCTGAGAATGGGAGACAAATGGGGTGTCTGCATCTTCATTATTCCCTTATTGTTTATATTTTAGGGGCTGCTGGCACATTCCTCCCCAAAACTCTGGTTTCGAAAATCATCAGTTTGCCAAATTCTTCTTTAAAGGTCACATAAACGAGAATGGGAGACAAATGGGGTGTCTGCATCTTCATTATTCCCTTATTGTTTATATTTTAGGGGCTGCTGGCACATTCCTCCCCAAAACTCTGGTTTCGAAAATCATCAGTTTGCCAAATTCTTCTTTAAAGGTCACATAAACCCTAGGGGGTACAAATACATAAATCACTAACTGGCATCGTTATAAATGAAACCCCGTCATTAAAACTACTCATTTCGACCTTTAATTGACTTAAATCGACCTTTTTGACAACAGTGCACAATTCTCACCCGCGAACGAAATTTCAACCAATCAGAGCGGCGCGCCTCTGTGACGTCATATGAGGAATAGCTTTGAGAGCCGATGCAGAATTCATCTACATTTTAGGGGGTAAATTATCGTGTTTACAGGCTTGTATAAACCTGAAATCGTGACAACTGTTGTGGAAAATGAAAGCTATATGTTCTCACAATCTACTGTCATTTAATTTTGTCTCCTGCTTTGCCTAGTTTCCGAGTTACAACTTGTTTTCATAGACGATTCTGTCAAAATCGATTGGTGTCGTTAGGCCCTATTTGTATAATGACTGATCCAAATTGATCCCATTTCTGTGTTGTTTTACCTCGATATTTAATCATGTCATGTAAAAAATCTGTTTGTATTCTCAAAACAGTGTCGGCCCATAAGTTTTCACATGCAATACAGCAATTAATACTCCCTCGTTGTAACCCGTGTTAGGTGGTATAAACCTACACATGTTATTTGTCATCATTCACTTGATGGTCAGTTAATGAATTTATAACAGGTATAATTAGTGGTAACACACTTAGATTACCCGACAAAGGTTCCCATTTGGCATTTCTTGTGTCTGGAGTAAATATTCAACATTATAAACATCGATCAAAGGATTAACCGATAACACGCTGATTGATTAATTACTTTTATCTTACACAGCGGAATTGTCAAAAGGTAGTGTTTATGTATGTAGATTTACTAATCTATACTGAATACACTCTGTCGTGTCGGTGTCTGCGTAAAATTAACGTCCTTCTTTCAAAGGATTAACCGGCAATTCATTGATTGATTGCCCATTATTGGCAACAGAATAACTAAATTACTGTTTTTAAAGAAAGGCGGACATTATGCAATTAGTTGCCAGGTGTGCTATCTTGGGTGACCAATGAGACTATACACCAATACCTGAAAAGATTTATCACTTTTTCGTATATTAAACTGTTAAAAGACACATCATTTGGAACAGTTTTGTGGATATTGATGGATACATTCCTCGAACAAGGTAATGGCCTGATATTGTTCCTATAACTTTAATCTGTTTTAATTTTAATATTTGCATTTCGTTTTATTCATTTGTCGTAGCATTCAACAGAATCATTGTTTTGCCGTGAAGTGTAATGAGACAGACACCATGCACTAGGGTGTGTGTGCGAATTATGATTCACATTGGCAAACTATAAAATGTCTAGATATTACAGTTTTGTTATAAATTCACTATAAGTATCAGCAGATCGTCTGCTTTTATTTAGTTTCAAAATGCATACAAGTGTGATAATAAACTAATTAGGATTATAAGACCAAATATAAAGACGCACATTGACTAGTATCTACATACTGGTGAGTGGACATTAACCATGGAATGTAGCAAGAAATTTATCGCGCAGTATTGTGACTTCGACCCCCACCTCGCTTCCGTGGAAGAAATCGTTATGTTATAAGTTGTGTCATGCAAAATCCGTTTGGTTATGATTCCAATACATATTTAACAACGAGTAGAAAGTAGTCTTGATTTTCTAACTTGATGAAAACAAACTATAATCTCATTAATTCTAACAGATTTTTTATTTTCAAAAATGGCGGCGCCCTGTCGGGAACATCCGCCAGTCTGAGGATAAATGGTATTTAGGTTTGTTTTCACCGAGTTACAAAATCAAAACTACTTTCTACTGGTAGTAAAATATGTATTTTATTGATGGCCAATAGGATTTTGCATGACATAGCGTATATCATAACAATTTCTCTCGTGGCAGCGAGGTGGGTGTCAATATAATACTACTTACAATATTATTGTTACTTCGACCACAACCTCACTTCCGAGGAAGAAATCGTTATGTTACAAGTTGTGTCATAGAAAATCTTTATGGTCATCAATCATATGCATATTTTACTACAACTAGTAAGTAGTTTTGATTCTTTAACTTCCGCGAAGCGATCTGAACACAAGTAAGATATCGTTTCAGGCTTCCACAACGCTCGCTTCGCACTCACAAACATAACCCATTTAGCACGAACTGCGGGGTCCTGTGGAAATCTGTGCATGGGGACACCATCGCCCGACCCCTAGGAGCAATTGACGACAAAGCAACGATTCGGCATGTCGTCGTTGATGTCGAGAAATCATCAAAATGATGAGCGTGCTACACATTTTCTATACAACTAACTGAAAATCGTTCCTCATATGACGTCACTGCAGTGCTCTGGCGACAGAGTTACGTAACCTGTCTGTGGTTTCGTTGGCGGGCGAGAGGGAAGCAGGCGACTTTTTGGCCACTTTTAATCGCTCGGTATTAATTAACCACAAGTTTTTAAAGAATAAATTTGGTGTTCCGCATAAGACTAACCACAAATCTTTCATATGTAATGGTTAAAAGAGTAACAAAAAACAAAGTTTAGAGGTTCTTTAACTCAAAATAGTGCACTGTAATGTGTGGTTAATCTTCTGCAACTAAAGTTTAATTTAGGGGTTATATAAAAGACCTATCTCAAACATTAGTTTTTTTAATGCCCGCAAGTCAGCAATCTTCCGACATCCCCATTTCCGATCAAAGTGATGTCTCTAAGACCATATTTGTTTTACATGTAGTAGTACTATGACAATAATGCCAAAACATCATGGGGCCGACTTACTTCCTTTAAAAAATGTAACTTAACATTAATGTTTATTCTGTCAAATATTTCATTAATGTTTATTTTCTGTTCATCAATAAACAAATAAACCAGGCCCTTTATGAAATTAATATGTACAGATGAAGAAGGAAATTGCATTCCCGTGTAGGATATATTATCATAAACTATCACAGTTTCCAATATCGTGAATTAAACGTCCCTGAACGTATAAATCCAATGAAATCCTAGTTCTTTATAGTAGTTCGTCTCCTCTAGTATTCATTCCTTAATATGTCTGTGAGTTAAGATCTACGATCTAATGTGAACAGCCATCTTCTGGTAGAGCTGCTGCAAATACATCAGGTGATTAAGATTGGATGTAAGTATTTGGCTGAAGAATATGAATTTCGTGATAGTGCATACATTTTGTCACAAGTCGAATAGTTGTCAGTGACATTTACACTACGTAGATAAGTTAACATGTCAAAGAAAGTTGTAACAATGAAAATCATACCTCACACGTGGGTGCATTTACGTTGTATTTTAGTTGTGTTATTTGCTTTTGTTCCAAGGATGTAATTGTGGTGTTGATAATTATTACTATGTCATCAAAAACGTTCCTGCTCTAGGCCTGTCAAATCCATTCTTTTCAGATATAACACAACACGAATGTTTTCAGCTAACTAATGATATCCGGACCAGAAACCTGAATCAGATTTCTTGCTTGTAGGACTTATATTAATTTAACACAGATCAGCTACACACAACAACATTTCAAGACAAACATTATAGTTTATGTTTTTCAATGTTTGATATATATAACTTGTGGTCAGGCCGACTTGGTTGATGAATGTCATCTTATCCCAACTGAAGATATAGATGCTTGTGATGTCAATCTGGTTGTCCGCTCCAGATTGGTGTATTTACAAACCGCCCTCAAATGGCTGCTCTGCTGCTAGCGTGACGTTAAACATCAAACAAACATTTACTTCATTTTTTTCACATTTTTATAGTTTAATGTGAAATATATTTAATAGCGCGAAACAGCTTATTGAAAACATGGTACTTTGTGAACAGAATATGTCTAAGTACGCATTTCTTTGCTCCTCTGGTCTTGAAATGGGGTCGTCACTGGTGGGCGGCCACTACATGGTCGGTCTTTAACTTGATAGGTTTGCCGGAAAGGCGCCATAAGTGCCAAAGCTAATACATATGCACCAAAATATTCACGTTACATAGCAGCACTGGACATAGCACTATCAATGGAATGCGAATTCAATGTGGCAAATGTGCGCGTACTTGAAAACGTTGTGAAGACATTCGATGTTGCAAACGTGATCTATCCCACGTTTGACCAATAGTCACCCGAGGGTCTTTAAAATCCTAGTAGAAAAAGCTATTGAAATATACATAGAAGATTATTAACTGAAGTGAGAGTTTATGAGTCCAATTACCAACAGGCTGCCTTTCTGTCGAAAAGGTATCAAAGTTATTAGGTATAGTCTGTTGATGAAAAAGGAACGAATATTGACTCCAGTGCTATCCTAAGTTATTTCCAAATGAGATTTTCAACTCCAAAAAAGATCCCATTTTAGAATAAGAATTTCTCTACCTTGTCATCGCTAAGAGACTGAACGTTGAGGTCAACAGGAAGGAGTTATCTAAGATCTAAGTAGACCTTCAACGTCCATCAGCTTAAAGACAACCAATGAAGATTAGGGATGCTGTAATTCTCCTCGAACGACAAACATGGGTTATTCTTCATGAGGCAATTTATGAGATAAGGTAGTCTGGCTCTTGACTTAGTTGATCCCAGTTAGAAAATTGTTGCTATCAGTTATTTTCAGGTTGTTCCGTTTTTTTATCCCCCGTTTAGCGCGAATCGGGGGATATAGTATTAGGCTCCGCCCGTCCGTCCGTACGTACGAATTGGAATATCTTAAGAACCGTTGACTGGATTCTTTTCATATTTGGTACCTAGGTTCATCACAGTAAAGAATGGTCCAAGTCAGGTTTGGTGACCTTGACCTTCATGTCAAGGTCACAAGGGGACTTTAACGTTTTACCCTTGTCAGCAAGATATCTCAAGAACCGTTCCTGGATTTTCTTTATATTCAACACCAAGCTTTATATAGGGAAGGCGCAGGGCCCAGTCCATTTTGGTGACCTTCACCTAATTTTGAATGTCATAGCGACACTCTGAAGATTTCAGCATGTTAAGCCGCATGTTAAGCTTGTCAGCGAGATACATCAAGAACTGTTCACTGGATTTTCTTCATATTCGAGATCAAGCTTCATCGAGGGAATAAGGCGCAGAGCCCGGTCGATTTTGGTGACCTTCCCTTAATGTTCAAGGTCACGGCGACAGTTTAAAGATTTCAGCATGTTAACCTGCATGTAAAGATTGTCAGCAAGATATCTCAAGAACAGTTCACTGGATTTTATTCATAGACTCTCAAGACTTCCCTTGAATGTTTTTCAATAAGCAATTTCTTTATTACTATTTTGGCATATTTCATACACTAAGACATTCATGTCAAGGTCAAAGTGAGTCTTGAAAATATTTGTGCGTTTGAACAACTACAGAGCAAGATATCAAGAGAGGTTTTTGTTTACATTTAACTTCATCTTAAATTATGACCTTCACTTTCATTACTTTTTAAGTTTGATTTGATAATTTGCGGCTGGGGATTATTTCACCTTAGTTTAAAGTATTTAATACACACAGTTATTAGCCTTCACCCGTGTTTCTTGTACTCAGGGCATTGTGTTCCCTATGAGGACGATATTATGGTGGCAGTGTTAATGGACTATTTGCTTGTTGCATTTACAACTGGAAAAGCAAGCTAATGATTATTCTCGATGAATTTCTTTATTCACAACATATATCGCATAGTTGCTCAATAACACATAACATCAGCGTAACATGCTGAGCGTTCTAAAACGACGTGCATCAGAGCTTATTTGTACAGTGTGATAATTAATGGCTTTTCGATGATATTACTGACTCATTATATATTGTTCTGGTGGAATAATAATTAACACAGCCACGAACCCTTCTAAAATGATTCTTAGCAAACCATTCATCCACTTATGACATATTACTATCCACAGTTTGTAATGCTATTGTGAGTGTTCAGGTGATGAATGAAAATGAGAGATTGCTCTGGCAAGTTATTTATTCGACATTGCCACCGCACAGACAAGTTCTCTTCAGTTCAGTTTGGGGAAAATATACGCCATAATTTTACGAGTATGTCCATGGTTATTTCTAAATAAATAATTTTTCTTGACTGGAAAATGTTAAGCAGTGTAATAATAGCAAAATGACATATAGATTTATACTATTAGATATTTTTTGACTGATTTTTAAAATTATTTTCCAATTATGTTTGTTTTAATCTCGGTAAATTTAAACACGATTCAGTGCATACTTGTATAGCGGAATAGTTGAGAAATACATACCGTTTGTGTATGGCTTGTAAGGCGCCAACTGGGGAGTTCGATAAAAAGATTGCAGGAGCGCTCGGTATTCTATGTGTGTCTAGTTTTCAATATAACATACAGCTAGGCATGACTGAGCTGTGCTCTAGGTGTGCACCAAAGCGTATGGCTGAAATACAAAAGGAACACAGACTGAATTACCGAAGAAAGGATCAATGTTTAAACGTGTTTCATGGGTAACTACTCGCCACGTTACTATTTTGCCACCGACGTACATCCATGATACAATTAGAAATGTATGTATGCGGAAGGTGACTTTATAGACATGAAGTGTGACTTGCCAAAATGAGCGTTCCTTCTCAAGTACTTCACTTCTTACATCGGGCCTGGGCATTCAATTTAATAATGTTTCAATGCCTCGGGATTATTTTCATCACAATGAAACGGAATCTAGTATTTATGATTTCCTTACGCCGGCGTATTTTCCAAGTTTATTTTACAGAAGAGCAAACTGAGAAAATGTGTCAGTCAGCAGCACCCAGTAATGTACCTGATATCTTCATCTTTGATATTTCCTAAACAATGTCACTTGATAAACCATTGATACCAGACTCGACTGCGATAATATTTGCAATAGAATCAGCAAATATATCATGATCATATCATTTGCCCACCTTGGGGTAAATTCATCAGTAAATAAGGGGGGGCGGCAACTTAGGAATGACCAGCGAGTCCTAACTTGACACACGGAAGGAAGCAAGCTACAGAGACATATTCTATATCACTGGAAAGATCTCGTTGAGATGAACCCCAAAAGGTCATGTGCCTGAGTCCTGACATGAGTCCTGTTGTCTTTGAGTGCCAAAGGGCACCTACATTTCTCCGTATGTATGTATGTATATATATGTGTGTATGTATGTATGTATGTATGTATGTATGTATGTATAGTATGTATGTATGTATGTATGTATGTATGTATGTATGTATGTATGTATGTATGTATGTATGTGTGTGTGTGTGTGTGTGTATGTGTAGTGATTGCGAACTGATCTGAGATTCTACCAGGAGACTTTGATCGCAATCTCTATCAGTATCCTACTTGTAGAGACTGAAATCGGAGTCTCTACTGGTAGAAACTCCCATTCTACCATTACAACTGAACTGGTAGAATCACTGATTGATCTGTGGGCAAACAACAAAGACACTTTATTTGCTGAACAATAGTATTCACTTTTTTATGCATATCATTTCAAAATATAAAATGTGTAAAGAAATTCAAATAATACCATATCAATGTATCTCGCTTTAATACAAATTTCACTAATTTCCTAATCATGACCATTTTGTTGACACAAACTATGGCTCAGCAAACACACAAAATGTATATGAAGAAATCTACTAGTAGGATGAGATTGGAGCTTCTACTCGTAGAGATTGCAATTGCACAGGTTACACTAAATAATCAGATTTTCAGTGGAGACTCTGATTGCAATCTCTACCCTGACATATATATCCTCCCTTTAAGTATGCTGCATAGTTTAGTCGAATGAATTCATTTGTTCAAGTCATTGCACATATTGCAAGCACATATACTAGGCACATAAAAAAACTGCGCATACAAAAATTTAAAATCTAAATTTATCAAACCTGTGTAGACACATAAGGATTGAAACTCAGAGATTAGTGACATGTATCCAACATGCATGTACGTGCCACGTTCCGTGACGTCAGTGGGTTCGTCCTTGCGACGTGGAATACGTCGTTGCACGTGCATTCCGGGAAAGAGAAACAGAGCAAATGAAGGCCACACAATACTGTCATTTTGGAAAGCTCAACCCCTGCCCTTGCGATCATTCAAAAACTTAACCGGATATTGAAACGCATAGCATGCCAAAGCTCACGTCTGCACAACGTCATGAGGCCATCGGGATGGTCCGTGGGGGACTGTCTCAACGACAAGTGGCTGCCCATTTCCACTGCCACCGGAACACCATTTCTGCACTGGTGAGACGCTACCAGAACACATGACATCGATCGGCCACGTTCTGGACGTCCACGTGTAACAACGCCAAGACAGGACAGATGGATAAGGGTGACCCATCTTCGCCACAGGTTTCAGCAGTGATGACTGCCCGAACCATCCCAGGACTTCGCCGTATCCACCCGAACACAGTTCGACAACGTTTACGTCATCACGGGAGCAGACCACGACGTCCCGCCACACGGTCTATCCTGACACAACGTCATCGACAAGCTCGCCGAATGTGGTGCCGAATCATGTCCGCAGACCCTTGTTTTGGTGGAGAAATGTTGTTTTTACAGATGAGTCCCATTACCCATAGTGATGGACGTCAACGTGCCTATAGACGCGTGGGAGAACGTTATGCACAGGCCTGTGTCTTGGAGAGGAATCGCTTTGGTGTTGGTTCCGCCTGCTTACTGTCGAGGAAATATTTTGCAATAAGTTTTTAGACCCGTGGAATGCCGCTGCCGATCGAATCTAGCCCTGCATAGGTGCTGTCAACGTGGCTGGAATTAATAAACGAATTTAAAAGGTGAGTTTTCGCTGTCTTGGGTGATCCATGATTTGGGCTTAGAATTGCTGAGGTAAGCGGTTTTCGGTGAGTCGTGGCGTATAACTTTTTAAATAATGATCCGATTGGGACCATTTATAGCTCATTTTGTGGGGAAATTATCTCGCTTTTGATCCGTAGGCCTAGACGGGGCCTTAAAAATAGTTAACGTTGTGAAATCTAACTTTGATTGAGGAGGGGGTGGTTCCGTCGTTACATCCCTTTCCTTTTATATAGTACTAGGGTAGGGTCTATATACCTATATGTCTTTCTAACGCTGTTTCTAAGCGTGACACGCCCCTGTGTTCTGAACAATACATTAAGACACACCCAGTCTTTTCCTATATATATATAAGTGCATTCAACATGTTTTGGACACACTTTAGATAAATAATAACAATAAAAGACCTAAAATACACTAGACGCCAAAAGAAACGTTACCCTCCTACCTTTATGAATTACTGAAAAACTATCAAAGATATTTTAGAAGGTTTTAGGTTACAACACACAGCTTTATGCAAATCACGAAAACAAATTCTCAAATGTATTCATATTTGGGTGAAATGCATCCAAAAGAGTTCATATTTGGGTGAAATGCATCCAAAAGAAAGGTTGAAATAAAATTCTGCTTTGGCACAATGATAAACCATTTAAAGTCACCATTTTTCAAAGTTTAAAACAAGAAACAGCTGTTGTATAGTTCGTAAAATTGAAAAATAATCATTGCTATGATTTTCAGTCTTTTAAAACATTTTCTGCTGATTTTCATTAGTGAAAACAAGTAAAACGTGTCTTTGATATTGTGAAAAAATGTTTAGTAACATCTACAATTATCTTTGTTGACATGTTTGCTTGCAAAGTAACATTTTTGCCATTTCCATTTTACACATAGCAATATCAATCGCCAAAACGCAACAATATTCAAACAGTATTTACATCCATTTCACATGCAGAATGATTCTATAGGGTATAAAGAGAGCCTAGAAGACATGATCTGATACACAAGTACGAGAAATATGCAACGATTAACAGCTGAAGGGAGAGAAAGAGCCATTGGAATGGTGCAGATGGGATCGACATACATTGCTGTTGCCAACGCCCACGGATGCCACCGTATCACGGTTATAAGACTTTTTCAGGGCTTCAGACAGACTGGGATCACCGTAGACAGACCAAGAAGTGGACGTCCACGCATCACAACGCCAGCTGAAGATAGGTACCTCCGTCATAAAGGAAAGAGGGTAACGTTTCGTTTGGCGTTTAGTGTACATTTGAGTCATTATTTGAATTAATTGGCCATTTCATTCTTAGAAATGCCTCCATCAACACGCACAACGTGACCAGCGTACCGAACAGATGATAAACGATGCCTAAGCGACAATTTATCACTGTTCAAAGTGAAAATACCCGAGAAAATGTAATTGCCTCGTTGGAACAAGGATTTATGCCCGAAGTGGCCACCGAGTTTTCACAGCTGTTAATTGCTTATTTATCGGGCTGTCCCTATCAACGGCGACCGGCCCGGTTCGGTTCGGATGTCCCTGAGTGGCCACCAAAACAATTTAACATGTCGTCAACAAGAAGAGGGTCGTCACCAGTCTCGGTCTCTCTCCGCTTTCCCTGTACATTCATATATATCCAGTGCATGTCGAAGAGTCTGAGGTACTTTCTTCGCCTGTCTTGACTCCCGTAAAGCATCGCCTGTCTTGACTCCAGAAAATAGCATCAGGATAGCTTATATGTCTTGGGGCATTGCATCACCGAATCCTGCAAGAAGTTCCTTGCACTCCACTTCATTAGTCTGTGTTATACTAGGCAGTTCATCACGAGCACTTTTCCTCGTTATATCCTAAATGGCATATTGCTGCCGTCTTCCCTGTATCTGCCGAATGGGAAATGTCCTTTCCCTCTCAAGGGTTCCATCGTTCGTTGTGCTCTACCATTCAGCGTGTCTACAGCGCCGGCCTATAGCTAGTGAGTAGTCCCTGGGAAGTAACACTAAAACATAAAATAATGCCCAACATACGCATACTAAAAGGGTAAACCCGTAGTCAAAACATGCGTTACATGAGCAGTAGGCTAATCAATTTTAAGCTCCAAGTGAATGAGATTAATCTGTCCTGAAGTGGTCACCGAGCTCCGGAGTCTGTCCCGGACTGCACACCGCAGTAATGAATTAAGAATTGCGTAATCTAGACAGTTGCCACTCAGGGAATACACCGAAACAATGTCAGACGTTGCCGCATGGACTGTTACATCCCATTCTGCCTACAGTCTTAATTTGCCTACATCCCAGTTTGCCTACAAAAATTACTGTAGGCAGAATGGGAAATAATTTTGACCTTCAAAATTTTGACTTCTCTAACAAAGGTGAATAGTGTTTACCAGTTACTGAAGGGTATGTTGTTGTGTGTTGTTGCCTGACTCTGAGGGTGTGGGTTCGAATCCCGGATGGGATGTATGACAACGGTATAAGAATCTATACCAAAACGCCGCATCATGTATAATAAAGAAGTTGTCATTCATGAAACGAAAATGTGTCGAAAGAATGATATGAATGCAAGTCAGGGATGAAATGTCACCAACGTGAGGCGCTATAACCATATGGTGGTTGACAGGTGCGTTTCATTCGGGAATGGTATATCTCCTCATGATATTATTGTGTAAATAATTGTTTCCCTTTACCCTCGTATTACAATTCAACTCATGAAATAGATAATATCTATATTATGATCTCGGTAGCAAAAGCATGGGGCGTGATGTTCAATGACGAAACAGTGTGAAAATCCATCGAGCTGACTTACGCAATGGATTGAACATATACAGTGTACGCAATGGATTGAACATATACAGTGTATCTACAATATATCAAATACAGAACATCATATAGCGTATGGTATTTATATTCTAAGCATGTGTTTCAAGAGGAGGTGTCTACATAATGCATGTCTACATAAAATAGTCATTGTCAGACAAATCCGAATAAGTATTTAAACTACCTATGTACATTTGTTATATTTGGGATTACACTTTCTTAGTGTAATATGTTACATTTGACCACTTTCTAAAATGGCATTGTGTATTTCATACCTATGTACATTAAAACTGAAATATATTTGGACTAATACCGAACGCTGTCAGCCCGGGAAAGCCACATTTGAAAAATTCATTTTGCCGACAAAGCCACATTTCATTTTGAAGGGGAATTGCCGGCAAAAACACATTTTCAATACACAAACTAAGTACACAGTTACCGACTAGTTAAAAACGCCCCTGATATTGTTTAATATAATTGGTCGGTTTAAGAAGATCTCAAAAGATGTTTACATAGAACAAACATATTATCAAAGGATATAAGGATCAAAGGTGAGCTGTGACTGTGACTGTTACTGCCTTCGTGGACTACGTCACAACAAGTTGGGTAGAGGGTAGAAGTTTCACCAAGGACATGTGGAACCACTTTGGGAATGATGGTTATCGGACTAATAACAACCTTGAGGGTGGCATCAAAGGATCAACCAATTAGCCCGAAAGTGCCACCCCAACATTTTTTGAGACTGTCAAACTGTTCAAACGCGAACAACATTTACGCGAAAGTTGCAGTCTTGACACTGACGACCCACTGGACAGCCACTTCAAGACGCAAGAAATACAGAAATATTGACAGCCGACTAAGGTCACTGAAAACACAGTTGGTAAATCAGCATTTGACTGATGTACATTATGCAGGCCACGTCGCCCACCTGCTCCATACAGAATGCACTATACTAGGCTATACTATGTGTATGCGTGTCTTTGATCCAGAGAATTATTTATGAGAATTGATGATGGTGTGAATTAAATATGAGTTATATGACTGTTATTAGACCATGCTTGTAAAGATTGTAAAACCTCCAGTGAATAAAACTGAAAATAAATGGTATATATCTTTGCTTTTATATGTTAGATACGGTACCCTATTACGGGGCTTAACAATGTTGTGATAGCTTTGCCCCATTGTTCATCTCTGTCCTTTGCCGGGAACGCCACACAACTTTTTTTCTCAATTGTGGCTTTAACGGGCTGTAACCACACCGAGCCGTAACCTGGGATGTTGATACGCTTTACAACAGATTACGTGAACACCCAGCAGGGGTGGACATCCCTGGAAGGGTGTGGGTGGAAGTGTACATCGTTTTGTTTGTTTTGCAACGCCAATAACCTATCTCAATGTACAAAAATGTGTGCATGGTGTAGCGTGCAGTTTAGCCAAGAAGAACGCGCTGTTCACCCTACCAGACCGATCAGGCAGATGAAAAGATCTCGTTCGTGAAGTCTGCGAATCACTGATATAAGTCACAGTGAGAAGTCACAGTTCATTTGCTCATCTGCAACATCGCTGCAATGGGTGACAAGCATCATCGACACCAAATACTGCAGAAAAATATCGAACAACCTCTGCATTCTGCTGATATATATCGTATCTCTTTATAAACTTATTCGTCTAGTTTCATTCAGCATTTTCTTCTAAGAAACTTTCTGGTTCATGGGTATCTAGTTTGACCCAGGGGATTATAACGCTTGACTGGTTCATTAACTCCATTTAATAGGGCTGGGTGGTTGGGAAGATTCCAAGTAAGAACAACAAATAGCACAGCCATGAAGCCAATATGCAGGAGGTATTAAGTAGTAGGGCAGCAATAAACAAACGGGTGTTGATTGATAAAGTCCACAGCTTGGTCAGCTCTTCAATGGCTATGGTATGTGGTACCCTTCATCTGTCAGGTTAGGTCTCTTAATGCCTACAGGCAATAATAGCTACGGAGTATGTTGTTTTAGGTGAGCAGCAGTGATACGCTTCCCTGCACACAAGTGGTCACTTCCACCCTAATGAGTTTAACCTGTTTACATTATGAAAACTTCCTAGAGATTATCTGATCATATCAGCACAAGCAGTGCCTTATGTATCCTTTTTGCTTGTTTTCAATACAATTTGTCTATCTTTCTCAACAGGAACTATATATGTAAAAGCAATTTAATTACTTCTGTTTAGCATGCAATAGATTTTGTACTGAGTAAGTTTGAGAAGGAAACATGTTGAGCTGGTGTGAAGGCTCCCTTGGACTTTCTCAGTGCTGTTGGTCGACTAGTGAAAATGGGGTAAAACAAATTCTCAGACTTTTTGCCAGTAAAAATATGCATAAGATGATGTAAAGATATTTGACCCTGTCAGATGTAAAGATGTGAATTCAATTATTGTTCAATTTCACAAATATATGAAAACCCCTAGCATTTTTTCATTGTGTAGGCATTTGTCCACCTTGTCTGTTGGAATGTTCCATTTATGTAATCGGGAGAAGCTTCTGCTGCTTGAAATCACTGGTGCATTACTTTGTTTATTCTACACTGTAGGCATTTGTCACTGTAGGCATTTGGAGACTACGCCACCTGTCACTACATTCACAGCGCTCCTTGCACGCTGCGTTATGCAATGAACAAGAAGTTGCTATTATGAAGCCGTATGCTTTATTATTGACTCATCAACTGCTTGAATGCTAATCAAACAAACAGTCATAATTGCTGTTCATGACGCTGTTGTATAATTTGTATATATACACAACCTACATCATGTGACCTCTTTGCCAATAAGTACACCTGAAACATAGTGTATCGAATATGTCTAACACGGAACTGAACCAAAACATCTAATGTCTTAATGATATGAAACCTTTAAACTCCTCAAACCTGTCTTGGAGGTAAGTTGGCGATAACACAAGTGTATATATTTTTAGGTTCCTGTTTCTGGGTCAATTATTCTAATTCTGATGCAAATACCCCAAGCCCAACAATTCAGAACTGAATGCTAACTACCTGGAATAAATAAGAAGTGGCCCACACACGCAGGTGTGTCATATCTGATACAGGTGAAAGGACGGTCAAATACACACACACACACACACACACACAAACACAAAAAAAAATAAATAAAAAAATAAATAAATACATAAGTATTTACACATGATATATTTGTTGGGATAGTTGTATTACTACCATCAAGAACACACATTTGCTACCCGCATTACGTTATTACATAATTTTCACAGCATGATTGAGGTTTTGAAGAAGTAAAACATTCAAGTTTTATACAATATGGCATCAAATATGGGTATAAATAAATCCCTGTCTCAATTCACAAGCCAGCATTATAATATTACAATCAAAACCCTTGACCTGAACACTCACCACTTGCCTTATAACCTAAATAGGTACACGTGTTCCTATTATTCTATTCCATTAGTCATCTCTCATTTATTTGGCTGTCCCATATCAATACACCTTTTCATCCATTTTGAAATGTACTTAGAAGGGATAATATTTTGAACATGATACTATTCTTAACTTGAATATTATGGGGTAACTACACGGTTGAATCTATTGTGAGGATTTCGTTGACACCAAAAGCAATATTTCTATATTACGTATATAAAAGTGTGCTAGAGTATAAATGGCATACACTAAACGCCAAAAGAAACGTTACCCTCTTTCCTTAATGACGGAGGTACCTATCTTCAGCTGGCGTTGTGATGCGTGGGCGTCTACTTCTTGGTCCGTCTACGGTGACCCCAGTCTGTCTGTAGCGCTGAATAAGTCTTATAACCGTGATACGGTGGTATTGGCATTGTATGAGGGCGTTGGTAACAACATTGTATGTCGACCCAATCTGCAACATCCCAATGGCTCTTTCTCTCTCTTTAGCTGTTAATCATGGAATATTTCTCGTACTTGTGTATCATATCATGCATTCTAATCACTCTTAATACCCTAGTTACAGAATCATTCTACACGTGAAATGGATGCAAATACTGCTTGAATATTGCTACGTTTTGGCGATTGATATTGCTATTTGTAAACAGAAAAGGTAAAAATGTTACTTTGCAAGCACAATTGTTAACAAAGATAATTTTAGATGTTCTAAATACTTTTTCACAATATCAAAGACACATTTTACTTGTTTTCACTAATGCAAATCAGCACAAAATGTTTTGAAAGTCTGAAATCAAAGGTATGATTCTTTTACAATTTTACACAGTCTACAACAGGTTGTTTTTGTTTTAATAGTTGAAAAATCGAGACTTTAAATGGTTTATCTTTGTCTCAAAGCAGAAATTTATTTCAACCTTTCTTTTGGACATCTAAGTCACTGTTATTGGTTTATTTCGGTATGGTTGAAAATGGGACAATTTAACTCATCTGAAAAAGATGCATCTCACCTAAATATGAATGCATTTGAGAATTTGTTATAACATATTTTTGATAAAAAAAAATTCAATTCATAAAGATAGGAGGGTAACATTTCTTTTGGCGTTTAGTGAATGCCATGCAAGTAACGTACTGAATGAGACGTCATAAAACTGAATACAACAAAAAGTATTCAGTTTTGACCTTCTAAGATACAGACACGCAATGGGTCTCTCCTGTAGCCGTTACAGGCCGGCAAAGCCACATTTATAAAACTGATAGCCAAAATTGATGTGGTTTTCCCGGCAATAGTTATGGTTGTTTGGAATGTGGCTTTCCCAGATATGCTGTGAAAACATGCTAAGTAATTTAAACATGTTACCGTATTTAACAAAACAAGACATGTTTCCTCATTATTTTTTAGATGATAACAGGGGTAATATCTTCATTAGCACAATATAATATACTTATAGGTTTCGATGAAAATCATATTACTTATGTAATCAGGACGTATTTGTTATGTACAAACATGTGATTAAGCATTTTAAAGGCAAGGAAACATTCATATTACTGCAGCTTCTTAACTTCGTCATCTTCCGTTTAGTCCATCACCAGACCTTCTTTCTGCACTCTCATCCAGATACACTGGGTGAAATGAAAAAATAACACACCCCTAACAGATATGTCCTAGGAAATACATCGCTCACGGCATTGTGAGCTCCCAGTTCAAAGTCCAACTGGATTGTATGTGAAGCAAACTCTAAGACTCGCTTGCGAGCAACATCACACAAGTACTTAAACATGCTACCATAACACTCTTTTGTTCTACTGGATAGCAAGCAATAACCTAATGGAAACATGTGGCCAAACACCTCAGCATGTATACACCACATCTGATCAAACAATTTTGAACAGGCATAAAATGTACCATAACAAAACACAAAATCTGCAGCACAAAACTTCGCCAGCACACAAGTGTTTACTTAGTTCGTGTGAATAAATGATGTATAGAGAAATCACCAAATTATTTTTATTTTCATTTCTTCTTGATTAGATGTTAAGATATGCCTTGTAAGACTTGTGCTGCGATCTACATCTGGGAATCATTTCCCCTCCAACTTGAAGTTGTTGTCAGGAGAAAAAGCATCATTTACAGAAAGACCTTATTAAATTATCCAAAGATGCTGTCTTATTTATTCAATTAAGATAATTCTGGTAGGAATCGTCTGCCAGAAATTTCTGCGGAAAAAATATCCACCAGAAATTTCCCCGGAAAAAAAATTCCGCCAGAAATGTCTGCAGAAATGCATTTTCAGAGCCAATTTGTGAGCTTATGAACACGTGAACACACTGGCGCATGAACTTTGTGGGTTCATCTCATCGAGATCAATGATATAAAATATGTCTTTGTGGATGCACCGTCTGTGTGTCAAGTTAGGACTCGCTGGCCATTGGCCCACCCGACCTTAAATAAGTCTGGGCTAGTACAAACAGCCGCACATACACATACACACGCATGCACGTCGTCATATGAGCGAAATATTCTCAAGCACGACGTTAAACCCAATTTCACCTCACCTCTCCTCAGTTACAAAATCTTGGGACACATCTTTTGTAACATTGGGACTCATTCCTTTGTTCGTGGTTGGATCCAGACCATAACAAAGACCTGGTTTCAAAAGCAGCCAAGGAGTAGAATCAGGAGGTCATGCTAAATATCAGGTAAAAACGGTTTCCTAAGAGTCTTTCAGTTCTCTGAAATCCGTCTGGACGTTATCAGTACTACTAACAGTTTTAAGTTACCTGGGATATTTCAATAGATATTGAAGTTATGTTATCATTTGAAACATCGTCTTCTCGCATCAGTTTGAATGTAATATGTTTCTTACAAAGAGAAGAAAAATCGATCAGTTTGCATGTTTAAATTTCCACAGGGGAACGTGTACATTCGAAGATATAAGCGGACGTATACATGAATTTCAGTAAATGATTGGAAGTCATAACAGCATTGTCTTGGAATACACCCTAGTTATATTTAGGAGATAATGAAAGGATATACTCGGAAGGTCCAAAGCGGAAAACTCCCCTATCCCTTTGGGTCATTTTACCATTATTTAAAGGGACCATCTGTGATTCATCTAAACCGTTTCAACAACTCTTCTATTACTGTCTGTTTTATTACTTCTCCGCTCATTTCTATATTGTGTTGTCACTAAACAGTTTACTATTTTGTATGCTCCCTAACTGGTTTTAAATAAAATTTGATGTACTAGTTGTTATACTGCCCTTTGGCGACAGGATTTTATAACCTTTAACCATATTTCATACATTTTTATATTGCTGTATAAGGTTCTCTCGTCTACGTCAATAATGCCGATGTGACGATAAATGTTAACTCAATCACTCGTTATTACTTCCCCACAACACATGGTGACTAATCTTCTATTTATGCGTTAGATGTATTTACGTGAAAGAAAATCATAACTGCATTAGATTCCAAAACAGCCTAAGGTATCTTATGATCTTTGAAGGACGGACAAATCCCATTTTACAAATATTGAACAGCCTTGGAGGATTCCTGACATTATTTATTGCTCGTGATTCCACCATGGCGGAAACTGACATCACCATATATTTTGAAATTGCTTTCTCGCCAACGGTTTGGTTTGGTTTGGGTTGTTTTTTTTGTTATTAAACGCCGCATGGCGGCGATCTGTAATTACTCGAGACCAGACAATCCAGTGACCAACAATACAAGCATCGATCTGGCCAACGGAATGTCCCCTGCACACATATAACGCCAGAGAGTTAGAACTATTTGATATGAATTGTTTACGATTATCACCATGAGCTACCAGACTTTTCCAAAATATCTTTTGATCCTTCTTGGTAGCATTGAAGCTGCCAGTAGTACTGTTCGCCTATCAGATCTTCAGAACTTATATGATCAACTCCCGAAGCCCTGCATAATCACGGGCGCCTTCAACGGCCATAACCCCCTATGGGGGAGTACTGATACAAATAGTAAGGGCAAGGTCCTTGAAGAGTTTCTCTCAAATAATGATGTATGCATCTTCAACGATGAATCAAACACCTACCTCCATCCTGCCACTGGATCATACTCTGCTCTCGATCTATCACTTACAGATTCTAATCTTTTAAATGAGTTCGAATGGTCGTTCCATGACGACCTTTGTGGAAGCGACCACTTCCCAACAATTCCTACTCCTATCAACCCCACGGATGAACCACCATCAACAAGATGGAATTTTACTAAGGCCAATTGGCCTTTATTCCAAACCCTATGTTCAGAAAAACTTAAGCCGGACAACTTCAGGAATGTTCCTGACCCCATGAAACTATTTCCAGACGTCCCAAATGCCATCGGAGACAAAACTATTCCAAAGTCTTCTGCAAACCCGCACATACGCAAACCATGGTTTGATACAAACTGCAAACAAGCTAGGAAAAATAGGAAGAAGGCGGAAAAATATTTCCGACAACATCCTACAGTGCATAACCTGAATGCTGTCAAAATGACAAATGCCAGGGCAAAACTAACCTTCAAACAAACTAAACGCCGGTCATGGAGGAAATATGTGTCAAAAATCAACTCATCATCCGCACACCCATGTCCAAGGTGTGGAACATGATTCAAAAGATTAAGGGCAAAGGGTCAAAATCAGGAGTTCACCACCTGAAAGATGGTGACTCCCTCCTAACAAATAAATCTGAAATTGCAAACAAACTTGGCGAAACTTTGGCAAACCACTCCTCCTCATCAAATTATAACCCTCAGTTCCAGAAATACCAAACCCAACAAGAAAAGAAACCAGTCAATTTTAATTCTGATAATGGTGAGGATTACAATGAAACTTTTTCCCTCCATGAATTACGTACTGCCCTAGGACAGGCTCACGACACTGAGCCAGGAGCTGATGAAATCCATTATCAGCTTCTGAAACACCTCCCTGACACAGGCTTGGAAACACTACTAAATATATTTGATGACATCTGGACACTTTCCCCCTTCGTGGCACAATGCCATTATCATCCCTATACCAAAACCCGGCCGCGATCATACTGATCCCTCAAACTACCGTCCTATATCCCTAATTAGCTGCGTTTGCAAAACCATGGAGCGCATGGTCAACAATCGATTAATCTGGTACTTGGAGACCAATAACCTCCTCAGTGACCTCCAATGTGGTTTCCGAAAAAACCGAAGTACAATTGACTATCTGGTGCGTCTCGAATCATTCATCAAAAACTCCATTGTCAACAAACAACATACTGTATCTATCTTTTTCGACTTAGAAAAACCATATGATACAACGTGGAAACATGGTATCCTAAAAGATTTACACGAGTTTGGATTGAGGGGTAGACTACCTCAATTCATATCTCAGTTTTTAAATAGCAGACAATTTCAAGTTCGGGTGGGTTCCACACTGTCTGATCATTTCCACCAAGATCAGGGCGTCCCCAAAGGCAGCATCCTGTCTGTCACACTTTTTAGCATAAAAATTAACAGCCTCACTAACGTTCTGAACAGTTGCGTTGATGGGTCCCTTTTCGTGGATGACTTCAATATTTCATGTCGTGGTAAGAACATGCACGCAATAGAAAGGCAGCTACAACTCTGCCTTAACAAAATCCAAAAATGGTCAAATGAAAATGGTTTTAAGTTTTCAAAATCCAAAACAAATTGTATTCACTTTTGTCGTAAATACAAACCACACAAGGATCCAGACCTAACTTTAGATGGTACTCCCATCAAGGTAGTAGAAGAGGCCAAATTCCTGGGACTCATATTCGACCGCCACCTGATATTCTTACCACACATAAAATATTTGAAAACAAAGTGCTTGAAGGCTCTAGACTTGCTAAAAGTAGTCTCAAATACAGAGTGTGGAGGGGATCAGACCACCCTCCTTCACTTGTACAGATCATTAGTTCGCAGTAAACTAGATTATGGCTCCATTGTCTAGGGTGGAGCCTGCAAAAGCAATTTAGAAAAATTAGACTCTATCCACCACCAAGGGCTGAGGCTCTGCCTGGGAGCTTTAAGGACCTCTCCGGTCTATATGCGCAGGCCAATGAACCTTCACTTGAACAACGCCGCATTAAACTCTCACTGCAGTATATCACTAAATTACGTTCAAATGAGTCCAATCCAGCATACAATTGTGTTTTCAACCCGCTCTATGAAAACTTATTTCCTAAACTGCCAAGCCTGGTTCCACTACTTGGGATCAGGATCAAACCACACATATCTGCAGCTAAAATTGATCTCAACATCATTGCACCATACCGACTTTTGTCCTCACCACCATGGCATATGGTTAAACCACAGGTCGATCTTACCCTCACCAAACTCAAAAAGTCTGAAACAAATCCCTTGGTGTTCCAACAGGAATACAACCAGTTACGTTCGAAGTATAATACTCATAGATCCATTTTCACAGACGGATCCAAGGACGATGGCCAAGTTGCCAGCGCTACAGTCATTGGAGCCAAGACTGTCTCCTCTAGGATCCCCCCACAACAGTTCCATTTTCACCGCTGAAACCAAAGCTATCTTCTCAGCTTTGACCTACATTCAACAGCAAAATCAGTCCTAAAACTTCATCGTTTTTACAGATTCATTATCCTGCCTTCAAGCACGTCTAAACGTGACTTCAAGTCACCCAATCATCCTCGACATACTAGAACTGTACAACGACCTTTCTACTGGCCAATATGACATCGTCCTCTGCTGGTTGCCGGGTCACGTCGGCATAGCAGGTAACGCTAAGGCCGATGCTGCAGCAAAAGCAGCTCTTGAAAAGCCCCTATCTCCACTGCTAATCCCCTACAGTGATTTCAAACCCACTATCAAAAGCTATACTCGGGACCTGATGCAAAAAAGGTGGGACACTCAAGTAGGAAGAAACAAACTCCATGAATTGAAGCCAACAATCGGTTATACCTACTTGGGTTGCCAGTCAAGACGTGATGAAGTAATTTTACGACGATGTCGTATTGGCCACAGTCGATTTACACATGACTATCTGCTAAAAACGGATGGGGATGGACCCCCCATATGTCTCTCCTGCGATGAGCTTTCACCGTCAAGCATATTCTGCTTGACTGTGTGGACTTTACATCTGCAAGGGACTCGCATTATCACGCAACCAATCTGAAAGATCTGTTCTCCAGCATGAGCGCTCATCTGATACTGAACTACCTGAGGGAAGTTGATCTATATCATAAATTGTAACTGTGTAATGTCACTAACGAATTTACCTGCTTTTCAATTTAGTGCTATGACATTCTTTGTTCCAAAATGACAATGTAACGAATGTGTGTCTTTGAAACGAAACCACTTTGTACTTACAATGTATATTAATGCAGACTTGTTCTCGTCACTATATGGCTGGAATAATGCCGATGTGACGTAAAGCCCAACTCAACTCAACTCTGAAGCTGCAAGTCATGACCTCGAACAAGAAGATCATTAATGACTGAGGAGAAGTACCTAGTATGCAGTACTGAGCCAAGGGAGCAGTCAGTAGCTGTGAGTGGACTGTGATTACTCAGTATGTGACCCATGCACTTGACAAGTAGAAGGACAGCGAGAAACAGAAGGTGGAACATTAGGTGGATGGGTAGTACGTACATCACATATCTCTACTGAAGCCTTATCAGGTCGAGGAGAAACAACAATACTTCCCGCAACGGTAGACGTGTAAGATGGAGCAGGAGTGACCTTAACAATGCGAGTAATTTCCGCATATGGCACTTCTTTTTCCACTCTAACTATCCATTACATCTTGTACATGCAAGAGGTTTTACCTCAAAGATATGTGGTCAAATTGTTGCTAACTGTAGCATCTAACTGACGGTGATACGTAAAGGCGGGCACGAAATGATTGAAAATACATTTCTATGCGCTCAGGAAGACAAGGAGTATCATATGTCAACAACACATGACTTTCTGCCCTTTTATCTCATCACCAATTTCGTTACATCAACATCATAGTCAACGTTTTAAATAATGCATTTGCTTTCATTCAAGCTCTTTAGGACACATCCGCTGGTGGCGAACACTGGTGGCGAAGCTTTTCTCCTGTTGTGTTTATATCATGGTTTGCGCATCACCGAGAGGCTTCACAAACATTCCTTGATGTTCCACATATATATGGCTCGACGTGGCGCCTAGTACTTACATAATCCTTCAAAAGGCGCAATAATTAGGTTCTCCAATGCAAAACTGAAAGTGCATAACGCTTATTGTACGCTTGGAGATACACTACCTGATTCTACGGTACATTCAGTATGGTATGACACTGCTAATGTATAACCATTCCAGTACAACAAGAGGTGAAAGGTACTGTTGGAGCGTTTAACAAAATATTAACACCTAACGATCTGTAGGATTTAACAGCTATGATCTTCATCCAATGTCAAGCGTGAAATTATTACTCGGAATGATACTGATGTCCCCATGGTCCCTAGTATGGTGATCTACCTTCGGTTGTTGGCAATCTATACCCTGTTTTTATATTGTATTGTCATGTAGGCTTAATTTTTTTTAAATATATTACTAGTTTTACGTATTTATCTATGAGTGTCTAGTTGTTTTACTGTCCTTCGTTGGCAGGTTTTTATACTTTACCTATAATTATTATTAATATATAACTTGATGTAGTCACGATATGGCTAACATACTGCCGATGTGACTTAGAATCTTAACTCACCCACTCACTCAGAATGATACTGAAAACCAATCTCTATGGATATGGATTACACTTTGACATCGAGAATCAACATGCCGATGTGTTGGAAGGCACACAAAGATAGTTAGCACGCTTTTTACAGAGTCTTGATAAGATCCTTCAGAATCCACCATTGCGAATCGTCGGAGGGTCACAATATATGTGATGACAAATTCGAACTTCTATATCCTGATCCTCTTACACAACATCAAATGTCATAACTAGGCAGAATATGTTCTTGGAACGTATTTCATCGGTATAGAACTTTAAACATAAGATAACTACTACATATTTTATATTTCTGATTACATTTTATCAGTGAAGCACAGATTCTAGTTCGTTCTGGGGTTGAGTCCCATCCAGGAATCAAACCCTCTTTCAGAATGAGGCACTTAATCATCAGCGATTCACTGATTGCAAATACCTGTAAGCAGTTGTCATATGTTCAGTATCAGGTACGTATTGTTGTATTTGTTTTATCGTGCCTGGAATTGTAGCCACGTACATTACGTATTGTTGTATTTGTTTTATCGTGCCTGGAATTGTAGCCACGTACATTACGTATTGCCTCAGGTGAGATGGAAGTCACATGATCAATTACAATCTTCAAAAGGATTTTCTCAAGTTTTAATGATTCTAAAGTGACAATTTAAGGGATTAATTTAAACCTGTCACAACGGCTCAAGTGACCAAATCAGGTTCTTTCACCGAAACGATGCTCATTCCAATAAACAAGAAGGCTGTCATTATTGACTCACCAACTACTAGAATGCCGATCACACAACGTTCATAGATACGATATGGCTGGAAATGTTGTCGATGTGATATTATATTTTAACCCACTCACTAACTCACAAATGAACAGGGTTCTTACCTTGACTTCCACGCATGAAAAATAAATAAAAACAAATAGTAGCAGAAATTACCTTCTTTCTTTTGATCAGTGACGAACCTGAAAATAAAATGAACGTTTGTGAAAATACCATCACCAACTGCTCATGTTCAGATGCATGGACTCATTTTATGATAAATTCAAAAGTTCAACAAAGTTTAAAAATGTCAAGTTCACAAAGTATAAACACGTATTAAACTTTATGATCAATAAATTTTGCTGGAGTACAAACGCTTTGGACCGTGCACGTTCCGGTTGTTACACCATACTAGCTTCACGGCGCAAAGAGTTTGTACTCAAGTTAACCGTATTGCGACATTCATCTCTCAATGATGATATCAAGAGGAAAATTATACATTCTTGCGTTTTTGTGCCTTCATCATGCATCTACTCCAAGGTAATGTTGATCCTCCCTCTGCCATAACGGTAGTTGTCCCTAGTATGGTGATCTACCTTCAGTTGTTGGCTTGTATAGTTAAAACGTTTTAAATTTAATTATTAGTTTTTAAATTTACATCTGTGATAAACTAGTTGTTTTACTGTCCTTCACTGACAGTATTTTTTAATAATTTAACTCACTCACTATAAATATATAACTTGATGTAGTCACAATATGGCTGAAATACTGCCGATGTGACTTAAAATTTTAACTCACTCACTAAAATGTTTTAGTTTTACATGCTAGTTTTAAATTAAGAGGTGTGACAATTAGTATTTTTACTGTCTTCCGATGGCAGGTTTTTACGTTCTAGATTTGTTGCTTTTAACATTGATATAAATGAATAATTATTGTTCTAGTCACGATATGGCTGAAATATTGCCGATGTGACGCTAAATATTAACTCACTCACAACTGTAGTCTGTGATGTTTGATCTTTATGTTGACTGCTATAGAATATATATAGACGTATATATGGCAATAGAGGTGTATATGGTGACCAAACATTATATTATTTACGAAGCTGTTGAATTACCTTCGCTACAGTTGGTGATAAGGATACATTCTTCCAGGTCAAACATGGTTGTGGTCCTTGGAAATCCTTTCTGAGAAAAAAATACATTATGTTGTTGTCCACCTTGCCATTTGTCTCACACTAAGCGATAATGTTGTGATAGGACTGGAATTCCGTTGAAAACTTTAATACACGTTACATAATCTTGATCGATATGGTTTCAGTTCAGAAATTATTTTCATACATGCCTATACCAACTGTCCATACGACAAAAACATATACTGATGAGCGAATCATCATCCGGTGATGAGCATGAATTGGACATCTTGTCACCCATTAACTCGACGGCCCTATGTACGGGGACGACATCTATTTCTGGGCCACGGCTTTTGGGTGGCTCAAATCATCTTCGCCACATCTTCTACCGACTGTTTTCATCTGGGACAGCTTACATGACTCAAAAGGGAAACCATCAAAGAGTGATTGAGTTTAGTTTTACGCTTCACCCAGCACTATTCCAGCTATATGGCGGCGGTCTGTAAATAATCGAGTCAGGACCAGACAATCCAGTGATTAACAGCATGAACATCGATCTACACAGATTGGATACGATGACATGTGTCAACCAAGTCAGCGATCCTTGCCACCCGATCCCGTTAGTCGCCTCAGCAAGCATGGGTAACTGAAGATCAGTTCTAACCCGGATCTTCACGGGTCGATTCTGGTTTGGCTCCAGATGAAGCAGAAACGTTATGACCAAACAAAGCGAATTGTATGCCGCTAAGAATTTTATAGAGCTTGTCAACCTAATCCACAACGGGCATGGGCACCCGTGAAGAGCCACCTCCTCGTGGTGGGTGCTGGGTAACGCTAAGCGCTCTTCGACCCCCCGTTGTGGACCCGGGGGGATATTTGGTCCACCAACCCGTTTGCCGTGGGTTGTGCCCTGTGTCGGTGGAGGACGGGATTCTGGTGGTTGAGGGCAATAGGATCCTGGAACCGTGTTCCTTTTGCCCAACACACCACTTTGGCCCTTACTTCACCTAGACGGGTGGTAGAACTGGCCCGGTTCTACCAATCGGCTGGTCACGCCAAGCCCTGTGCATGGTGAATATTTTTTGCACATTTTAGTCATATTTGGGTGTTGGCATTTTCAATTTCCAATTTACAAATTATCAATATATTACAATGCCTAGAGTCCTGTGCCAGAAGGCGGTGGCTCATGGGCCAATCTGTTGATGTTGACCTCCAAATTCAGTATGTGTCCAATTTCTTGTCATGTGCAAGAACCAGCCTGATATTTAATTGGTATACAAATATTGCTATTTGTGTCATACTCGCTGGAGTATAACATCCCTGTATCCCTGGTGTCGGCATCTTGGAGATCCGGTGCTATTTGACATCGTCCTTGTTGACGCTCCATGGTGGGTGGGGAACAGGGGTGCTGAATCTTTTTTCCTTTCATCATGTCAACCCAACAAACTGGTTCAAATCGCAATGAAAAAAAGAGACGACTAGACGAACTAGATCGTTCAAATGAAACAAATCCTTCAAACGTTGATTCATGGCCTCGGTTTCTTGTGATTGAAGCTACAGACTTTCTGCCGATCAAATTAAACCCGTTTGCCATTTCCAAGGCTATTTCCGGAATTTGTGGAGAGGTGCAAAATGTTACCCGTCTCCGTAGTGGATCGCTTCTTGTGGAGTGTGCAAGGAGACAGCAATCTCTCAATTTGTTGTCAGTCAAGATTTTTGCCAATATCGAGGTTGCTGTGTCCGTGCACAGAACGTTAAACTCTTGCCGAAGTATCATACGAGACAGGGCTCGTTGTCTCTATGATATGTCAGAAGAGGACATAGCTGCAGAGCTTGAAAATCAAGGTGTCACAGCGGTAAAACGTTTCACTTTTAAGAAAGAGGGCATCATCACTAAAACGAACACCTATCTGGTGACCTTTTCTCGATCTTCCCTTCCAAACTCTATTAAAGCAGGTTATTTTAACATCGGGTGGATGTGTATGTCCCCAATCCGCTCCGATGTTACAAATGTCAACATTTCGGTCATGGATCTCAGTCATGTCGAAACTCGCGTGTCACCGTTGTGGTGACAACCATTAGAATACCACCGACTGTCAGAAAGATTATAAATGTGTCAACTGTAACGGTCCACATTCTACGTCATCCAAGTCCTGCCCTGTCTACCAAAGGGAGATACAAATCATGAAAATTAAAACTGAAAAACACATCTCGTACTTTGATGCCAAAAAACTATGGAGTCACCATTCCACAGCTCCGTCAACTGTCACATACTCTGCTGCTGTCACTCGTTCTGCAGAAATGTCCTCTACTGCATGTCAGACTGACTTGACTTGGGTCAAGTCAGCTCAACCTATTCCTTCAACTTCAGCCCCGAAACCAACTACACCAGTAACTCAATCTTCGTCTAGTTCTCAGACAGAAGAATCTGATCCCGAGACACCGTCAAAAAAGTCTGTATCAAAACCAGCGAGCAATCATTACAAAAAGAAGAAAGGAAAGCAATTAACAAGAGACAAACTACATACTGTCCCTTCACCTTCAGAGGTTCCAACACAGAACACATTCGGGCCTCTTGATATGGAGATTACACTGTCCTCACAGGACAAGAGGAGAAATAGTTCCTCCTCACATTCCCGTGAACGATCGCCAATTGAGCCACCATGACTCAATTGTCGACCTTAATGCAATGGAACTGCAGAGGACTAAAAAATAACTTTAATGAGATACAATTATTAATACAAGATTTTAAACCTTCAGCATTATGTCTACAAGAGACATATTTAAAAAGTACAGATAACTTTATTTTAAGACAGTATAGTGATTATCACTCTTTTTCACCTCCAGGAGAAAAAGCAACAGGAGGTGCATCCATTTTGGTACGACAGGGTATAATACATAGCCCTGTCCCTCTTAATACCAATCTCCAAACTGTAGCTGTTCGTATTACACTGCACATGGCACTCACGTTGTGTAGCTTGTATATCCCCCCGTCTTCTGATATTCGACAGTCGGATCTTAAGAATCTATATGATCAGCTTCCAAAGCCATGTCTCATCATGGGAGATCTGAACGCTCACAACCCGCTTTGGGGAAGTGACCATACTAATACTAAAGGTAAAATCCTTGAGGATTTTATTTCCGATAATCACCTATGTATATATAACGATGATTCTCCCACTTACCTACATCCAGCTACGGGAACATATTCTTCCCTGGATCTGTCAATTGCCGACTCCAGTTTGTATAATGAATTTGAATGGGTGGTCCATGATGACCTATGTGGGAGTGATCACTTCCCAACCATTCTCAAGACATTCAACCCTGGTGATCATCCACCTTTATCGAGAAGGAACTTTGCCAGGGCTGACTGGTTATTATATGAGACTCTGTGTGCTGAACACTTAACTCATGATCGTTTTATGAACAGTGAAGATCCTATTCAGTCGTTTTCCGATATCCTTAATGGCATTGCTGACAGAACAATTCCTCAGTCCTCTGCAGTTCCACATATTCGTAAACCATGGTTCAATAACGAATGTAAACAGGCCAGAAAGTGTAGGAAGAAAGCAGAAAAATATTTTCGCCGACATCCTACTGTCCATAATTTAGATAAAGTTAAAATGTTAAATGCCAAGGCTCGACGCGCTTTTAAACAGAATAAGCGTCAGTCTTGGCGAAACTATGTTTCCAAATTAAATTCACGCACACCGATTTCAAAGGTGTGGAACATGATACAAAGAATAAAGGGCAAAGGTTCCAAATCTACTGTTCACCATTTAAAGGATGGTGATAATTTGTTAACTGGTAAGGCTGACATTGCCAATAAGCTTGGTGAAACTCTCGCCAAACATTCGTCTTCATCCAATTATGTCCCTGAGTTTCAGAAACATCAGAAACAACAGGAGAAGAAAAGAATAAATTTTACCTCAGACAATGGAGAAGACTACAATGAATTATTTTCAATACATGAGTTACGTACTGCCCTTGAGCAAGCTCATGATACAGCAACAGGGGCTGATAATATACACTATCAGCTCTTGAAACATTTACCTGAATCATGTTTAGAAACACTTTTAAATATTTTTGATACAATATGGGCCTCAGGGAATTTTCCAACTTCGTGGCGTAAAGCCATAGTAGTACCTATACCAAAGCCTGGCCGGGATCATACTGATCCGTCAAATTACAGACCAATCTCTTTAACGAGCTGCGTCTGTAAAACCATGGAACGAATAGTAAATAATAGATTAACATGGTATCTTGAAACCAATAATCTCATAACAAATATTCAATGTGGTTTCAGGAAAAATCGTAGTACCATTGATCATTTGGTACGTTGAGAATCCTTTGTAAAAAATGCAATAATAAATAAACAACATGCAGTATCGATATTCTTTGATCTTGAGAAAGCATACGATACCACCTGGAAGCATGGCATTTTAAAGGATTTACACGATTTTGGTTTAAGGGGTCGTTTACCTCTTTTTATATCACAGTTTTTAACAGACAGGCAATTTCAAGTCCGAGTGGGTTCAACCCTGTCTGACCATTATAATCAGGATCAGGGTGTCCCACAAGGCAGTATTCTGTCTGTCACTTTATTTAGCATTAAGATCAACAGCTTATCCAAGGTTTTAAACGATTCAATTGATGGATCACTTTTTGTGGATGATTTTAACATTTCTTGTCGCGGTAAGAATATGCATACTATTGAACGGCAACTACAGTTGTGTTTAAATAAAATACATAAATGTGTCTTGAAAACGGCTTTAAATTTTCTAAATCAAAAACTCATTGCATACACTTCTGCCGTAAATATAAACCACATAAAGACCCAAAACTGTTTTTAAATGGCACTCCCATCAAGGTTGTAAAAGAGGCCAAGTTCTTAGGTCTCATTTTCGACTCCCATTTAACTTTCCTTCCGCATATCAAATCTCTCAAAACTAAATGCCTGAAGGCACTTGATTTATTGAAAGTCGTGTCTAATTCAAGGTGGGAAGGGGATCAAGCTACGCTCCTACACCTTTACAGATCACTTGTCCGCTCGAAGCTTGATTATGGCTCCATCGTATATGGTGGAGCCTGTAAAAGCAACCTAAAACTCTTAGATTCAGTCCACCATCAAGGTCTGAGACTTTGTCTTGGGTCCTTCAGAACTTCTCCTGTTGACAGTCTTTACGTCGAGGCAGATGAACCTTCTCTTAACGAACGCCGTATAAAATTATCTTTACAATATATTACAAAATTATATTCTAACGAGTCTAATCCTGCATTTCACTGCATCTTTAATCCTCTTTATGAGGATTTGTACAACAAGAAATCTTCTCTTGTTCCGCCTCTTGGACTCAGGATTAAGCCATTCATTACCGCTGCCGGCATTGCATGAGCTGGAAGATATAGCTCCTTCCCGACGTCTTTCTTCTCCTCCTTGGCAATTGGTTAGACCACAAGTTGACCTAACATTAACATCGTTTAAAAAATCAGAAACTAACGACTTACAATATAAACAAGAATATAATCAATTAAAAAGTAAATACAATACATATAAATCCTTATTTACAGATGGGTCCAAGGATGGTGGCGCGGTTGCTTGTGCCACTGTCTTTGGGTCCAAAACAATATCTTCCAGATTACCCAATGACAGTTCAATTTTCACAGCAGAAGCGAACGCAATACTAACAGCTCTTAAATATATTGATAAACACCGTAAATATAAACAATATATCATCTTTTCAGATTCTCTTTCGTGTCTTCAGGCTATTAAAAGTCTTTCTTGCAAACATCCACTTTTATTAGAAATTATTGAATTGTACAATGAACTTGCTACTGGCCAATGCGACATCGTCTTTTGTTGGTTACCCAGCCACGTTTGCATTTCTGGGAACACAATGGCTGATATTGCTGCTAAGGCAGCACTCAACAAATCTGTGACACCACTTCTTATCCCATACTCTGATTACAAAGCTGCTATAAGATCTTATATCCGTGATCTGATGCAATAGAAGTGGGACACCCAAGTAGGTATAAATAAATTAAATGAAATAAAACCCTTTATCGGTTACACTTACTTGGGTTGTCAGTCCAGATTTGAAGAGATCATCATACGACGATGTCGTATTGGCCACACTAGATATACGCATGAGTACCTATTAAAAGGTGAAGATCCTCCGTTTTGTATCCCTTGTGATGAACGAATCACGGTCAAGCATGTCTTGCTTGACTGTGTTGAGTACTCCATCACAAGGGATATCTATTTCAAATCCCGATCTATGAAGGATCTTTTTACTAATATAAGTCCTCATTTAATTATTGCTTTTTTAAAAGAATTAAATTTGTTAACAGATTTGTAAATAGCTAAATATTTTATGATTGGAAGTTTGAATTAGTAACACAGATTGTTAGTGGCTGTATCCTCGAGGGGGGTTAAAGTACTGTAAAATTATTGTCCTCCTGAGAGGGTACGTAAGTCCCAAAACATTCAAAGTAAATTTCAACTTTCCGTTTTTTAATCGTAGAATATGTGTAATTTTAATGTATGGCTAGATATATCTCAATTGCTAACAGCTGAGGGGATGATGTAAATCCAGCTAGGGACCATGCAGGAAGCAAATGTACTGTAAGTCCCCATGGTCCCTAGTATGGTGATCTACCTTCAGTTGTTAGCGATCTATAGCCCATTTTTATATTGTGTTGTCCCCTATAGTTAAAATCTTTTAGATTCAATTACTAGTTTTACATATATATCTGTATTCTTTTGTCGGCAGGTTTTCTAATCTCTATATATATTCTTTTTCAATGTCAAGTGTTCTCGTCACGATATGGCTGAAATATTGCCGATGTGACGTTAAATAATAACTCACTCACTCACTCACAACGGGCATGACATATCGTAAGGTGTCAAACAGCAATGGCACTAATGTTCGTTTTAGCAGACTGATTCCACATTTAACCCTTAATCCAGCCATACCAAGGAACAAATGTATATCAGTAGACTATGCTTAGAACTAACTGTGCCCGTTAACACAGAATCCAATGAATTATGATTTTACTTCTCATCGTTGTTTACTAGAAAACTCTTCACGATCACCTGGGTTCATTGAAACGGATTCTCTGAAGTATGTGGGTTAGTATCTAAAAAAAGAATCAAAATTCTCATCTAAGAAACACAATTTTGGTAAAAGCAAACTAAATGTATTTCCCGAACACAGGATAGGACCGGGCCCATAAGAAGTCAACTTCGTGGTCCATATCCACTGTACCAATTGCCAGCGGCTGAAGGGATGGTGTAAATCCAGCTAGTGTCCATGCAGGTAGCAAAGGCATTGTAAGTCCCCATGGTCCCCCTTATGGTGATCTACCTTCTGTTGTTGGTGGTCTATTGCCCATCTTTATACTGTATTGTCCTAATTTGAAATCCAGTTTTAGAGAGAGATGCTAGTTTTGTTTCTTGATACTGTGATAGTCTAGTTGTTTTACTGTCCTTTGTTGACAGGTGTTTATAGTTTACTTTTAATTATTATAAATCTATAACTTGATTTAGGCTGAAATATTGCCGATGTGACTTAAATCATAACTCACTCACTCCATATCAACTTCTCCAGAGGAATCATTCTAAATTTCGATTTGGCTGGTTAGTATCGACATTTTGTAAAAAATGGAAATGCTACCAGAGCAGGGAAACAGAGACTTCAGATTATTTCACCATCTGGTTTCTGTGCCTTATCTCTTCCTTTTGATTTGCATTTAAACGGTAACTAGAAGGCTCTAACAGTTTTGTACCAACTGAGTGATGCGTTTTGCAAGTCGCTGTCTTGCAAAATGCCACACACAAGCTAGATTGCTTCTATTTAAGTGGAAAATCAAAGAGAAATATTTGTAAAAAGTCCATTTTATTTTTCTAAACGAATATCCAGTACATAATGATATATTCAACTGGATGATGTCTGATACGGTGCGGAGTGGTCCTATGTGCAACTGGATAATGTTCTCTAAGGTATTAATTCATAACATTTTTCTATGGGAATCTCTGCATTTGTACAGACAAGACGTATTCCAAATCATAGATATATTCTTTAAGTTTTAACAACATTTGCAACTGAAACATCACATGACTGTGCCGCCTGATATTCGTGCTGCTGTCATGAAACTGATATTTAATTGTAAAACAATTACAAACGTATTCACTTCTGACTTCATCTGATTGGCTCAAGGTCTGCCATTGGTTGTAAGACCAATGGCTCTGAGTGCCTCCAGTATTTGTTCGGTAGGAGGGACTTCTTCAGTTTCTGAAAAGTATTAATGTGAGTTCAGTTCAAACAAATATTTTTTCATAAATGTATGTAACATTTTTTGTTACTGATGGGCATTGATCAAATGTTGCATAACAGATAATGTAGCATATTAGCAGGTGCTCGTTCAGTTATTTAGAATAGTCGCATTGTTGTTTTCTCCAAATGTTGCAATATATCGCTCCACCTAGGATACAGTCAACTAATCAAAGCATTTTTACTGGCATCTAACACGTACAGCACTATCATTTTAACGAATACATAGGCTCATCTGCTGGTCTTTACGTTCAACGTGTGTTTACCTCCTTCGTGGTTGCCCCTGGAGTGTTGTAGACCGTCCAGATGAAAACCGTCACCAGTGGGATGAGTGTTGAAAAGGATATGAGCCACCCAAGTGATGTGGCCCATGTGGGGTAGATGTAGTCATTGTACTTCGGTGGTCGGTATGAGTAGAAGGAGTAGCAGCAGATCACCTGGAAGAGTTGGTATACCTCCGTTTTGGTGTACCGATTACTTGCCCTTTAACCTTGTCATAGGTGTTTACTAAATGAAACTCGTTGGGTCATCTCCAAATATTCAGTTTCGTCATATGACAGGTACTTAAATGGCAATGGTGCTGTCTAACAAGTCTTACTGAGAAAGCATCGAAGGTCTGTTGTGAAGGAAAATTTTAGTTACTTACAACTAGAAACAGAGGACACACAAACTTGAAACCAATGACCATGACCCGAGGTATCGCCCGTCCCCACATCGTATGGACGTCCTCCTGAAGTCTCTTTGTTCCTGGAGGGAAAGCTATCACATGATACGATGCACATTATTTTTATCGCAAACATACCTATTTTGCAAAAGGTCGCTTTGAACAGCTCATCAGTCATAGTATGTTAGTGTATATGGGTGTCTGGTGGCCATGCTTGATTCTGGTCAAATACTTGGTGGTGTGTGGTCCTGTGCATAGAGCTCAGGTCACAAATCAGTTGAAGTTGAGTCTTTGGATGGGTCACCGTGTTTGGCACTCCTGAGAGTTTCTCGGATTTCAGTCCTGCACCACACTGAAGAACGTGTGATGCACGTGGTCTCACCTAAGGCAAGTGCGTTTGTTCAAAATTGCCTCTGTTCACCCAGCAGAAAATGGGTACCCGGTGGGATAAATCATATGACCTTCAAGCGCCTCATAGGCAGCTTGGGTTATCGGGAGTAATAATAATCAGATGGGCGCTTTCAGTATCCATATATTTGTGCGCTTTGAGCAGGATATAAAGCCTGGAAAGGCGCGTAATAAATATTCTACGTTGTAATTGTTAAATATTTTTCTCGACGCATAGTAAACAATGTGTGTGTAACGGACAAGCTAGAAAGGCACTAACGGGTCTAATGAACTATTCTTTGTCCTGGCCACGTTTTGTATATTTTAGTCATAATGCATATAACAAACTGCGGTTATGACAAACTAAAATAGTGGTCCATTTGAGTTCCTTATAACCGTAGTTTAAAGACTCTAATTTAGCTTTCAAAAATAGTGTGCACTTTTTGTGAAATAAACACCTTGTCTTGTCACGGTCTGTTTCACATAAAACTTTTTTGTGCGATCTGACATCGCTGGCTCACAGAAGATGCAACTGCAGAAGGTGTGTTTTTATCCTTTGTATTCCTTTCTCCAAATTTAAACCGTTCTATAACAGACTAATCAGGACATGCGGTTTTGAATAGCTGCCTTTCGGTGATATAAGACTTAAGACATTTTAAGGCATCAGTCAACAAAGTTCAGGCACTCTTACCATAACACCAACCCACAGCAAGACACTCAAGGATGCAAAACACGGTCGTTGATGGGAAGTAGGCGTACCAGTCCATCAGCGTCACGAGGAATATCCCACCCTTAAATAAGTGGATTACACACAGATTGCAAGACTTAAAGTAAGAACAACAATCCGACAAGAAGAGCTACTGCTACACTGTCGTAAGCCATACGTCATGGCGTCACAGGCCTTGAGTAACGAAACAATTTATGAAAGAGGCTTCTCTATCCAAGGATAAAATCACACCTATGTTTTATTTACACTATACTGATTCCTTCTCAACAAACCCCACGCCGCAACCATTCAGTCGTTGCATAAACATAAGCATATGGTTAGTTCTTCTTTAACGTCTTTATGTATGGTTCCCTTTTCAGATAATCAACTTAACATTGGCCATTGGCTCGAAACGGGATATCCTTCAGTAAGTCAGTTATTTTCAATATTCCGATAGCCTTGCTTGACAAACGTAAGACAATCATTATTGTAAAATTTGTAGAATAAAGGCAATACCAAACACGTCATCATTTTTTTCACAGAAAGGGAATAATTGTAAATACCAAGTTAAAAATATTTCAGTAAAACTGTGAGTGAGTGAGTGAGTTAAGATTTTAAGTCACATATGCATTATTAGAGCCATATCGTGACTACAAACAAGTTATAATTTTACAATGAATAAAGGTAAATTATAAAAACCTGTCAGCAAAAGACAGTAAAACAACTAGAATATCCCACATTTCAACTAGTAATTAACACTAAAATACTTTAACTATAGAGGACAACACAATATAAAAACAGGCTATGTGTTGCCAACAACTGAAGTTAGGTAACCATGCCAGGGACCATGGCAGTAAAACTGTGTTAATATATTATAAGTTGTTCACTGGTCACGAGGGGGGCATCGGTTGATGTACCCTCGATGTTTGTTTATGTTATGTAAACAAACATCGAGGGTACATCAACCCATGGGCCCCAAGGGACCAGTGAACAACGTATTTATCTTACCGAACACCTTAATGTTAATTTTGAATTGTTTGAAGCACGGGTACAAATCTTTTTGTAGCCATCGCTAGATTTTGCTGACAAGAAAAACAGATTTAGAGTTATCTCCCTTCCATCAATTTGCATTCGCAAAACATCGGTAATTTCCGTACATCATATACGTGATTCAGTGTGATTCGAGATAAAGAATTACTACCACGAAGTACCAAATGAGTTGCCATTGACAGCGGGGTACATTGAAATGTTACTCGCTTGTAAGCGGGGTACATTGAAAATAATAAAAGAGCACTCAGCCAATCAGAAAGCGACATTTATGTGTGAGGTAAGATAGATAAATATGGAAGCGATACGAATATTGTACATAACGTAGCTGTACGCGTCTCATAAAGTATTTGGGTGGGTTATTCTGAAAACCCCAATCAAGAGAGTTTTCGGAAGTTTACAAGTAAATTGTTGCGAGTCAAACCTCAAAAGTGCCAATGTGAAGATGAAAGGGTGAAACCAGAACTATATGAATACGTCATGCTCACTTGACTACCAGACTTAATGAACGCGTTCACAGTTACTTGTGAAATATATACTAGAACAAAACGGTGAGTTACCTGTGAAACATATATCAGACCAAACAGGAAGAGGCTGAGGAGCACAGCACTGAGAGTGAGCAGGTGTCGCTTCATCAAGATGGGAAACATATCCTCCAAGGCAGCGACGACTATTTTAACACATGGCACCTGCAGAGATACACAAGTATCAGAGGTTTGTGGTAAACGCCTCTTTGAATAGTTAGGGCGTCTTGACAACATGATCACGTGAGGAGAACCATCAACGTGGTGCTTTCATGTGCCGCATTGGGTGCTGTCCAGTCCTGTATCGTACTTTCAATCCATTTCTACCACAACACAAAGCTTCGAGTCCTTACTGTAGAAATGTATGACGTTATAACGGTAGTGTGTATTTCATATCAGAAAGGTCGATTCAAAGATAGGTAGACACACGTTTTATATCCTACATTAACAACCTTGAGACCAATATCCTAATATTGGATAATGAAGTTTTTGTATTCAAATTGGATAATGATTCTGATTGTGCTTTGCATATTTAAAACATTGTACTTTTGGGGGGAAGTTTTGTGTTTATGCATTTGTATCTTATGGCCGATCTCGTAAAGTGTCATTTGTGAAAACACTAAAATGTTAAAAGATATCACGAACAGAATGTCTTCAGGGTCGTAGCATTCAACAGCATCATATTGTTTTGTAATGGAGGGGAAATAGTATCAGCCGTGATTACACTTAATCCAACTGATTATGAGAAAATCACACTTCCTATTTACCATTGAATCGAACGACAATAACATCAATGTTAGGAAAGTCAGCACAGACCATAGCTGTGGCAGAGGGAGGCTCGACATGACTTCGGGATAGACGATGAAGGCAAGATCAAACACTGAAACACAAAATATATTATGGCATCAATATATAGCTGCATCCAAATTGATGTTAAATGTTTTGTTTTAGGTAGGAAAGCTTTGTAAACGAATACCAAATATATGCACGTGTTTGTGCGATTTTCGTCTAATGACACAATATTCCAGCTGGTGTTGGCTGTAAATGATCAGGTCCGGACAACACAATCCTGTGATTGACATAATTGTGACAATTAGAGCCGTTTCTTAACGATCACATACAATCTGATGACCCGTGAAGATCCGGGTTAGAATTGATCTTCAGCAGCCCTAGCCTTGCTTGTAAGAGGCGGCGACTAGCGGGATCGGGTGGTGAGGCTCGCTGACTTAGTTGACACATGTCATCGTATCCCAATTGCGTAGATCGATGTTCATGCTGTTGATCACTGGATTGTTGGTCAAGACTCGATTATTTACCGACCGCCGCCACATAGCTGGAATATTACCGAGTTAAACAACAAACCAACCACAATCTGACATGACGAACCTGGCCAACCGATCCACGAAGACGACTCTTACGGAATCCCCTAAGGGAGTTTAATCATGGGTACAGAGCTGATAGATGTATTAATTTGAATCTTCAATTACTGTGCGAGATAGAGTGCTATTGGGCAGGATAGCATTGATCGCTGGAGATAATACGAACGTGAGCTAGACATTTAGAATTTAATAAAATCTAACAAACATAACAATGGTCCCGAAAACCAAACTTTTCACACATCACTGACATTCGAACCAACAAACCATGGATCTTGAAAGCCGAAAACGGGAGTAATAAGTAATGCTGTTTTAATCCGAGGGCGGTATTGTTGTGTGCAATCATGGTAATACTGGTATCAAACCAAGAGTCAAAATCTGCCCTGGCCTAGGATTCAAATCCACGATAGTAAGATGCTGACACAGGGACGAACCTATTCACTGGATGACCTAAACCGTATACTTCTTTATGGCAATATCAATAGTCATCATCTTACCAGATGATTGAAAGGTATCCAAGGTTACCCCACGTTTAAAGGCCACGTGACCAACGATAGCGAAGAAAGCGAATCCGAAGAACACGTTGGTGAGAGAATCGACCAGACAAATTATTATCGCATCCCTTGAAGAAACAATACATGAACAAAGCATTATAACAAATGTAAAAATATTGAATGTAAAAGCTTTCAGATAATCACACATTTACTTGGTCTCTCAAATCTATTGTTTTCGCGATGACACTAAACCGCCGTATCTTATTGGTTAATATCTAAGATTATTATGACATTGGTTAAAGCTTCAGGACAAAAGCCAATCGTTATAGAAAATGCTTGTTGGCACTTTTTGTTTAAACAAGACAAGATGCAGATTAAAAATGCATGTTAGGCTCATTACAATATTCAAACTGTTGGTCCATTGAATAGAATAAGCGAGTTCTAACTTTTAGCTTTGAGGAGTATAGATAACGGAGCTGATGACAGACATACAATATACCTGAAACAGTTGTTATCCTGTCGGTTGTGTCCAGACAACGTGATGATACACCCCATGGCTATACCCATGGAAAACAGGGCCACGTTACACGACTGAATCCACACCTACAACCAAATGAACGTATATCATGTATGTATAGTATGACCAGAAATTATTGAGAATTTTAGGAATATGTTTAATTGGATTTCTAGTATAAACAACCTTGACCAGCTATCAAGTGCTTGGTTTCATTCAAGAGAGACATTTCCGTTAATGCTCTTTCATTAGATTGTGAAGAATTATCCCCCTTTGTTTACTTGATAGCAGACGACATTTTCAGTGATCCTCAGTATGGATGATTTAGAGAAGAGGAAGTTGATTTTAGAGTATTGTATAATGTCTGTAAGGAGCATTACTTATCACAAGAATTATAAAGACTTGATAATAGTCCCCATAAAAGAGTATTTAAGGCCCACACCATTCGATGTATCTACATGCATGCCAGGCTTTTAAATGCAGCATATTCCTTATTTTAAATTTTGGGTTAGCTCATTAATTGTCGCCAGTAACTATGGATGGTGTAAATCCAGCTAGGGTCCATGCAGGTAGCAAAAGCACTGTACGTTCCCATGGTCCCTAGTATGATCTACCTACAGTTGTTGGCGTTCTATAGCTCGATTTTCATGCTGTATTAATACATTGTTCAAAATAGAAATCAAATTTTAGAGATAGTAGCTTGTTTAAAATACTGTCCTGTGATATTTTAGATGTTTTTACTGTCCTTCGTCGACAGGTTTTAATAGTTTCACTATATTTATTTTGAATCTATAACTTGGTACTAGCGACCTATAGCCCATTTTGTATTCACTTGATGATTGATAATGCTTTTATTCACTGCTATCAGCTAGTTTTAAATTGTATCCGTGATATTCTCGTTATTATTCTGTCCATCGATGAGAGGCTTCTTATTCATAATAAATCCAATATCTATATTCAATTTCTCGTCACGATATGGCTGAGATACTGCCCTTGTGACGTATTTTTCTAACTCTCTCACGAAGCCTTGCAAAATACATCAAAGATACAATGGTACAATACAGGCACGAGTACAGTAATCTGTTTCTTGCACAAAATCGAAAGGTTGCACATTTTGTCAATTCTCATTAATACAAGCACAATGAGTCGTCGCTACATGACTGAAATATTGCAGATACATTAGGTTTTAACTCACAAATACAGCGACCAGCAAAGACGTCATACGGGTAACTGATTATTACTCTTAACGCATGTGATCCTTTACAAAAACGTTTCAGCCATGTCTGTTGATTATCAGCACTTGGGTAATACTGAACCATCTATATACTGCGCTAAAACCATAATGTTTCGATACGAAAAGTACTAATTCCGTTTACTGATAACCGTCTACATAATTATTTCACAGCTCTTTAAGCTGCATACATGAGAATGTTTAATCAAGTCAATTTATCAATAGAATTAGACTGACAAAGATGGCAGGTCCTGTCATTTATTGTTCCGGTGACGGAAAAAAATATTAAAAATTATTTGGCATAAAAATTATTTTTTTGTAGCGTTTACTGAACCGAAGTTCTTGTTTCTTTACCAGGATGGTTTATAATTGGTTACGCCTGGTGTCATCACTAACTTTAAGTGATCCAAATTATTTTACACTTTTTCCCATTACATCAAACGGAATTTGTTCATATGGACGTTCTATATACATTTGAGGGCGGTGGGGGTAGCCTAGTGGTTAAAGCGTTCGCTCGTCACGCCGAAGACCCGGGTTCGAATCCCCACATGGGTACATTGTGTGAAGCTCATTTCTGGTGTCCCCGCCGTGATATTGCTGAAATAATGCTCAAAGCGGCGTAACACCAAACATTACAACAAACAAACACATAAAAAACACTAAGAAAAACATGCACAGCACTACACAAACAGCCCAAGAAAGCTTTATATCCCGTAAGTGAAATGTGTAAATTATCTTACTTGTGGATCTGTGAGGTCCTCAAGCTTGGGATAGGTATAGTAGTATATTCCCTTTGCTGCCCCCGGAAGTTGACATGCCCGGATGAGGAAGACAATGATGAGGATGTAGGGAAGAACTACGGTGATGTAGACGAGCTGGTAGAAAAAATCGGCGAGTGAGTGAGTGAGTGAGTGAGTGAGTGAGAGAATTCAAAGGTCATCGGCAGGGAAGAATCAGCCTCGAAGATCTGGAGTGAGTGAGTGGGTATGGTTTTACGTCGCCTTTAGCAATATTCCTGCAATATCACCCCGGGGGACACCAGAAATGGGCCTCACACATTGTACCCATGTGGGGAATCGAACCCGGGTCTTCAGCGTGACGAGCGGACGCTTTAACCACTAGGCTACCCCATCGCCCCGAAGATCTGGACATAGAGCACACAAGACAAAATAAATAATCATATGCATATTATACATGGGTTACAAATTGGGCAAAGAATTCCGTAAAACACAATTATAAAGTTATAAGAACCCAGGCAATGTCTCTGAAGACATTGTCGGCAGTATTAGAATGAATGTGTTGTCCAAGGGGAATGTGTTTGTTTGGTGAAGTATGATGCACAATAATTCCTTAATACTTGGAAAAGAAATACAGTTTACTAAACGTGTGTCTGTTATATTCCATTTGTTTTACAGTTTCTAAGGGTCGAAAGTGACCAAGGCAAGAATTAAATACATTACAATCAAGAAAGTAGTCTGACTTCAGGTCATCACCGAATCTTAACCAATAACGGACCTGGAATTCGATCTCACATACATGTGTTTTATACCAGTTATCTCCCACAGGTTTCCCATCCAGTGAGATAAGCATAAGAGGGCAGGGTCGAATTCTTTACACTGCGTCTAGCAATTTCACTTACTGGTGAACTTCTTCAACACTTAACCACTTGGTCATCGAGAGCTTACTGTACATAGACAACTCTCAAATTCACTAAATATTGCCACGTTAAAACAGAGGTTCCTGTTGTATTATATATTGCATTATAAATTGTATTTGCGATCATTCTAGCTAAAATAAAAGGATATAAGAGTGTTAAAAGGTTAGTCGATTTAACACCTAGTTTCTGTCTTGACCTGAAAATTATGAATGAGATTATGCAATTTACCTTCCCTGATACTTTTATTCCTCGACATATCCAGAGAAATGTGATCACTATGGTGACGGCGAGACACCCAACAAGATGCCATCTTAGACCTCCAAGATGATGCAGGCCATCGCTCTCTCCCAGCATCTGGATTCTGAAAATGGTAACAGTCTCGGGTTTACATTCTGTGATTTTGATGTGATGCCAGCCTGCCACAATTTATGAGTCATTTCGCAATTTAATGTGCTAGGGATGCCCAACGTGATGCGTTTCGTCTAAGGTAAACAGAGCGGTGGGACAGTCACGGGTATGATTGTGAGTGAGTTTAGTTTTACGCCGCACTCAGCAATATTCCAGCTATATGGCGGCGGTCTGTAAATAATCGAGTCTGGAACAGACAATCAAGTGATCAACAGCATGGGCATCGATCTGCGCAATTGGGAGCCGATGACATGTGTCAAACAAGTCAGCGAGCCTGACCACCCGATCCCGTTAGTCGCCTCTTACGACAAGCATGGGTTACTGAAGATCAATATTCTGTATGTCTGTATGTGACGGACAGTCAAAATAGTGATGATGATGATGATGAGGAGGAGGAGGAGGACGATGATAGATGATCGGATATGTATATAGCGCACATATCCACGCAACTAGTACATGCTCAAGGCGCTTGAGTGTTCCCTTGGTCCCTTCAACCCTTAATCATTATCACGTTCACGATGATGAGTGAGTAAGGTTTTGCAAAGCGTTTAGCAATATTCCAGCAATATCACCATATCACCGGCTTCACACATTGTATCCATGTTGGGCATCGGACCCGGGTCTTCGGCATGACGACTGAACGCTTTAACCACAAGGCTACCCAGTTGAAAAGGTGATGGTCGAAACATTAGAATTTGAGTGAGTGAGTGATCATGATCACATCGGCAATATTTCAGCCATATCGTGACGAGAACATATGTGACATTGAAATGGAACAGATGTATATAATAAAACCTGTCGACGAAGGACAGTATAACAACTAGAATATCACAATTACAACTAAAACTAGTCTGGAAAGGTAAAACTGATAGCACTATTTGGACAATACAATATTAAAACTGGCTATAGATCGCCAACAACTGAAGGTAGATCACCAAACTAGGGACCATGATTAGAATTTGAAATGAGGTTAAAGATGCATGGTAGACATTTTCGTAAGATCTAATGGCTTTTTTGTACAAATAATATCAAGGTATCTAACTATACAATGCAGCTATTATGTGATTAAGAAGAACAAATCCAAATCCATTTGTAACCGTACTTCCAGAATTCTTCAGCAGCTGTCATCCCACCGGCTGTACCGTTAATGGAGTACCCTGTTGTGTTAAACGTTGTGTCATGTGATGAAATCCTGTCGAAAGTGCATGTCGGGGTGTTCCATGCGTTGTTGCAGTGGTCCCAGGGCAGGATGTGTGAGAACGAGTAGTAGAAGTAGTACATGAACCAAGTAAAGGTGACGTTGAAGTAGCTCACGAATGTCCACGTTACGACAACACCGCCAATGCCTATACCTGCAGTGGTATGAAATGCACGGAATAGAGGGTGCCATACTGATTTTAAGTCTCTTCTTTTGATGCTTTTCCTCATCATGATCCTTACATCTTGTTTTCTTGCCTTCGAAATGGTTGACATTTTATCGGAAAGTGTGTGAAAAAGTAAAAGCTACCTTATGTCAATCCGTTTTCACATGTATTAAGAAATACTGATATATTGAATTATTTTAAACATATCCCGAATTGAAATAGAGATATCATGAAGTGAATTAAAGATATCTCTGAACGAGTTAAATATCTATGTTATGCGTTTGTGGATATGTATAAATTATTTCAATATATCTTGAAATGAATTGAGATATCTTAAAATAATTTCTAATTCATTTATGCATACTATGATTGTAATTATTATATTAAACACATTTAGAGATATCGCACAAAATGTTCTTGATATCTCAATATCTCAGTAGTTGATACGTATTTTGCTGCTGCAAACAGTAGACAAGGAATTTACTGTGAGATATCCTAAATCGTTTACACTTCGTAACACAATGTAATACAAAAGTATAAAACATAGGTCAATGTAAACGTTATTGCACACACACGTGATTTGGATAATTGGAGCAGTACGAAAGGAAAGGAAAATAGTCTTTCATTACCGACTAATTTCATCTGTCCCCCTCCTTTAAGTTACAGTGTATCAAATCTTTAGACATACACCTTTCTTTAACAATAGGCAGTAATATGTTGTTGTTTTTCATCCACATCTTTTTATCGATAAATACATGTAACCAAAGCCATACCACATACATAATTCTTAACTTTGAGTCCCCAAAATTATGTCCACCTTTAGCCATGTTACTCAGAATCTATTGGTTTGGCTCCCTACTGTATGCATGAAATATGTCCCTATTGTCACAGAGGACAGGTGAAAAGCGTTACCTTTGAAGGCAGGGCACATATTCCAGACTTTGATAGGTCCACTCTGAGAGAACTGTCCGATTGTCATCTCCAGAAACACACAGGGGATGGTTCCAATGATTGTGAAGAACATGAAGAGTATCAGGTATGCTCCTTGACAACAAACAAATAATAAGAATTTCGGGAAATCAATCAAGGCCGCTTTTTTTGTTAATATTATCTTGGAAGATCAGACTGGTGCACAGCGGAGGAGTGGTTGGTGTTGTTCGGTCTCATTTATTTACAGGTTATGTGCCTTGTGTTGTGTGAATTATTAACCAGAAATCAATATATACTCATGGAAACCAATAAGGGAACACATGGAAGAACACTTGTTCCTTAATTCTTTTCCAGGTTTCTTCACAAGCTTTGTATTGCACTGTGGGTGAAATTTTGGAAGAGAATAAAGGAACACTTGTACTTTCTTGTGTTCCCTTGTTCGTTTCCATGACTATAATGTTGAATAAGCAATATAACTGTAGCAGACTCGTATGTAGGCACAAGGTCCAAAGGTCCAAACTAAACAAACCAGTCGCCGCTGCTTTATCAATGATCAAATCCTGCGGATTTCGGAGCATGAAGACCCGTGAAGGTCCGAGTTAGAATATTGATCTTCAGTAACCCATGCTTGTCGTAAGAGGCGACTAACGGGATCGGGTTGTCAGGCTCGCTGTCTTAGTTGACACATATCATCGGTTCCCAATTGCGCAGATCGATGCTCATGCTGTTGATCACTGGATTGTCTGTTCCAGACTCTATTATTTACAGACTGCCGCCTTATAGCTGGAATATTGCTCAGTCCGGCGTAAAACTAAACTCACTCACTCATCGGAGCATGAAAGCATACTCTCAGGTGGAAGATGTTTGGTTTCCACAAGGTGACTTTAATCCAGTTCTTTATAGAGTTCTAAACTGGGCATCCCCACATTCCTCAGGACATTATGAACTTGCTTGCACCAGCAGTGTTCAAAGTTGGAAAGTCGTACATTGCGACGTGGTTAATTCTGTGCCACATCATAATTGTTGATGTAATAACGAAATACCCTGATTATCCTTAGCAAACTTGAAAGAGGCAAAAAGACATCTGACCGACCATGGAAGTTAATATTAGTTCATTTGCTTTGATATACCGGTGTGAAGAAAGTATTTGATTTTTGCCTACCTCCTCCATTGCGCATGCAGAAGAAGGGGAACCTGATGAATGCTCCTGACCCAACACTATATCCAAGAAGGGTGATCAGGTAGTCCAGTTGACTGCGCCATTGCTCGTGAGTCATGGTTGTCTCCACACTGTAACAGATTCAAACATCAAGTCGAGTATATCGTGTCGTGATTTTAATATTTCTTAGCGAATAATGTTAATTTTTCATTGGAGGTGTAGCATTTTCTCTCCACAATAGTCCTTTCAGTAATCACATATTTATCCTCTGTCGGGATGTACGGTTATGAAAAGTGCTTTCTAATTTGGAAAAGTTTTGCCCAATCCATTTGAACTTTTATGTAATTAAAATATGTTTGAAAACAAAATCATAATGTGATATTTTCCAGGACACTGCAGCGTTGGTCAGATGTGTTTAATTGAAACATGACATTATCCATTGGAGATTCCAGGTAAGAGATTGCAACAATAATGGATCAGGCGACCATGCTCGGTGACTTCTTCCACAACATCTTGTAGTATCCCAGTTTTGAAGATATACAGCGATTACAAAGCTGTGATCAGAGATTACATCCGAGAACAAATGAAAAAGAAGTGGGACACTAAAAAGTAGTTATCAGTAAATTACATAACATGAACCAACTATAAGGTACACCTACTTGGGCAGTCACTCCAATTGTGAAAAGGTCATTTTAAGACGATCTTGTATTGGCCATTCAATATATATACATGAATATTTGTTAAACAGGTGATGGTCCTCTATTTTGTATTTCTTGTAATGAGGGAATTACTGTCAAGTATGTTATGCTTGACTGTGTAATAATCATTTCATCCATAAAGGATGTTCTTTATCATACAAATCCTCATTTAACATTTGGTTGCTTGATTGGCATTTTAGCAGATGCTGTTTGATGAACATATAGATTTTTCTGGGTTACATCTTCTTTTTATTCTTGAGTACAACTTTTCAGGGCTTTGTCTGTACCCATCATCAGGTAAAACTGGACAGTAACTGTTAACTCTGCCCGTGAATGCTTTTGACGTCACAATGCTATGACGACGCAATACATGAGGAGGTCAATAGATACAACTAACAGGGCTAATAGAATGCATGTTATTGTGAATATATAAAACGTCGTTTACTGCAAAATTAATGGATTAACTTGGAAATGTACAGAATAGCAAGTCGTATGAATGGATCAATCATGACGTTGGTCATCATCAAATGTGGCTCCACCTTTTTGACATTCAGAAGAAGAATAATCAGCTTCAAATATCTCCCGAAGGAGATTCCAATGGGCGGGCAACGAAAACTTGAAATCATGACAACGAAATCGATCACGAAAAGCGAAGAGCTTCAGGTGTTCCACCGGCAGCTTACTTCACTCACACAATTTCAATGATAAATGATAGTAAGTTGGTAGACGTTTCATCTCCCTGAACTCAAAGCGTGAGATTGCATCAGGCATTATGTTGATAATCAACGTGTATTATTTATGATCATTCCCATGGATATTAGTTCAAGATGGTTGAAACATTTAACTCTTTCCATGCGACGTAAATTTTTCACAGATGCACATATATCCTAAGGACGTGATATCACGTCCAGGCATCTACAACCCTTGCATACGACCAGATTTGTCCATCCGTAGCCTCTGAATTCGATGGACGAGATATTACGTCCGATTTTTTACAATGTTTCCATACGAGGGACGTGATAACTCGTCTACTCATACTAAACATATTTCACAGTTTTCTAGCCGTGTATCCTCGTCCTTCGAATGCAATTCGTGTACTTTGTGACAGTGCATTATTTAGGATTTACTTGATTATCTCCCCTGGTCAAAACCACGTGCTATATGATCTTGACATTCGGTGACCACACAGCGTTAAATGGCTGGTCGTGGAAAATCGTATAGGACTGCAAGCCAAGTTCTATCTGCCATTTGTGATGATGCGAGTAACTGTTACGACGTTTGACGTTTGATTGTTAGCAATGTTCTTTGACTGTTGACTGCTCTTATAACTGTTACCACAGGTAACACTCGTTTCATTCGTTCTTTGGATGTCATGACCCTATAATCCTAAGTGATGACATAAATCTACTAAATTGTGGTTGTTCTTCCACCGTAGTGTAGTCACAGGATTGAAAAAATTGTCATAATTATCACATTGCTGTGTAAGTTCAATTACGTTTCTCCTTTTAGAAAAAAACTGCATTTCCAATGTTTCTGGGCTAAAGACGACCCAATATTTTCTCTTTTAGTCTGGAATATTTTAATAAAAGTGAATAAAGATGTTTTGAAAAATCAGTTCATATGGAGTTATATGTTATGTTCCTCTTGAATGGTCCATGTCAACCGTTGCAACCATGGAGACGTGATATCACGTCCCTCGTATGTAAGTGTCATGTTGCTAAAAATAGTCTCGTATTGAAGGGTTGTGACCCCTCAGACGTGATATCTCGTCCTTCGAATGGAAAGAGTTAAAACAACAATCACGAGTACAGAACACTCCATGTGGAGAATACAACCGGTCGCCTGTCAGGCGCTCAAGGTTCAAATTCAGACTACCATCGTATCATACCAGGTACCCAATTTTACTGCTGGGTGGACAGAGGCAATTTTGAACAAACTCACTTGCCTAAGGTGAGACCACATGCGTCACATGTGCTTCGTTGTGGGGCAGGACTGAAGTCCTAGAAACTTTCAGGAGTCAAGCTGCCAAACACGGTCACCCATCCGAGGACTGTCCGCGGCCAACGTTGCTTAACTTCAACTGATTGTGACCTGAGCTCTACGCACAGGACCTTATGACAATCAGAATACAGGTATCCTCAAAGGGGGTTGAAGTAGCGTAAAATTATTGTCCTCCTGAGAGGGTACGTAAGTCCCAAAAACTTCCAAAGTAAAATTTCACGTACCAAGTTTTTAAACGTAGTATTTTTGTTCTTTTTCCCAAAGGAAAAATTTCGGCTAAATTATCCTACAATCGCCAGCGGCTGAAGGGATGGTGCAAATCCAGCTAGGCTCCATGCAGGTAGCAAAAGTAATGTAAGTCCCCATGGTTCCTAGCATGGTGATCTACCTTCAGATGCTGGCGATCTATAGCCTGTGTTCTATATTGTATTGGCTTCTTTAATTACACTGTTTTAGTTTTACATGCTAGTTTTACGTTCACATCTGTGATACTCTAGTATTTTTACTGTCCATCGTCGACAGGTTTAACTCTTCATGATGTTAACATTTTTGTATTATATAAATTGTTTTCGTCACGACATGGCTGAGATATTGCCGATGTGACGTTAATTATTAACTCACTCAATCAATCACTCAGAATACAGTCCACATTCGCCCAAATATACTTCCTAGCACAAGCATTATTCATACCATCACAATACCAAGAAGGTAAAGTCATTGGTGTCCCTATTGTTTCTTCCAAAGAGCGTGGGCCACTGAAGACCATTGCGCCCATAGCTGTAAATATATTATATCTAATATGCATGCAAAGGTTTGTGAAAACCCTTGTTAGAATTGGTCTTCAGCAACCCATGTTTGTCGTCAGATAGAACTAATGGGATTTGGTAGTCAGGTTCGCTGACTGTGTTGACACATGACATCGTAACCCAATTTTCGTAGATCTATGCTCATGCTGTTGATCACTGGATTGTCTGGTCCAGACTGGATTATGTACATTTCGCCGCCATATAGCTTGAATATTGCGGAAGATGTAAAATCTGGCGAACATACTGGCCTCTCCGAGGGGTGAAGCAGCTGCTATTCAATTACATGTCGTTGTTAATGTTAAACTGTTGTTTGTCAAAACACACTATGTATATATACCTTTCATCATTTGGTTGTATATACACTTTTAGCTTGATAACGGTGTAAGAAGAAGTTGTCACCCATTAAGTTTTATAATTCATTTTTCTAGCGAACCATGACCAACATCTTATTTGATTTACTACGGATAACAGAGTGATTCGTTCATTGAATTTATTGAGGCGCAACTATAAGGTACAACGTGAGTGTGTTTGTAAACATTTTACCCATTTAAAATATATGCAACCTTGTTGTGCATAACTTCATCTCAACGTTACCTTGTACTCATGGACCTGGGTAAAATCATTATTTCCAATAGTCCATGCAGATAGCAAAAGTACTGAAAGTCCCCATGGACCCTACTATGGTGATCTACCTCAGTTGTTGGCGATAAATAGCCCATTTTTACATTTTATGATAATAGTTGTTTACATTTAAAGATATATGCTAGCTATTTTAACCCATTTTGTGATAATCTAATCATTTTACTATCCTTTGTTGACATGGTTTTATAAATTATGTGTATTTATCATGAATATAGAGTTTGTTTAAGTCACGATATGGCTGAAATATTGCTGATGTGACTTTAAATCTTCAATCACTCACTCACTGATTCCAATATGCCTTGCACAACGTAATCGGGATATCGTCAGCTGCTTTACTTCAAAACACATACAAAACATACTCAATTTCAGTGGTCATTGTGACATTGTTTTGTTACAAGTCAGAGAACTGATTCTATCGCATGCATCATCAGTATGAACATGACAGAGACGTCTATGATCTAATCTCGCGTACATGTATAGAATTCCATACTGAATAAAACATGAAGTCAAATATACACATTCATAAACGAATAACTATTAGTTTATATAACCGAATGTTGAATTGCTAATTTGACGCATATCCTGTAGGAAGTAGGAGGCTGCCTTAGAAACACGGCCGCCAGCAACCAGTCAGTAATAAAATATCATGTTCCTGCCACCACCAGGTTTGAAATGCACCCCCTCCAACCTAAACAAGAACCCATGTCCTTTATGACAATAATACATTAGCATACCTCATTCACTTAGGAAACTAACGGGTAAGAATTTGTCTTCAGCAACCCATGCTTGTCGTAAGTGGCGATCAACCGGATCAGGTGGTCAGGCTCGCTGACTTGGTCGACAAATGTCATCGTATCCCATTTGCGTAGGTCGATGCTCATGCTGTTGATCACTGGGTTGTCGGGTCCCGACTCGATGATATACAGACCGGTCCCTACTATAGTGATCTACCTTCAGTTGTTGGTGATTTATAGCCCGGTTTTTATATTACATTGTCCTGTATTGAAATACATGTTTTATGCTTACAAGCTTTTTCATTTTCTATCTGTGATAGCCTAGTTGTTTTACTGTCCTTTGTTGACAGATTTTACAAAATAAATTTTCTTTATCATTACAGTATATATTGTTATAGTCACGATATGGCTCCAATACTGCCAATGTGACTCTAAATCTTAACTCACTCACTCACTCTCGTATACAGACCGCCGCCATATAGCTGGAATATTGCAGAGTGCGGCGTTAAACAACAAACCAACCAATCAGGAATAAAATGAACCTTTACGTATGTTTAGATCAAATAGGCCGGTGATTTAGTCGCAGCTGATGACTACATACAAGAAATAGTATTTTAAGTATTTCTGTCTAATTTGATACCGACCCAAAGAATACACCCTCAAAGAAATTGCTCTTGAATGGAATATACATACAAATCAAACAACAACTTGTCGTGAAGAATGAGGACAATTTTATTGATATTCAACTTCTTTTTTCTTCATAGGCGACGTTTCGACATATAGATTCTAATGTCGTTGTCAAGCAAGTGGTACATGAGTAGTGCTTTTGGGTGATATATACAGGAGATATTTGCACAATGTATGAGGGATGAGGCGAAAATGAATTGTTTTTACAATAGAAGAGGTTGATAACACAGAAGCTATTCATGATTAAGTAGGTTGACAGGAAACCAGTAAAGAAGATGTACATGGTTGTATACATACGCGATTAAGGGTGTTGATGGGCAGCCAGTAGGGAATGGTGTACATAGGTTGATATAAGAGATAAAGAGGCTGTTGGGAAGCCAGTAGTGAAGTGATATTACACAAGGGATAGTGTACAATGGTTGAGTGGATTACATGAAATTAATTTGCAAGTGATAGGCCTTGGGGATGAAATATCCTTCATCTCTGTTGATAGCAAGGTAAATCTTCTTTATGTGGACCGCTTCAAGTAGTTTTCGGGATTTGAAGTCAGCCTGGTTCCTTTCGATGACCTTGGTGGTTTTCCAACTGATGTTGTGGTTAGGGTTGGCTTTCAGGTGGTCAGCTATGGCGGATTTAGAGTCTTTGTTTCTGATTTAAACAATATTTATTCATTATTAAATGAACGGATTGGTAAACAGGCTATAAGCCTATAGAAATACCTCCGAATACAATGCGATGGGAAACATTTTATATACATTCATCATTACAGACAAGAGAACACACCATTTGAGGAGTAAAAGACTTAATGAAAAAGACAGTAGTATAATTAATCAATTAGGTAAAAAATCGTTTTGTTAAGGTAAAATAGTCATGTACAGATTTTACAATATTTTCATTGATTTCGTCAGAATATGAGTAACTTCCACATAGTACAGATTGAATATTAAAACCATTTATGTAATAGAAACACTGCGATCGAATTGTATTAAACTTTGACAGATAAATAGAAAATGAATGGCATCTTCATAATGATGGCCACAAGTGCAAGTAGACGTATTTTGAAGAAAACGGTCAAATTTATGTGCGTTTAAGTCACTACAGCCAAGTCTTAACTTACAATGAATTATTTGATTAAAATCTATTACCAGTGTTTCTGAAGACATGATGTACGTTGGATGAGACATTTCGATCAAAGTGTTTCCTGAACATGGCAACGGAATCTATGTTTCTTGTATCATTATCTAACTTGTTCCACTCCATCACAGAGGATGGTAAAAACGATTTTTTATATGTTTCTGTACGACATAATGGTACTTGAAGCATATTACTAGATCTAGATCCATATGTGGATACAGAGGATATGTTTATTGGAATTAGATCTGATAAATACTTTGAAGTTTTATTATGGAACATTTTATGAAATACATACATTTGGTGGTTTTACGACGTTCCTTTAATGATGAAAACCAGTTTCATGGTAGATTTTGGAATGACAAACTCCTCTAACTGATCCACATATGTTTCTTAAAGCATCTAAGGAAGTTTTTCTAACAATAACTCTTTGAGTTTGTGTACAGTTAATCCAAATATAATCACAATAGTCAAAAAGTGGTAAAACAAATGAACTATACAGGGTTTGAGGGTTTTCCTCTGAAGGCGGTATTTCAGACTTCTTAAACAATTGATCATAGGACTGACTTTAGAAATAATATCATCTATATGTATATTCCAGTTGCCATCACTTTGTAAAAGTCAGCCCCAGATGTTTATGAGTGTCAACAGACTTTATCGGTATATCATTCATTATAAGATCTTGGCATTGATGTTACTGTTTGCTTTCTAGAAAAAATGATAGATTCAGTTTTATTGGGATTAAAGTTTACTTTCCATGCCTGGGCCCATTTCGCTATTATTTCTAAATCATCGTTTAACATATTGGAAGATACCATAGGGTCATCAATTATCACATATAAGGATGTATCATCGGCAAATAATTTAATATTACACTGTATATCTTCAACAATATCATTGATATAAACCAAAAGAGTAAAGGTCCTAGGACTGATCCCCTGAGGTACGCCAGCTTCAATTGATTTAACATTTGACTTATACCCATTTATTACTGTAAACTGTTTACTATTATTTAGATAACTTTCAAACCATAATAAAAGAGATCCGCGAATTCCACTAGCCCATAACTTATGCAAAGACCCTTGTGCCAAACCCTATCGAACGCTTTACTTATATCGCAGAATACAGCGCGTACCTCCTTGCCACTATCCATCGCCTTAGCTATATAGTCATACAAATGAGTGAGCTTGGTATGACGTAGAATCACCAGTCGTGAAACCTGACTGTAATGAAGTAATAGTTCCATTATCTAGAAAAAAAATTTGACACATATTTAAAAACACACTTCTCAAACACTTTTGAAAGACAACTAGTAAGTGAAACCGGTCGATAATTAGTATAATCATGAACATTATTTTTCTTATAAATTGGAACAACGGATGAACATTTCCATATATCTGGAAATTGAGAAGAAGACAAAGAAATATCAAACAGGTTACAAAGTGGAATAGACAATTGTTCAGCTAAACATTTTAAGACACGATTGCTAAGATGATCTGGACCAGTTGCTTTAGTGACATCAAGCGACAGTAAAATATCCCTTACTTCAACGCTTTGTAATCTTATATCAGTGAGACAATTTTCCACGTTAATATCAGAATATAAATTAACATCATCAGAAGAACTGTTAACCGCTGCCATACTCACAAAAGTAGTCATTAAAATATTTGCTTTCTCGATATCATCTTCATAAGCAACACCATTGTGTTCAATGTGTGGAAATATCTTAGCTTTATCTGTTTTTTCTTAAGATAATGTTTAACAATCCGCCACCAAGATTTTACTACCATGTTCTGTATTGACAACATTATCAAGTTTTTTTCAACATACAATGACTTACTTTACGTATCATCTCTGAGATAAGCTTATTTCGACTTTTTCTAAATTTTTCCCAATCATTAGGCAAGTTACTACGTTTAGCCTTTCTATGAATTCTATTTTTACGCATAATTTTTCTTATAAATCCGTTCATCCACGGAGCATCATTTGGACGAATCACAACAGTTTTATTTGGAATATTTGATTTACATAAGTCTATTAATGTATTAACAAATTTTGAAGCAATGGCATCAACATCATCATTTTGTGTAAGAAAATCCCAATTAACATCAGCCACATTTTGCCGAAAGGAATTTATATCAATATTATCGTAATTATAAATGAATCTTGAATAGGCTTCTTTCATCTGTTTAATAGATTTCAGCGACACGCTAACTGAACAATGGTCACTGCAGAATGGGGAGTAACATCCGAGGAATTTACAATATCAGGACACGATACAAATATTAGGTCAATAAGTGTTCTTGATTGTTGAGTAATACGTGTCGCCTCATTTATCAGTTGCGTCATGCCATAAATTGTCTTAATACGTTCAATGTTAGGATCTATTCTATTCAACGAATTAGCATTGAAGTCCCCAAGTACTATAGTCTTAATATTAGTATCTATCGCTAAGCCTATTGATTCTTCAATCAGATTCCAGTAGTGGGAACTAGTATTTACACGATAAAACGTACCGACAACATAACTCTTGTTTTTACACGTGATCTGTGCCCACACTGCCTCTAGTCCTGGAAGTTGTAAGTCAGGCCTATGCTTACAGTAAATAAAGTCTTTCACATAAACCTACCCCACCTCCCTAGTTTGTCTATCATTACGAAATGGCGGATGAAACCCAGGCATAAGAATGTCATAATTTGAAATACCATCATGCAACCAAAGTTTCTGATATACATATAACATCATATTTATGAAGTTCTGCGTAAACTAAGTCTACTTTATCAGTAAGACTACAAACGTTAGTATGTACAATACTTAAATCTGAGTTAACTGGTCCCGGGTTAGGGTGAATATCTCCACAACAGAGTAGTAATAATAGAGCTATCTGAATACCCCTGACCCCAAGTGTACAGACTAACATCACCAAATAATAAGTAGATGTGTCTATTTTACCATGTTCTTTATTTAGGGACTTTACAGTGATATACCCCGATTCTCAGCCGGTATATTGAGATGTCAACCCCCATCTAATAATCTTAAAAGTGACATATTTGTGAGAAAAGGGGTACATACACATGTAAGTCATTATATGTCAGATGTACTTGTGTAAAGATGTTTTAATCACAAGATGTTCCTCAGTGTGCGTTTTATGTTCTGCAATGATGAAAGGCATGTAGGGGTGAGAATGATTTGTCAAATAATTTATAGTAAGAACATGTCTAATATTTTGTTAGAACAAAACAAGAAAAGAAAGGGAAAATAATGAGATAGAAACCTTCTATCATTATAAAGCACGGTAAGAAGACAAGGAGAGCTAGGAAAACCCAACACCGGTGAAGTATGTAAAATTATCCCATGAATATTTGAAGCTGTATCCCATTAACACAAATGTATCCCTGGATGTTCACATTCATAACAGAACCTGAATGCTTCATACTATATTCTATTACTGCTAGGATAACCAATAAGACAAAGCTAAACAAACCAAATCAAATCAAATATATTATCTTCATAAATAAACAATAAAACCGTATTTTCAAACAACACAATAGCTTCAACATTCTTATTCAGTATTGAATGTATTGACGGCATAACACAGAGTACAGTAGATGATTTCAAACTTCTTCAAGAATAGCAATCGCAGAATAAGACACTCAGTATCAAAATGTCACTGTCAAACAACACTGTATCGCTGACTGCACGATCATCTCGCGTCTCACATGTAGCTCGATAGGCATGTCTTATAGAGGCACTGTTCTCATTGGTTACTTTTAGAGGCCAAAGTTCAAAGTCCATTGCCTTACATCACGACTGGCCAATCATCGGGAAGCACGTAATGTTTACAACCACGCTGTTTACAAATTATAGCACGTGGTCGGAGTACTCATCTGTGTTTATACACTCATCAACAACTTACATGCTATCATCATCATCATCATCTTCAAGATCAGTGTACTCACGTAGTTGGCGTGAGTCATAGGATAGACGAATCTTCACTTTGAGCCGCAACGACTCGATAAGCTGCTCAAACTGGGGTCGTTTAGTGATCAACACGACGCTGTCGTCCAGCTTGACGAATATAGTGCCGTCCCTGACCCACGTTCCGGCAAGTCGCTTCTTCGCCACGAGTGTTCGTGCCTCAGATGCGAGACGCGATCGCTCCTTCGTAAGGTCATCATTAATGAAAACCTTTGGTTTTCTGCCTTTGAGTTTAGTAATGTTTTTCATCAACTCACGTTTTTCCTATGAGATATGAACCTGACTATGATAGGACGACTTCTATTGCCGGTATACTTTGTCTGATCCCCAGTCCTGTGACTCCTGTCTATGTCGTCCACACTCAGCTCCACACCCATGTCGTCTGCCAGTTTACAGACGATTTCATCTGTGTTCTCTCCCCGATCTGCTACGGTCTCTTTGTTTCTTACTGAAGCCTGGGCCCACTTGCACAGAGCAATATTAGTGCTACAATTATTGTAAATCCTTAAGATCGCGATCTTAGGCTTCGGCTACAATTGCCATCCACTTGCACAAAGCGATTGTAGGCTAAGATCATTGTAAGTTACTATCGAAACTTGTAAGTTGCTAAGATCATTGTAGTCTGTGACACGTTCACGTTAGTGTCTATTTCACGCAAATAATCAGCTTTACGTTTGGAGATTGCTTTTATATTGCATAAAACTGTGTGGTTCGCCTCGACATTTCAACAACACGGATAATACACAGCCGAGCTTGGATACATAGTTATTTGCTGTAGTGAACACGGAACTATCAAGTCCATATCACAAAGTACTATTCCCACCCGATTCAATGTTGGGTAAGTGTGAAACAACATACCTTTTAGATAATCAAGGAAAGGATACCACCGAATGGTGTCCGCGTGCGATTAACAATGGCCGTGACCTTTTCATTAACTCAAGAGCAGATCATTTTAGTCTATACGCAAGATGGGAGTGGTTTCCCTGGCATATGCCGTTGCCGTAGTCTGTCATGCCCAATCTCAGAGCTCTTGAAACATATATTTCTTTTCGGTCAAGGAGTAATTTTGTCTTAGTTTATCATGAAAGTAACCTACAATTAGATTTAAGGTAACGTGAAAATGAAGTTTCTTTCTCATCCATAAATCTGAAATTAAATTATGTTTCAAAAGAATTTCACTTTTAGAAACGTATTTATCAACGCAATAGGGTTATATCATTAATATACTGTGAATAGGTATTTAACAACTTCTATCTCGAAATATTATTTAATATTCGTATTTCCCTATCATGCATTCTTTACAACACTTCTGAAGCAATCTCACATTTTCTTTTTGTAAGAAAACTATACTTCTAGGATATATTTTGGATTTTACCCTACCGCCCCTAAAATCCCCCGGACAATAACCATTGGCAAATCATACAACTAGGTGTTATATCATAAGGAAATATTGATTATATTTGATGTTTTAATTTTCATAATTATTAACCACTAAATCTTGACCAAATGTATTTTTTCGTAGTTCAGTATTTTCACAAAACGTCATGGGTAGGTACATGTATTTCTGTGGTTGCAATATCACATTCTCAGTTCATAAATCAAGACAGTTAAAATGTAGAAAAATTTATGCTATCGTCCACGTAATCGTTTCCTTCAAAGATTTCTAGGAATTTTTCATGAAAATTCTTCAAGGTGCGATTGAGGGAGGTATGTATTGTGTGCAGGGACCAGTATCACTTTATATTTGCGGAGCATGCTATGCGCACTTGCAGACAACTGTACGCAGGAGTCGAGTTTAAGAAATTCGTACCTCCACCGTTGAAGAGTTCGATCTTAGCTAAGATCGCGATCTTAACTCCATGCCGTCTTACAATCGCTCTAAGATCGGCTTTGTGCAAGCAGATTGGGGCAATTGTATGTTGATTGTAAAGTTGATTGTAGGGGCCTAAGATTGATTGTAACTAAGATTTCTTCTGTGCAAGTTGGCCCTGGTGTTCTTTGATAATAATGGTCTGGAGGTTTCACCAATGTAGGATTCGCTGCAGTCGCATTCTATCTGGTAGACGACACCTGCGGGATCTGGCTTCTTTGCCGGGGTGGGTCTGCCTGTGGCCTGCAGGAGGTTCTGTATGGTGTTGCCGCTTTGGAAGATGACATCAGTGTTGGCTTGCTGCTTAATGAGTCGTCGGATGTGATGTCTAGAATGCCAATCAAAGGAGAAAACTTGAGTGGAAGAAGTCATCTGCCACCACAAAGTGAACGCTGATCAGTGCCTCCCGTACGGATGTTCGTGAAGTAAGTGGAGCGCCAACTCAACCTCAAGGAGTTTAGTCGGAGCATCACATAATTTAACACTTATGCATATGGATTACAGATAGATGCTGTGTGTAGATACTGAACATTATGTGTGCGGGTTATGCACAAATTAACGAGGGGTCCAATTGATTTACCTTGTTGTATGCTGACGTTGTGGACTGATGGTGGTGAAGAGGCATATGTGTATGTAGAAGCGGGGCGGTGGATTAGCCTTGTGTTTAAAGTGTCCGTTTGTCACGCTGAAGACCGGGATTCGATTCCAGATAATGTGTGAGGCCCATTTCTGGTGTCTCCCGTCGTGAGAGTGCTGGAATATTGCTAAAGGCGGTGTAAAACTATACTCACTTTATGTAGAAGTATAAATATACAACGTCAGTGAAAAGGAATCCCCGTTCCATTCCATCCTCAGGAACAAATTTCTCCTCCTGAGAGGGCACGTAAGTCCCCAAACTTTTAAAGTAAATTTAAAACTTACAAGGACTTTAAGCGTAGAATTTTCGTGATTTTTTAATTTTGGCTACATTTGACTACAATTGCCAGCGGCTGAAGGGATGATGTAAATCCAGCTTGGGTCCATGTAGGCAGCAAAGATATTATACGTCCTCATAGTCCCTAGTATGGTGATCAACCTTCAGTTGTTGGTGGGTATAGCCCGGTTTCTATACTGTATTGTTGTCTGTAGTGATTTATTATTTTAATTATGATAGCGTACTAGTTTTAAAATAAGAGCTGTGGTAGCCTAGTATTTTTACTGCCCTTCGATGACAGTTTTTTACGTTCTAAATTTATTGATTTTGATATTGATTTAAATTGGTCTCGTCACGATATGGCTGCCGATGTGACGCTAAATATTAACTCACTCACTCAGAAATAATTCCGTTTGGTGTAAAAGGAGGGAATTAGCTATGAAAACTATATGAATGGATCACTGAAAATCAGTGATGACACCAGGTGTTCGCGACAAGCGTAAACATGTCTTGTCCTACCCATTTACACAATTTGACTTAAAAGGGAATTTGTGTATGCCTGACGCTTCACAGCATAGCTCCTACCATGTGACGCCGGCCATTAAACAAAACAGACAAGTGATCGTTGACGGGAAGAATCTATAGCTAGTCGGGTGTAAACGAATAAATTAAACAAATAATTAGAGAATACTAACAAATAAATTTTACATACGAAAACTGAACAAAACGAAAATATCCAATAGATATTATTTGGTACAGATTCTTGTCATAACTACACAAAGTAACATGAGTGGTCATTGGATTCACAGTGTTATGTCTGCTTGATAGTGGTTCTTACAATAGTTAAAAGTTAATATGTTTAGACTTGACCAAGAGTAATCTGGAAGCGTCCGGAACACCACAAATTAATGTAGCTCAGTAAAGACTTTTCTGAAAGTTTTTTCAAGTAGATACAGGGGAATGAAGAAATGTCCAGTCGTTTCTTCAGGAATCGCAATTTCGATATATCACAAAATTATTTGTCGCAGTGTTTTATCATTTTACTCTGATATTGTCTGAAAGGAACAAATGGAGGCGTGTGTTAGCAAACCTTTTACGGAATAAGTATATCTCAAAAAGTCTTAACTAGTCAAATTGGCAAATATGATAACTTTGGCATCGCATTACGTGTGGCTGAGGACGATGTCCAGAACGTTGGCTTGATAAAGACATTTTGGATGATGATGCTTTGGCTTTAATTGAAGGAAAATGGCGTTTCGTTTTGTTTTGTTGTGTTTGTTTGTGTTTAACGCCGGCTATATGACGGTTGTCTGTGAATAATGGAGTCTGGACCAGACCATCCAGTAACTGACGTCATAAGCATCGATCTATGCAATTGGGATAGAATGACAGGCATCAAACATTATTTCTGCATATTTTCATTCAACGGAAAAGCAACGGAAATCCACTAAATCTGGCCAATATGCTCCACACTGAAGCGCATATTGCGGATGTGTCGTCTCCTTGAGCAAGCGATTTTGATTGAAATATGTCTTGCGTTTAGGGTGGATGGTTACCGGTAGAATGAACTGTGACTAATCTTAACTTGTAACACCTCAGTTTTGTTTAATGCTACACCGAAAGCATAGAATGAACATCGCACGCGCACTGATCCTTTGTTTGGGGTAAACATTGTGTTAATAGCGCTTTGAACAGACTTCAAAGGATGCACAATAGCAAATAACAGAATTCTCCATGTAATAGTAGGTATTCTTTGGTGACATATTCGTATTCGAGGAATCTGTTGTTTCTCTTTCAGATGCATTCTCTAGGTACTGACGAAGCCACCGTTATGTCGTGATACAGCACTTGTGTGTGTCTGTGGTCAGATGTAAATACCTTGTGAATCATGTAAACGCCACGTCGCTAATGCCCCAAAGGCAATTCTACTTCAGGAGATCAATGTTTCAGAGCCATACATGGTTATGGTGCATGTTTTAAACTTCCTAAAATGGAGATCACGATTTCGTTGTCTCAGGAAACAACTGTCTGTCACGGGATATTTGTCACTTTATCTGCTTATATTTGTATGCAGAAAACAATTTTAATAATCTCTTTAGATTTCCTTTATGGTGTTATGATAATAAATGTTATAGCAAGCAGTCAACACAGACAACAACGTTGAAGGTTATCAAAATGACAGCATTACACATATCCAGTACAAATGAGAATACGAGGACAAATCTAAAACGACTTTTGTCACAAATATTTGGACACGCCGAGAGTTTTCCTCCTCAGGTGGAAAGTTTGATCATTGGTTGTAAAACTTCAATGAATTCTTCTTCTGGAGATGATCGACTCCAATATTCATTGGGCCTGAGAGATTTCTTCAGTTTCTGAAATGTGTCGATGATGGAAAATATTTTGATCAAATAATCCTTTACTTAATAGTAACAAAGGCACGATCCTTATATTATTAAAACGATGACAATCCATTATGCAGTCATAGTGTTCTTGAATCACTATGCTATCAAATAGTGATGATACAAACTACAATATAGTTAACATAATGTTGTGTACTTTTGACATTACTACAATATTCTGTGCGTTCACCAAGGCAGTTGCAGTGTGTTTATTATATTTAAAGGTCCTATATCTCACATATTGTTATCTGTCAATACTGTTTTTGTGTCAGCTGCTGACATACGCACCTCATAGTATACACCAACTGAATTATCATTTCAAGCAGTGTACTTGAGCTATGTTCATTCGAGCGTTTGAGTTGAGTTTACCTCTTTCATGGTTGCCCCTGGAGTGTTGTAAACCGTCCATATGAAAACAATCGGAAACGGCAGGAGTGATGAAAAGGATATGAGCCACCCAACAGCTGTTGCCCAGGTGGGGTAGATGTAGTCCCCGTACTTTGGGGGTCGGTAGGAGTAGAAGGAGTAGCAGCAGATCACCTGGTACAACAGTTGGAGTGTAACACAAACACACAGTCAACCTATGATTTTCAACCCTGGAAGATCCGGGTTAGATCGGATACATGTATAGAATTCCATACTGAATAAAACATGAAGTCAAATATACACATTCATAAACGAATAACTATTAGTTTATATAACCGAATGTTGAATTGCTAATTTGACGCATATCCTGTAGGAAGTATAGGAGGCTGCCTTAGAAACACGGCCGCCAGCAACGAAAGTCAGTAATAAAATATCATGTTCCTGCCACCACCAGGTTTGAAATGCACCCCGTCCAACCTAAACAAGAACCCATCTCCTTTTTGCCAATAATACATTAGCATACCTTATTCACTTAGAAAACTAACGGGTAAGAATTTGTCTTTAGCAACCAATGCTTATCGTAAAGGGCGACTAACGGGATCGGGTGGTCAGGCTCGCTGACTTGGTTGGCATATGTCATCGTATCCGAATTGCGTAGATCGATGCTCATGGTGTTGATCACTGGATTGTCTGGTCCAGGCCCGATTATTTACAGACCGACACCATGCAGCTGCAATATTGCTGAGTGTGGCGTTTAACAACAATCAGCCAACCATTCTTATGTCGTTTGAATTGCACGACACAAATGAGGTTAGCGTAGATATCATCACGTTAGTTGCTCCCCTTAAGCGTTGCATTTTCCCTGTGGTGTATCAGAAAACATACGGTAAATCGGGTCCAGCAAAGCTACGTGGGTCGTAAGAGGGTTGCATGGATCGGTACTCAGTGGTTCCATGTCATCATAAACAGTAGTTGGCATTATAGTGCTTTTTCTCCGCTTTACTAAAGAGCTCGCAATAATGTTTTCGTCACATATAGCTGATAAGAGAAAACATCTTGTCAGCAGAAATGTTTTATGGAGCCTGCTGTAACCATTTTCACTGACTATTCGATATGTGTTAACATGACAATATTGTATGGTGCCTAACAATTTCTTTAAGAAGCTTTAGAAGTCAGGAATTACTTACCACAAGAAATAGAGGACACACAAACTTGAAACTTATGACCATGACCTGAGGTATCGTCTTTCCCCACATCGTACAGATGTCCTCCTGAAACCTCTTTATTCCTTCAAGGGAAAGTCATCATGAATTACCATTCACATATCTGTTACAAACACAATATTAGCGTAATGAACACAAAGCCAGAGATAACATGTTCGCATATACCATGGGAAAAGGAACACTTTTGTATGAACAGACAACTTACAATAAAGATGTCTGACATATCAATCACAAGAAGATGTCTATCCATAAAAAGATGTACACTGAAACCATAGGCGGATCCAGAGGGGGTGGGGTTGGGGGGTGGGGGTGGAATGTGTGCAGGGGTGCGCACCCACCCTTTTGTGCTGAAAGTTTGGTAAATGACCATGGAAACTCGGGTGAAAATGAAGTGTGCACCCCTCCTTTTCTCAATAGTGTGCACACACACACACACACACACACACACACACACACACACACACACACACACACACACACTTGCTCAAAAAGCTGTATCCGCCCCTGGAAACGTTGCATCTATTACAATAAAGAAGTTGCTTATCCTTAAAAAATGCTCCTCTTCATCATACCAGTTTCAAACTGCCACTTAAAGAAGGTACTTTATGGGGATTTGTACTGGATGTGGATTACAACAATCAATGCCTTGAGTTCCAAAACGCGTCATGGTAGACATGGGATACATTTCCAAAGTTGACATACCAATCAGAACAACGATGTCCGATGCAGTTCCTGATTTTGACATTTACCAAGTGTTCCCATGTATTTCAGGTGGACGAACTACTCCCCTTTGTATGTGTTTGCTACTGAGGTCACAAGTGGGACCGAACATGTTCATTGTACCTCACACCTAATATCATCACCGTTTGAATTATGAATGTGTCGCATCACATGTGTATGATAATGTCGTAATAGTAGAGTAGATTCTCATTTAGAAAATATATCTCCTGACTATCCAACGGTACTGTCGCTTTTCTACTTGATAGGTGTCTGAAGTTTGAATAATAGCCCAAATTAAATGCTACTGGGTATTTTTAAAAGTACGCTTGTGGCTGTAGCATGTATACACTAAACGCCAAAAGATACGTTTCCCTCCTACCTTTATGAATTACCTACTATTAAAAACGCTCAAATGCATTCATATTTAGGTGAAATGCATCTTTTTCAGAAGAGGTATATTGTCGTATTTTCGACCATGCCGAAATAAACCAATGACAGTGATTTAGATGTCCAAAAGAAAGGTTGAAATAAACACAGGACCTAAAACCGGATAGTACACCATTGAAATAAACGTAAATACATTACGAAATACATGCTATGACCAGATTTACGTATGTTTCCAGATATTTCCTAACTTCAGGCATATATTTCATAATGAATGAATGAATGAATCTCTTTATTTCCTCCAGATTATATTCCGAAGATCATTATAAACATGCACATGAAATATTTACAGCAACATAATCACAGCAATATATTCACAACACATTCATATAGTCATATGTATGTACAAAGAAAAGATGAAAGGTCTAGAATGCACAGTTTAGTGAGGGGAGCAAGGAATATAGGTATTTACAGAAGAGGACAATCATACATCTCCATGACATTTCATCAATATCGTTCGTAACTAGTAGTTCACCCCCAGAAAATAGTGATAACATTTCATCTTCAGATAATAATTCTATTTGTAGATAAACATCCACATCAAAGAGATCTATAAGTTTTGAAAAGAAATTATTTCTGTTATACATATAGTGTTCACAGTGTAAAATTATATGGCAGTCATAATCATTACAATATCTTTTGCAGAGTTCACAATGTTTTGAGAATTTTCCCCTTGAGCTGATTTGTACACAAAACTGTAATATATCTTTAAACTGTGGGTAAAAATACATCAAACAAGACAATCTATGTACACCAAAGAAATTGTGGGTCAAGCGATATCTATTCATATCGTGCCTTACACACGCGTGAGAAATCCGTCGTTCAGTTTCAGATTTATTTATGCAATTAATAGTTATTCTTCGCCATGACGATTTACATGGAAACCTTCCAAAATCGAGATAGTCACTAAGATAATTGAAGAGATTGTATTTTAAACTGGTTTGAATAAGTGTGTCACATATACTGTGTAAGACAGCTGTTCTGTTTTGAAAGGTGGCTAAATGTACACAAAAAATATCCTTAAATGAGGAGTAACACTTGCTTTGCACAGCTTGCCGAGAAATAATAGTCTACATTTATCTATATAACCATCCATGCTCCACAATCCAAGGTTACCTAGCACTGAAGCAGAGGAAAAGCGCTTACCGAAACCCTGAATGCATCTGGCAAAATATCTCTGTGTACTTTCTACCAAGTCATAATCTTTACCTCGAAGAATGGGTAAAAGTTCACAACCGTAAAAGCTCGTTGGAAGTATCATTCTTTTCCATATTTTAACAGAAGAAGTAGGGTGGAGATCTTTACCATTTAAACCAAGACTTTTTAGAGAATTTACAGATTGTTCTATGTTTACTCGGGTTGGAAGCATGTAAATGTACTTAGGTGGGGAAACACATGTAAATTTTCAAATTTGCAAATGTTTACACACCTTACATATTTATGTATCATACCAGATTTCAGGGGTAGGTATATGAACGGTTCATCCACCTTCATGTTACCTGTACTCAAGCAAGATGATCATGTTTCCCTCATGTGAATTACTTGGTTCATGTAATTTCATTTTCACACATTTTAGTGCGTTTGAAATCAACGTTAATCTTATCACCAAAAGAGCCTGACAAAGAAAGCAGTATTACGCAAGCTAAAGTGCCTTATTAAGCTGCACTCGCTCTTGCTAGCAGTATCAGTTGAGCCTTGTCTGCGGTGTTGGCAAATATTGTGAGGTGCTTGTTTCGAGGGATTAACAGGTTCAATGGTGAACAAAGGGCGATGAGCTATCCCTTTGTCGTCGAATGTGTCCCTAGCTATCCCTGTAGCATACCACTTTATCTATCTTGTAGACTAATGTTTAGTCCCTGAATATATATAATTTTGATAGAAACAAATAAACCCATTTAAATTGAAAAGGAGCACCAGGGAGACCAGAGATTACGGAACCTGAGGAAGTCTAGACTTGCTTCGTTCAGGGCTTTAGCTTTGCAGAGAGGGAGAGGCAGTAGGTAAAATAATGTGGTTCAGGGACTGTGAGACAGACTATCTCTCTTGGAGCACAGCCAAATAAGCTACACGAACCAACTCGGAATTTTTGAAGTCTGTTCAGCTCGCGCATCACTACTGTAATGTATCTTTTGGCAGTACATAATTGGAATATTATTACACTGCATGTGACCTTTTCTAATAGTCTCACATTGCCTGAACCATACTATTTCTCCTCCGCTCAGCTTTTGCTGTAATAACGCCATACATGAACTTTAAAGTTGTCCACATTTGTTTCACTAATATAAAAGCATACGATAACAAACAATGCGATATCAAATTATATATTCTGGGAGCCATGAAATGAAAAATAGTTTTTATCGTGTGGAGATTATGACCTGGACCCGGTTGTATCAACACGTAATTATGTAATCATCAATTAAACACTAATCATTGATTAAATACTTAATGTTTGATTAGTTAATGAAGTGTTTAAATACGGTTGTATAAACCCTTATTTAAACACCCATTAACTAAGTATGCCTCTAATAAAGGTCCCGTCATTAAACCATGATTAACTTAGGGGGAATCCCCTAATTATTATCCATGATGCATTGCATGTAAACACTCATCGATCGTCTGCATCATGGCTGCCTTCAGAAATCGCAGCAAAAACTTTGAAAGTTGTGAAATACAACTTCTAGCAGATCTAGTTGAAGATTATATCGGTGTGCTAAACCGCAAACTTACCAACTCCATAATCAATGACAAAAAGAAGCAGATATGGGACAAAATAACGGCCGAGATCAATAGCCTTGGGGTAAGCAATAGGACGTCCAAAGAAATCAAGACAAAATGGAATAATATGTTTCAAAATGCAAAAAAAGAGTTTTCAGGTAGAAAAATTCAAACGAAAAAAACAGGTGGCGGTCCATGTCCCAAGCCTGTTTTCTCTTCCATCGAGAAAATCATGGATATTTATTCGGATTCCGCATGTTTCAACGGTGTGGCCGGAGTGGAATCTCCTGTTCCCTTGCAAGGTAAATAGTTCTACAAACTGATAATAAAGATCATTCATTTTAATTTTGATTGATGTTAGTATAGATTATGTATGTCGATGCAAGTATTAAAACAAAATAGCAAGTAGACGAAGACATAGGCTAGCTTGCGACTTCAAAACATAATGTCGAAATTGCGGACAGTTTCATTTCATTTTCTTACCTTCTGTACAAGGCAGTTGAACTTTATTCAATCACATTTCACCCGCTGTACATAACGTGCGTCCTCTTTCAACGAATATCCAAATCAATGTGAAGGCCGTTCACTCTTTTCTCACAAGAGTGAAGTCCCCCTGTTACTATTTTGTACATGGAACCCATCCCGTTACACTTTGCATACGCTTCCTATTATGTTTCTCACAATGCAAATATTTAAGAAGCGACAATATTAAAAAGGTTGTGCAAAAATATAGCAAAGTTAGTAACAGACAGAAGCATTTGACGCTGCTGTTATTATTAATTATGCTTTAAAATTTAGAATATTTCAGGGAATTATCATCGAAAACTCGTAATGTAATTACATCAAATAAAAAGCGCTTGAGGAAATACAGGCCTGTGTCAACAGTATTAGTAATGTGATGTTATTTCCAGAGACTTATACGGTATGTTAATTTCGTGTAGCATAAATATTTCCCATGAATTTAATTTTCGTTGGGTCCTAATTAAAGTGAGCACAGTAATCATCTCAGCTACACCCACATAATTTCGACAGAATTTTCCGATTCCACCAGAATTAATTAAATAAAAATTGTGTTTTCTACACTTAATTCACATGTAAGTCCATTGAAATTAAGTTAAGTGGCAAAATTTTTTGGCTCTGGTCCGTATTTGCATTTGTCATTTTTATTTTATTTTCAATGACTTTGTGGAAGGGTGGCATATTTTATATCTAGTTTAAAAAAACACACCAAAAATCCTATCTATTTTCAGAAGCTCAAAGTGTAGAGATCCATGCCATGTTGATACAGCTAATGACGAGTTAATGATACCCCCAAACCTTCATTAGCTTAATGATGGATTAATGAAGGGATTCCTTTATTAAGGGTTTCATGCAACTGAAGATAATCAATGATTAACTAATCATAGTTTAATTAACGATTAAAGCTTTATTAAAGTTTGATACAACCGGGTCCTGATAGCACAGGCTGGTGCGTTCTCTGATTATACCAAAGGCATGTTGGACCTCCGTGCCTTTGTGAAATTCGTTTTGATTGTCCTGTTTAAATTTATGACTCATAAACTCAGATTGCGGAAGCAAATGTCACACAAGTGAATGTGATGTTGCACTGCTGTTGGAGAAGTCCTTCTCACAAGATATATATTCCGTTGTTTGGAGCAGGCCTATGACTACAACAAACGCCAAAACAAACATAACCCTCCTACATTTATGAATTACTTAAAAACTATCAACGATATGTTAGTCGGTATCAGTTAACAAGAAAGCTTAACAACACAGCTTTAAGAAAATCACGAAAAATAATTCTCAATTGCATTCATATTTGGGTGAAAGGCATCTTTTTCAGAAGAGTTAAATTGTCCTATTTTCGTCCATACCGAAATAAACCATTAACAGTGGTTTAGATGTCCAAAAGAAAGGTTGAAATAACATTTTGGTTTGAGACAAAGATAAACCAATTAAACTCACCATTTTTCAACTATTAAAACAAGAAACAACTGTTGCAGAGGGTGTAAAATTGTAAAATGATCATTCCTATGATTTCAGTCTTTTAAAACATTGTCTGCTGATTTGCATTAGTAAAACGTGTCTTTGATATTGTGAAAAAAAATTCAGGAACATCTAAACTTATCTTTGTTAACATTTGTGCTTGCAAAGTAAACTTTTTCCATTTTGTTTATACACATAGCAATATCAATCGCCAAAACGTAGCAATATTCAAGCAGTATTTGCATCAATTTCACGCGAAGAATGATTCTATAGGGTATAAAGAGAGCCTACAATGCATGATATGATACACAAGTACGAGAAATAGGCCACGATTAACAGCTAAAGAGAGAGAAAGAGCTACTGTAATGGTGCAGATGGGGTCGACATACAATGCTGTTACCAACGCCCTAGGATGCCATCGTATTGCGGTTATAAGACTTCTTCAGTGCTACACACAGACTGGGGTCACCGCAAACAGACGTCCACGCATCACAATGGAGAAGAAAGTTTCATCCTCACTTGAATAGATTTTAAGAAATTCATTAAGGAAAAAGGGTAACGCTTCTTTTGGCGTTTATTGTATGTTAACAGCAAGTTAACCATTGTGGTGTCCTAAAATTCCAACTGATTATGACTATTCATATTCGCATGTGTCATAATAAAATTAATAATACGTACAGCAATATTTGCAGAAGGTCAGTGCAAAGGAATGTCCAGTATTGACTATCCTCAGGAACAATCATAATATTATTGTGGATGAAGCAGTTTTTAAAGGTGGCGAGTGACAAGGTCACTCTTACCGTTCTTACCATAACACCAACCCACAGCAATGCACTCAAGGATGCCAAACACAGCCGTCGATGGGAAGTAGGTATACCAGTCAATCAGCGTCACCACGTATATCCCACCCTAAAATATTTGATTGTTCAAAAGCGTTTAAAAACATTTTGAAGGGCGCCAATGGTGATGCAGTCTAACTCTTACCATAACACCAACCTACAGCTATGCCCTTAATGCAAAACATGGTCGTTGATGGGAAGTAGGTTTACTGGTCCATCATCGTCACGAGGAATATCCCACCCTTAAAGGCACAATGTCACACATTTTCGACAATACATTGTGCTATATTACATATATCAGGGCATATGCACTCACTTTAGCTTCCTATTGATGCAATAAAAGACTTATCATCCCTTACGATTTGCCTGAAAATGATAACTAAAACTTCAAGGCAAACAGCTTCCGAGAAGAGAACACTTGCCATATATGGAATTTAAACGATTGCTCCGTACATCGAAAACTGTCGCACGCGCTGTTGTCGGTTTTTGCGGAACTGGTTTCAATCACAAGTTGCGCAAGATATTCATATTCATATCCCGCCCTTAAATATGTAGGATGTGCTCAAAGGATAGAAACATTGTATGTAACAGCTTCCTGATATTCACACGTGTATATTTCGGTTATTACCAAAGTTTAATTGGAAATGGCAAATTTCTGTCGTTCGTCATACAATCATTATATATAAACATTGTTATATATATTCATTCAATTTTGTTTCGGATAACAAACACGCATTATACAAAATAATTAAAATGCACTTAATCGGGAGGCTTTACTTCCACATACGTTATTAGAGTCTACATATCCAAATAGATGGTAAAGTACTATATAAAGCTTAATATAGGGTTCTTCTTTAACGATCAAATCAAATCAAGGCATACATACGTAAAAAATACAAGCAGTTCACCCAAAGACCTTTTGTTTTCACAGGTGTATATATGCAATTGTCCATGTATTAATGAACGTAAACGGGGGGTTAGCATAACCGGTATATCTTTTTGCACTTGTCAGCCAAACCTGCAATTATGCAATATTTAGAAGTCCAGTCAGGTGTGCCCACCTTACCTGTGAAATATATATCAAACGAAACAAGAAGAGCCTGAGGAACACCATTACCTGTAACCCGTGAAGATCCGGGTTAGAATTGATCTTCAGTCACCCATGCTAGGTTTAAAAGGCGACTAACGGGATCGGGTGGTCACTTGGTTGACAGCCTCCATATAGCTGGAACATGCTGAGTGTGACGTTAAACAACAAACCAACCAACCAACCATTACCTGTGAAATATATATCAAACTAAACAGGAAGAGACTTGAGGAGTACCATTACCTGTGAAACATACATCAATCCAAACAAGAAGAGACTTGAGGAGTACCATTACCTGTGAAATATATATCAATCCAAACAGGAAGAGGCTGAGGAGCACAGCACCGATGATAAGCCAGCGTCGCTTCATCAGCCGCGGAAACATATCCTCCAAGGCAGCGATGACTATTTCAACTCCCGGTACCTGGACATGTTGCAACAACCGAAAGAGTGTCAAGTTTATGAGAATTTAACAAATCATCTCCACAATGTTTCAACATTTTCTGTGCTTGCTATAAACTTGTTCAGTATGGACCATGAGATGCAATGACAGAATGTATAGCATATGGACAAAGTATGTACAAAGAGCATGAACAGTCCGTAACTTTTCTCTAAACAGAATGGAATCTTCAGCATCTTGGATGGAGTACTGATTCAGACCCTGGTCAGATTAGTATCAGTTATGTAATTATAACCAATCCTACATTAATAAGCATGTATTGTTTTATTTTGTAAAAGACTACTAATTGATTCTGAGAGAACTGGAGCTTATTCATTACCATGGAATCAACAGCCAAGGACATCAAGGTCAGGAAGGTCATCACAGACCATAGCTGGGGCAGAGGGAGAGCGGAAATGACCTCGGGGTAGACGATGAAGGCAAGGTCATACCCTGAAACACATGCGGTATCAAATGTATCTAAAGGTAATATTTTATATAGTTCTAAACAAAATTCAAATCCCATCTTAAAGGAGCTGGATAGCAGCATATATGGTTAAGATAATTTCATGTGAAATACCGAAAGGGGATGATGAATATACTCAGCGAGACGTTGCAAAAACCGTCCATGAATTATTTGAGTGACACTGATGGTATTATGCCCACACTAGGCTTGAACTATCGTCATTGCACCATTGGTGCATGTTCGATGCAGAGCATAAGAACGAAGTAGTGGAAATAGTTCTACTCGAACCAAATACATTATCAAGCATCATGAATATACGAACCGAATGGTCGCAAATCGTCGTTACAAATAACATACTCTGAAACATCACAATGTCACCATTTTCTCATGCCGGTGATGCAGATGTTAGACACGTACCTCTTCAGTTAATCCTACGTGAACAATGGTGGTTCTAAGTGAGTGAGTTTTGTTTTACGCCGCACTCAGCAATATTCCAGCTATATGGCGGCGGTCTGTAAATAATTTGGACCGGACATTCCAGTGATCAACATCATGGGCATCGAGCTACGCAATTGGGATACGATGACATGTGTCGACCAAGTCAGCGGGCCTGACCACCCGATCCCGTTAGTCGCCTCTTACGACAATCACGGGTTGCTGAAGATAAATTCTAACCCGGATCTTCATGGGTATTCTTAATGGCGTAGAAACACACTCCTAGATTTTCCCCTGCAGAGTTTGAGACAACCTGACCACATGTACCCCTACACTCGTTGTGATTACATTCCAAATTCATACATATATAGAGAATACTACACGAGGTCTCATTACATACGAATTATACGAAACAAGTGTCCTTCCTATGGTATCTGACCTCGCTTTCGCTCGGTCAGATACCATAGGAAGGTCACGAGTTTCGTATAATTCGTATGTAATGAGACCGAGTGTGGTATTTTATTTATTACCCACGTCTTACATGCATTTAAATTGACAAAATAGCGTATTTTTGTTATGTTTTTGGTTTCAAACCGAAACCGGTTTCATTAAGAGGTTGCGGAAGAGTTTTGTACTGTAGTACAATATTTGCATGACGTCACACTAATGACGTCACTGCCATGGTAACCGACGTCACGATGCATGTCAGTTGTCATCGCCTCGTACAGCCTCCTACAGTAAACTACTCCGTTGCACCTCGTTTCTTGGTTTCCAGTTGCTTTATTCGGCTAACATCACTGGTGGAAACATTGCGTTTATATTTTTCGACAGATATAATGTCTCAGTTCGACTCACAATTAAACAGCGACACGGCAACTTTCGCAATGTTTACATTCCCACAATGCATTTAAGTTGTGGAATGAATGAATTCACGTGTTTGTTATGAATGAAAAAATAGTTACGTCAGAATGTGACCTAATTGAGAGGTCATCGGTTATCCAATCAAATCGTTAGAATTTCAGGTCAAGTCGTTACGACACAGGTCAACGCGATACGACACTCGTGTGACGTACGAGATTAATATGCAACTACCCATACGTTGACCACGTGGGTAATAAATACGATTTCCTAATGTATCAATGTTTTACTTGCCAGAAGACTGAAACGTTTCAACAGTTACTCCACGTTGGTAGGCCACGTGACCAACAACAGAGAAGAAAGCGAAGCCAAAGAAAACGTTGGAGAGTGAATCCACCAGGCAAATTATTATTGCATCCCTTGAAAAAAAACACACTTAAGCAATATACGATGGTAATAATAAGAACGATTGAAATAACAAAATGTACTACAGGCTCAACCAGGCACACCATCAGTTCCAGGCGGTGAAGCTTTATTTACATCTAATTCTGCCTCGCGAAACACCTTATACAGTTATTATCGATGTTTTCTTATTGCCCACAGAAGACAGGGAAGGTGGGGTAGCTTAGTGTTTAAAGCGTTCGCTCGTCACACCGGAAATCCGGGTTCGATTCCCTTCATGGACAAAATGTGTGAAGCCCATTTCTGGTGTCCACCGCCGTGATATTGCTAGAATGTTGCTAAAAGCAGAGTGAATCTAAACTCACACACTCCAAGCTGACATTTTTCGAAGAACCCTTTTCCCCATTCATCTAAACTGTCTTCCTTTAGGGATGTCTTGGTAGAATGGAGATACATACAGTGTATTCACCGTAGAGAAGTTTACATTAAGACAGAAACAGCGTGTCTCCAATTGTCTGCAAATTGTTATGTGGCAGTGTTGTTTAACGTGGAACAGCGTTGTATTGTATCATTACAGATTCATTAGGGGACCGTTGTGTGCTTGTAACTATATTCAGAGGATTCCTGAGCATCCATAATATTCTAGTTCAGTCTGACTCAAAACAGGAACTTCAGACGCTTTCGTAATTATAAAAGTGTCCAACTTGAATCACATCTGATATTACAAGATCCGCAGTTGTGTTGAACATCACTTTGCGTCCTGCATTCTCACGCTGAGCCAATTTTTTAATCTTGACCACTGCTGCCTCAGAAGAATATTATCATTGCTGCCTGTAATGTACAACCACTGCTTCTATAGTATATTGTAATTGTATTTACACTGCCGCTCTATTTTAACCTTCCATTGCAATGTCTTTCTTGTGATTTGTTCATCTACACCACTGCATTGTTGTTTCAACTTGGGAGTGAGTGAGTGAGTTTAGCTTTACGCCGCACTCAGCAATATTCCAGCTATATGGCGGCGGTCTGTAAATAATCGAGTCTGGACCAAACAATCCAGTGATCAACAGCATGAGCATCGATCTGCGCAATTGGGAACCGATGTCATGTGTCAACCAAGTCAGCGAGCCTGACCATCCGATCTCGTTAGTCGCCTCTTACGACAAGCATAGTCGCCTTTTGTGGCAAGCATGGGTTGCTGAAGACCTATTCTACCCCGGATCTTCAACTTGGGAATCGACACGTCACACAGAAATGGTTTGTGTTATTGCTGGTTGTGTCCTTTCTTTTATTGATACACCAATAAATACTGATTGGTAAGTAACATATACCTGAAGCAGTTGTTATCCTTTCTGTTGTGTCCAGACATAGTGATGATACACCCCATGGATATACCCATGGAAAACAGGGCGTAGCTACATGATTGAATCCATATCTGAAACCATCCCGTAAATATACAGTCCTTATCAGAATTATATGACACAACTTAACCTTTAAAGGAGGCATTTTCCATTATTTCATGAAGTGCAATTTAGCGTTACTGACATAAGAGTATTGTCAAGAAACATATTCTATTCTTTCACTTCATTGATAAAACAAGTGCACTGCACAGATATTCTTCCATAGGAACGTGCATTCGTATTATTGTACGGAGTGATACACATGTTCCTTGAATACTGGCAGTCGTTTCCCCAACTTCATCTGCATACAATAGAGTAGGGTTTTCTGTCGCTTTATCATATTTGTCCGGCTTATTACGCTGTGCAACTATAGAAATATTCTTTGAAAACATGAAAGGAATCGAACCAGAATGTACCCACTTTAGCGTCAGTAAGCTTGTCAAACTTAGGGTAGATGTAATAGTATATTCCTTCTGCTGAACCCGGAAGAAGACAGCCCCGGATGAGGAAGACAAGGATAAGGATGTAGGGGAGAGCTACGGTCACGTAGACAAGCTAGTAGGAAGCAATAAATGAGCGAATGAGTAAAGACTGGATTATACAACTATCATCGTGAATGGCAGATTTTGATCTCATTGGTTTAATATGAACTGACGGTAGATTAATGAAAGCAGGAATTCTTAATATATTATTGACATTGTGTTAAATGTTGAAAAGTGTCGACATAGTCTATGTTTTCAGTCACATTCTCTGTGATGCTCAAGACCGAATATGAAGGATTACACATATTACCTTCCCTGATACTTTTATTCCTTGAAATATCCACAGAAATAAGATCACCGTGGTGACGGCGAGACATCCGACAAGATGCCATCTCAGACCTCCAAGATTGTCCAGGCCATCACTCTGTCCATGCATCTGGAATCTAAAAAAGGAATCAGCCTTAAGTCTGCAGCAATATACTAGATAAGAGATGATAGTAAGGTGGGTGTGTCAGCTTGATATAAAGGAAAACCCAGAGTGATGCAGGCCTTAGATATAAAGACCAACAACCAAATTTAGGACAAATTTCACTGAGCGATTTTTTCACTTTGGTGCGTGCACTGGTTTGGTCTGTCAGATCAAGTCGTATCATCATATGCAAGGTATTTGATTGATCTAAGATCGTAGAATAAATTATAAACAAATACATAAATTGCTGAGTTATAATTTCAGTATAATGTTGCAAATACATGCAAGAGATTTGCTAAGAACAAAGCAGTAACGTGTCAATACCTCAGTAAACCTAACACAACAGTGTGAGGCAAAAGTTATTGTGACATGGTATTTTTTAGACTGGTAATCTTACGAATGAATTTTTGGATATGAACCAGAGAAAGTGCATGTTGTAATGGCCGAAGAAACGATCCCAAGCACGTGAGCGGAGCAAAGTTCTCTTCACCGCTTATTCAAGTTTCCTACCCTGGCTCTGACCCGTGAAGATCCGGGGTAGAATAGGTCTTCAGCAACCCATGCTTGCCACAAAAGGCGACCATGCTTGTCGTAAGAGGCAACTAACGGGATCGGGTGGTCAAGCTCGCTGGCTTGGTTGACACATTGCGCAGATTGATGCTCATGCTGTTGATCACTGGATTGTCTGGTGCAGACTCGATTATTTACAGACCGCCGCCATATAGCTGGAATATTGCAGAGTGCGGCGTAAAGCTAAACTCACTCACTCACTCACTACCCTGGCCCTGATTTTAACCTAACGAGTAGCGACGTTTACGACGTCATCTGAATCATCCAACAAATCAAAGCTGCAGGAAATCCGTAGGACTTAAGTCGACGTTTAGTGTCAGTTGCCAGACCTGCATCAATGCACATGGTCCACATACTCGATACGGATCGTGTGTACTTGATTGTGAACCCTCTCTGTTGTGGCGCATCAGCATATGGCAGGTTCTTTTGGACAGTTGTTTGTTACCAGAGGCGGTGAGGTAGCCTAATGGTTAAGGCGTTCGCTCGTCACGCCGAGGACCCGGGTTCAATTCCCCATATGGGTACAGCGTGTGAAGCCCATTTCTCGTGTCCCCCGCCGTGATATTGCTGGAATATTGTTAAAAGCGGCGTAAAACTGAGATCACTCACTCACCGCTAGTTACGATACCTTGAAGCATTTGTCTTGTAATAACATTTCATTCGCGGCAACAAAACTTTAACTCTGATTCTGTTTGTGTGTCTCAATAACTTTTGCGTTTGAGTATGTTTGTGAATGTACTTCCAGAATTCTTCGGCAGCTGTCATCGTTCCGTCTGTTTCATTAAAGGTGAGTCTTGCGTCTGTTGTGTTAGGCGTTGTATCGTTAGATACACCTGTAGCGTTCTTGCTGTATATGCATGATGGAGTGTTCCATGTGTTGTCACAGCTGTCCCAGGGCAGGTTGTGTGAGAACGAGTAGTAGAAGTAGTACATGTACCAAGTAAAGTTGACGTTGTAGTAGCTAACGAATATCCACGTAACAATAGCACCGCCAATGCCTATTCCTGCAAGAGTAGGGAATGTATAGATCAGTTCAAGAGCTGTCATCCCCATTAACATAAATGGAATATGCCTATACGCATATACAGGTAAATATATAAATTGCATGCAGGAATGCTAGCAGCAACTAACAAAGAAACAGTTCCTCATTTTGACAGTTTGACATACAAGTAGCAAACAGATTGAACAGATTTTATATTCATTGTCCTGGACATACGCTGTTGGCAAGGCACCAAGGAGAAAACAGAGAAGTAAGCAATCATCATTGTTCCATAGACTGATGAATATATCAACATCTAATCTATCAATTATTGGACCCGTGAGGATCCGGTTAGAATTGATCTTCAGCTTGTCGTAAGAGGCAACTAGCGGGATTGGGTGGTCAGACTCGCTGACTTGAATGACACATGTCAAGATCGATGCTACTGCTATTTATCACTGGGTTGTCTGGCACAGACTCGATTTCCAGTCCGGCGCAGACCGGCGTTAAATAAAAAAAAAAAACCAATTGGTGCTTCAATCACTACATCTCTATTGGTTTACAATGTATAAATACATGTCTACCAATATCAAGCGAATGTGCCACATTAGTATTCTTTTGATTGCAGAAGTCAGCAACGTTCACGTAAGAGTCAAGCAATATCATAAATAAATGTTCAACAGCTGATGGTGCAAGTAGCCACAGTCTATTTACATTGTCTGTACGTATTTGACAAGACATTGAGAAATTATCTCTGGAATGGAGATTATTGATTAATTCCTGAGATTCTTCAAATTCATTAATATTTTGTTATATCATTGCCAGTTACTGGAAGACAAATGTGAAACCGTCTCTGAAACACACGTTCATTGAATCCTGGCAATAATAGACGACTCGACCATCCACTTATACCAATACATAATATTACAAGAGGATGCTTACTATCTGAAACCATCCAACTTTATGTCTGGAAAGTAGATTACTATTCCCGCTTCACACAAAGCTATGGTTCTTTTTTTAAACTTGGTTTGGCTCCCAATTGAAGTATGGCATATTTCTCTATTGCCACAAGGACATGTAGAAGCATTACCTTTGAAAGCAGGGCACATATTCCAGACTTTTATAGGTCCACTCTGAGAGAACTGCCCGATTGTCATCTCCAGAAACACACAGGGGATGGTTCCAATGATTGTGAAGAACATGAAGAGTATCAGGTATGCTCCTTGACAACAAACAAATAATAAGCATTTCGGGAAATCAATTAAGGCCGCTTTTTTGTTAATATTATCTTGGAAGATCAGACTGGTGCATAGCGGAGGACTGGTTGGTGTTGTTCGGTCTCAATTATTTACAGGTTATGTGGCTTTGTGTTGTGTGAATTATTAACCAGAAATTAATATATACTCATGAAAACCAATAAGGGAACACATGGAAGAACACGTGTTCCGTTATTCTTTTCCAGGTTTCTTCACAAGCTGAACATGAACAATATCAGGAACGCTCCTTTCCAACAAAGAAATCATAATCATTAAAGGAAGTCAATTGATTAATGTCTCTCGCCAACAGTCTAATTACGAAACTTAGCTGCAAGCTGGTCAGTACCTGCTCCCTCGACGGACACGGGGACTGGGCTACTGTCCACCTTAGTAGAATTTCTTCAACCTAAACAGTGGGACTTTAGGAAGGGTGTATGCCAATCAGATGCCGTTATTTGAAAATATCCCAAATAGTTCTTGTCTGAGTTTAATAAAGGATCCCAGCAATGTAGGCTTTTCGGATTTTCTAATGCCTGGATGGTATAGTGAGATTAGTTATTAAAACACACATTTGATTTATTGGAATCAGAAAACTAAATAACCCCACTTTGCCGTTGCTAGAAAAATCTGAAAATTTACTTAGGTTTATACAACGTTTAATGCAAGTACACAGCTAATGCTTATATGTATTTCTTATGAAACAAAGAAGTTCCGTTCGTATCCTCAAAACAGTGTTTTTTCAGGCAATTAAATTGCTTGCAATACAGCGATTACTACTCCCTTGCTGTAAGCCGTGTTTGGTGGTATAAACCTTCACATGTTATTTGTCATCATTCACTTGATGGTCAGTTAATGAATTTTATAACCGGTATAACTAGTGGTAACACCACTTAGATTACCCGACAAAGGTTCCCATTTGGCATTTCTCGTGTCTGGAGTAAATACTCAACATTATAAATTAAGGTTTGATGTGTCAAATGTATTACATCTTATGTAATATGTGCATGGAAAAGAAGAAGCAAGAGGAATTATCAGCTGAGTTACAAAAACAAACATCGATTAACCGATAACATGCTGATTGATTAATTACTTTTATCTTGCACAGCTGACTAGTTAAAAGGTAGTGTTTATGTATGTAGATTTACTAATCTATTTTTCAATTCAATTCTTTATTGTATGAAAGGTCATAGGCCCATATACAAAAGAGATACATCTTGACAATGGCATATATAATCAATTTTCTAACTAATCAATTCTTCAATACTTATCTATACAGATCGATGCTGATGCTGATGATCACTGGATTGTCTGGTCCAGACTCGATTATTTACAGACCACCGCCATATAGATGGAATATTGCTGAGTGTGGCGTAAAACTGAATTCACTCTTTACTAATCTATACTGAATACACCCTGTCGTAAAGTGCCTGTGTAAAAACAACGTCCTTCCTTTAAAGGATTAACCGACAATACGTTGATTGAATGCTTATCATTGGCTAACTAAATTACATTTTTAAAGAATGGCGAACATCGTGCAATTAGTTGCCAGGTGTGCTATCTTGGTGACCATTGAGACTATACACCAATGTGAAAAACCTGAAACGATATATCACTTTTTCGCATATTAGACTGTTTAAAGACGCACGACATGGAACAGGATTCTTTTTCAGCTGCAGATGAATGGCATATCGTTCCTTTATGTGAATATATTGATGGATAAATTCCTCGAACGAGGTAATAACCTGACATCGTTGCTATTACTTTTGTCTGTTTTAATTTTAATATTTGCATTTTGTTTTTATTTATTTGTTGTAGCATTCAACAGAATCATATTTTCTACGCGAAGTGTAATGAGTCAGACAACATACACTAGGTCGCACTTAGGGCGTATGTGTGAAATATGATTCACGTTGGCAATCTATAAAATGTCCAGATATTACAGTCATGTTATGAATCACTATTAGTATGAGCAGAACATGTGCTTTTTATTAAGTTTCAAAATGCATACAAATATGATAATAAACTAATTTGGATTATAAGACAAAATATAAAGACTTATAGTGACTCCGTTATTTTTCTCAGTCCTAACATTTTTTGCTACTGGCAGATGTTTAAACTTCAAACTGATTTCATGTCTTATCATAATAATGAAGATGAACATATTATCGAGTTAAAATAATATTTCATCTTTGTTGATCAATCTATACTTATACTGTCAGTTGCGCATGCGGCTGGCGCATCAGAGGTCACGACCCAGTCAAGAATTCTGGGATATCATCCGGGTACTCACGGGAGAAAAACAATAACAAAAGCAACAACCAGTCCACGGAAATTGCTCTGGATCAGTGTCCCTTTAATGTAGTGGCGTTCTCTTGAGTGAAAATCTTCAGCAATACGTATTGTGAGTGCGACACTATACTGTTGCAAAAATACTTGAATATATTTAAGAATATATATGTGTTGTGAGGATGGAAAATAACATTTTGCTGATACAATGTGCCACCAGTGATACTCGCGTCAGTGCGTCTGAATTATGTGAGCGTATTATCTCCCTTGATTGCGAGTTGTCGGGATACAAAATGGCGGATGATTTCGAGATAATTGACTGACAATTATGCAGGGTAACAGTCTGATCAACTAATAGATGTTCACCCTACAGACACAACAAGTGGTGACTAAAGTCGGCTTGTCACACACACAAGACACACAGATTTCAATAGGCGTTTTTTAGCTTGCAAACTTTCATTGTAAGAGGTGAAATCGAAGACATTCGTCTAAACGATGAATAACTGTATAACTGTTCACACGATTACTCACATCTGTGAAAATGTCATTTGGGCTGACCTACCTCCTCCATTGCGCATGCAGTAGAAAGGAAATTTGATGAAAGCTCCGGCCCCGACTCCGAACCCCAAAAGGGTAATAACGTAATCCAGTTGACTTTGCCACTGTTCGTGCGTCATGGTTGTCTCCACACTTTAAACAAAGTAGCAACCAATGCTAAGTCACAGTGACAGTAAGTTACAAAGCTACGAAACGCATCCAAAACAACACCTGTTGAAGGTAACTGCAACATTATGAATATGTGCAAGTATATGTGAAACATAATGTACGGTACACATGTGGCAGTATTAGGCCTTTGTATCAAATCACCAATAAGACCAAAATACGTAGAAAGTGAGTGAGTGAGTGTGTTAAGATTTTAAACCTCATCGGCAATATTTCAGCCATATCGTGACTGAAACAAGTTATATTTTTACAATAGATAAAGGTAAATTATAAAAACATGTCATCGAAGGGCAGTAAAACAACTAGTTTATCACAGATGTCAATTTAAAACTAGTAATTAACACTAAAACATTTAACTATGGTTGGCAATACAATATAAAAACAGGCTATATACTGCCAATAACTGAAGTTAGATCACCATGCTAGGGACCATGGTGGCTTACAGTACTCTCGCTTCCTGCATGGACCTTAGCTGGATTTACATCATCCCTTCAGCTGTTAGCAATTTAGATAAATCTAGCCATACATTAAAATAACATATATACTACGATTAAACATAGTGGTAGGTTTAAATGTACTATGAATGTATCGGGACTTACGTACCCTCTCAGGAGGACAATAATTTTACAATACTTCAACCTCCTTTGAGGGTACAGCCACTAACAATATCAGCTACTAATCGAAACTACCAATAATAAAATATGTATCTATTGACAAACCATTTATCAAAATATATCTAGTAATTCTATTTCTTTTAAAAATTCAATGATTACATCATTATTTACATTAAAGAGATCCTTCACTGTTTTGACTTTGAAATATTTATCCCTTGTGATGGACAAATACGTAGAAAGTACACATAAACGTGAACATCAGACACTAACCAGTCACAATAATCTGTCCAAAGAGATTCAATCTGAAGTCAAAGCGAAATAGCGGAGGAATTTTTCCAGTCATATTAACCATAGCTAAGGATTATTTAGGCGCGCATCAAGCCATATTTTTCGTGTAAGCCCGAAAGGTTGCAAAGCTTTATATTTAGACAGTATTGAGGGTTTGCCCAACCTTTTTAGCCTGTGTAAGCCTGTGTTTTTTCTTAATGGTAGCTACGCCCCTGTTATTGGAAAGACACATGTCTTCGTCCCACCTGAATTCGTGTGGGGTAAAATATTTTGTAAAGTTCAAGACCCAAGTGAAGGAATATTATGGCTCTGTCCATTGTGACATCTTCTATGGGTTTCTAACCTGTATCTCTGCCGATGTATCCTTTCAGATGTAACGAGTGCTTATGTCTCTCCTTCTCTTCCTCGCTCCTCAAACCTGCTACTACTCTCTCTCATTATACATCATTAGTAATATTATTCACAGCCACGGAATACCATTTCGCTGCATTATGACCTGGCACAAAGGCAGAAATGCTTCAGTCAAAGTAGGTTGCACTACTAAACCGCCCATCGCCAGTCACAGGAGTACGTTAACAAGTGGCAGCGAGAGGAAGCTTTTCAAATTTGCAAACTGTTACTGCTGTAAATGAATTCAGAACAGAATGTTCATTTTCGTCTTCTTCTCCTCTTCATCATTCAGATTTATATAAATAAACGCTTCCCAACTTTTCAAAATTTGGTCAATACATGAGGCGTTAGCCCTTCGTCACGAGCACTCGCTTGAAGCAGCTCTGGATGCCCAACCGCCTTAAAGCGTATCACTGCTTATGTGCCGAAGAACAGTCATCCTACTGTTCCCTTTGGTGGAGGCACAGTTATGGTGTAGGAATGTGTCTCCCATGACTGTACGTTGACAATGGTGACTGTATGGGGAATTATTAATGGCCAGCGTTGCATCACGAGCGTTCTTAATCAAGTTGTGACTAATTTTGGCGACCACCCAATTCATACCAGCCCCCCATTCAATGGTGACAACGTGTGTGTGTGTGTGTGTGTGTGTGTGTGTGTGTGTGTGTGTGTGTGTGTGTGTGTGTGTGTGTGTGTGTGTGTGTGTGTGTGTGTGTGTGTGTGTGTGTGTGTGTGTGTGTGTGTGTGTGTGTGTGTGTGTGTGTGTGTGTGTTCGGAGAGGTTCCTGCAGAATAATACTATATTGAGGCTCTCCCATGACTTGCAACATGGACATAAAGACATATGGACATACTGATCGGTACCCAGTCGAGCACGTCTTGGATATTGTTGGTCGTCGTTTGGAGGCAAGGGTGTCTCCTGTACAAGATGTGGGTGAGTAGGAGGCAATTGCCTCAGGAACTTCTCCGTAGGCTCACTAGTTGCATGAGGAGAAGGTTGGAGGCTGTCATCCTATCGTTTCGGACACACCTCCATAGATTGTTAGTGGTTTAGACAGATACGATATCCGGCGCTATTTCATCATATGTCGTGGCAGATTATTACATACTCAGTAAACTGTATTTAAAATAAGAATCAACCTTACTGGCATTTGTCATGTACAGAGCATACAAACTAACATATTACCTACATTTTTGTTGTCTGCAGGCAAGTGTTCAATTTTCCATCAGATGATCAGGCAAATGAATACTACACCTTTTTGTTCAACGTGCCACTGTGCTACAATAGGAGAAGGGTTGGTGGTGGTTGTGTGTGTGTGTGTGTGTGTGTGTGGGGGGATTGGTTGCTTAAATATGCTCCATGTATATACATGTCATTTTTGCGGTGGATCATTCACACTCACGCTATACTATCTCCCTGCATTATGACATCTCACAAAACAGAAATACTGGAGTGTACTGCTACAATGTCCTTCGCAAGTCGAAACGAGGTTAGCTGGTATAAATGAATTCAGGACAGAATGTCACCATTTCATGTAGATCAATCATTACACCATTTCTTCTTCAGATTATATTAATAAATGCAGCAAAGGGATTACAGCCTGACATGTTGGGCGCCCTTAACTCAGAAACGTTTACGTTTTAGCCTTTTTGCTTTACCAGTGTCAGTCAACAGAACGGGAAGTACCAAAGCTGAGGCACCGAGAGCGATGGTGAGATGGACAACTTCAATTCGGATGCAAGCGTGACAGTTAGTAAGCGAGTTCTGCATATTTACCATGTTCTTTCCTGAGTCTTTGCAATCGCATTTGTGTAAGAAGGGGTAGCGAGTTCAATGATATAAATCATTACATTAATGTATTTGTTCTGAGTGAGTGAGTGAATGAGTTTAGTTTTACGCCGCACTCAGCAATATTCCAGCTATATGGTGGCGGTCTGTAAATAATCGAGTCTGGACCAGACAATCCAGTAATCAACAGCATGAAAATCGATCTGCGCAATTGGGAACCGATGACATGTGTCAACCAAGTCAGCGAGCCTGACCACCCGATCCCGTTAGTCGCCTCTTACGACAAGCATGGGTTAATGAGGGCTCATTCTAACCCGGACCTTCACGGGTCTATTTGTTCTGAGGATCTTTATGATGGTCGTTTTCCATCACACTTTCCACACATTCTGGGTCGCACCATAAACGGACCTCTGAGTCATCTCACACTTCATCACGACCAGCAGTCTGTGAAGACAGATATTTCTGATCTGGATATCCAGGTTGGGCCTGTTTCTGAATCTTGGCCATGGTTGTTGTAGGTGAGTATTATTAATGCTGATTGTATTGCCATTTCAACTGCTAATAAATGCTATAAATGTAATCGTATTGCCATTGATGTTATACTGCCAGACTAAATGAAATGTCTGATTGGCATTTTAGAAGTTAATGTATAATAAGAAAGGTATGATACCTTGGATCACAACTTCTTTATCATAGTGTGATGGGACACAACCCAACAAGAGTACTAGAATATGTACTTTACTAAGAAAGTGTAATCCCAAATAAACCATATGTTACATTTGACCAGTCTATAAAAGGGCTTTGTGCAATCATATGATACCTTGGATCACAACTTCTTTATTATATTATGATGCGACGTTTTGTACACGTTCTTATACCGTTGTCACGCAAGAGGGGAGTAATATATACCAAAACGTCGCAACATAATATAATAAAGAAGTTGGCATCCATAAAGTATCGTACCTTTCGTATTGCCAGACTAATGCTTACTGCCACTGTAATTGTTTTTGAAGTAATGAGTATTGGTTTGTACATACTGTTAATTTGAAAACACAATTGTTAATTGTATAACGTTTCTTTCTGATATCATCGCCATTTGATACTGAGTCAACACGTATTCATTATACAGTCGGGATTGTTCAATCTACTCTTTTAGCAGAAATTGGTCGCTCATATTTTCTAATTGCTGATTTCACTCTAAAGTCGTTTGTGTACGATACACGGAGTTCTTGAGGCTTTGTTACTGTGACTCTGCTAGATTTACAGCTATTGGCCCGATGTATATCGTTCTTGAGATAGCCAAACGCATTTGTCGGACAGTCTGGCGAACACAAATGTTTTTGCACAAAATATTCTGTGTCGAGTACAAGATTACGTGAGCTCCATTGATGTCCCAACTGACATGGGTCATATTCTGAGGAAACTTCAGAATGTCTTCGGATGTGTGAGTGAGTATAGTTTTACGACACTTTTAGCAATATTCCAGCAATATCACAGCGGGGGACACCAGAAATGGGCTTCACACATTGTACCCAAGTAGGGAATCAGCATGACGAACGAACGCTTTAAACACTGGATTATCCCACCGCCCCCTGGTAAATGGAGGCACTGGACGTTGTATTATTCATCAACCATTCTTAGGCCCGTGTTCCCTACAAATACTTTCAGTTTTGGAAGCTGTATGGCATTGCATGGCATTACGTCATCAAACCCGTCCTTACCCTGGCAGAACTAAAAGAAGGATATGATTTCCTAACGATTTTTTGTAGGAACTTTGAAAACTTATACAAGTTTAGGCAATGAGTGAGTGAGTATTGTTTTACGCCGCTTTTAGCGATATCTCAGCAAGATCACAGCGGGGGACACCTTAAATGGGAGTCACACCGTCCCTCCGAGGGAATGAGATTCGGGAATACTCGATGATGTCCCGAATCTTCATTGAAATCACTGGAGAGAAATATGGTTCCGAGACATCTACTATCACCACTGCAAGCTACTATGGTATAGACTCTTCTACTGAAAATCTGAACAATACTGTCTGGAATCTGCATTCGCACATATTTGTCTTATTTGCTGTACATGTCTACTCTATATGTGTGTCGGTGTCCCAAAATACACTAAACCTCCTTTTCATCACTGGAGAACAGAGCTTAAAATGTAGTGAAATGGACCATGACCCTGAACTGCATCAGCCGGGATATACCTTTTACTTCAAAATTCTTCCCAAGATGAAAATGGGACACTTAGGGACAACGATACCGAAGAATCCTTCGATTAACACAAGGAGTAACCTGAAAGAATACCGATAATGATGAACTGTCTGAAGATTTTGAATTATAAGATACCGGCTATCTGAACGTTCGACGTTGACCGTGGGCTCATTGGCTGCAGATTGACATGTGATAAGCTTGCATACACGCGTATATAAACATCAAACGTCGATACTGATACATTCACTGACAATCAGTTTTGACAGGTACAACAGGACAATGTAAGAGTACGTCTTTACGGACACAACATCAGAGCTCCTGTGCGCCATAGTAAATACACTGACCCGTGAAGATCCAGGTTAGAATTGATCCTCAGGCTCGCTGACTAGGTTGACACATGTCACCGTATCCCAACTGCGTAGATCGATGTTCAAGTTATTGATCACTGGATTGTCTGGTCCAGACTCGATTATTTACAGACCTCCGCCATATAGTTGGACTATTGCTGTTGGAGTTCGGCGTTAAATAACAACCAACCAACCTGAAAATACTATCAAACTCGGCTGAGTCGAAGTTGAAGGAAACTGAGTAAATACTTCGAGTTATCCCAGATTCGACACAACCGTAAACTGACGACTACACAAGGAATAACTAGACAGGGAAAAGCTACCAAGCGTTTACTTCAAGACAACTGTCAGTTCGACACATCAAAGTTTGACACAACAATGTTTGGCTGTGGTACAAAGGTTTAAAGCATTGGCTGAAGAACTGCGGTGTATGGTGGTTCTTCCTGGGATGAAGGGACCCAGCATTTCTTTGGTTTTATAGCCCTTTTCAGTTTCTGGAACAAATGTCATTGTTGAGAGTTATGTAGCCCATATGTGAGTTCTTGATAAGTAACTGCTTTGTTAAATCATGACGTGTGTGTGAATAGTGTAAAGAATTGATATGATTACTTCTCTGTCTTTAGCACTGTACTGATGGGTAAGGTAAACATGCCCATGCCCGCAGCACATGTATTTGCCACGTCAAGATTCAACTAATCAATTACCTTTTCTAGAAGTCAAAAGTCAGCTGATACGATCTACAAGACTGTAGTCTGTCTCACAGTCCCTGAACCACATTATGTTCCCTACTGCCAAACCCTCTCAGTGCTAAAGCCTCTGAATCTCTGGTCTCCCTGGGGCTCCTTTTCAATTTAAATGGGTTTGTTTGTTACTATCAAAAGTATATATATTCAGAGACTAAGCATTAGTCTAACAAGACTGCAACAGGTGTGGTGATTCGTTAGTTGAGAAGATTAACGTTTAAGTTCAGTCGAAGCATGTTGTTACGCAAAGATTTGGAATGATATTAATTCCACTTTTTAATACGAACATGAAGATTGGGACGGAAACCGTCAATGTAAAGCAAAGATAATTAAAACGCTTTTTTCAGCTTTGTTTCAGATAAACGAATATATTTTGACATTTCTTTAAGCGTGTACTTTTACAAAAGAAACATATTAGCCCTTAGTAGGTTCAAAACCTATATAACTTCGCTCTGTCAATATATGTCAATAATGACACATGCATACAGCTACATGTAGAACATCTTGGTACCATCTATATAAAACGTCCATAATTGTGAATGAATGTTCATACCATCCTCTATTTGATAAAACATATAACAGACCCTTTCCTGACCCAAATCTGAGTGCTGATTTGACATGGTCATTGGCTTAGTTGACACTCATTCCTGTACAACTGTCAGCACAGAGACAACATAAGTATGTATACTTAAATCTTAATGGAAACGTAACTCCATTTTTCATACAATGGATAAGACAAATACCTCGACAAGTGAAGTCCCGGGTGCTCTGTAGACCTTCCACGTGAATACGATGGGGATTGGTAATATGGAAACAAGGGAGATCATCCACCCAATGATTGTGGCCCATCCGGGGAAGTTATAGTCGCCATATTTAGGTGGACGGTAGGCATAGAGGGAATAGGCAAAGACCACCTGAAGTATTTATACAGGATTACCATAATTAAATGATTATCAAGGAAGAATCAGTCTAAAAAGACTATTCAGTATGCATTTTGTAGATTCTGTAAATTTATAGTTATTTTGGGGGTGAAATATTTGATAAAGTTAAATAGATTCAAAGGCAAAATATTGAGCTGTCGTACTCAGCAATATTCCAGCTATGTGGCGGCGGTCTGTAAATAATCGTGTCTGGACTAGACAATCCAGTGATCAACAGCATGCGCATCGATCTACACAATTGGGATTCGATGACATACCTCAACCAAGTCAGCGAGTCTGACCAACCAAAGTTGATTCAGGCAGTTAGAATACCAATGTACATAGTCATGCTTTAACACAACGCGAGGGGAGAGTCACAAATGATGAGGACGAAATGTCTAAAATCGTGGATATGAAGCAAACAAACGTAAGATCAGAATGAATCGGGCAGGGCGGAAGAGGGATCCGAGCCTACAGTTAATGGATTCATAGCGACATTCAGTCCACAAGAGCACTTGGCCAGACATGCTGTACGAGTATGAGGAGTGAGTGAATTTTGTTTTACGCCGTATTTAAGGAATATTCCATCAATGTCACGGTGGGGGGAACCAGAATTGGGCCTCACACATTTTACCCATGTGGAGAATCTAACCCGGGTCTTCCGCGTGACGAGCGAACGCTTTAACCACTAGGCTACCCAATAGGTGTATTGGTTCACTGCTTGATGGGTGCATGCATACATAAGCTCCATGGAACTATGGGTCTGTAGTGTTATGGTGGGAATTTTGTGGATCGGAGTTTGAATGCAAACTCCTTCCAATTTGACGGAACGTCAAGGATTGTAAACACTGTTGAAAAGAAAAGCACAGTTATAAGTACAACCAAGTCATCAACCACAGACTGCAGATAAAACCTTGCAGCATTCACATATCCATGTGACTAAATGCAAGCGAGAACACATTGAAAAAGACTCTCCCATAGTCCGGGCGGCCAATACATGTAAGCAGCCGTAACTAGCTGTGCTGAGTTGCGCCCCTTGTGCTCACCAGGAACCTAGGATTCGAATCCCGAATTGCTACGATATAGGTTCCTGGTTTGTTCACGCCATACCCGTTCGTACATTTTGAATACGAATGTGAAGATCAGGACAGAAAAGGTCAACGTAAAGCAGACACAATTACAAACGGTTTACCCATCTGTTTCTGATGTTCACATCGTCCTCTATCCATGTAATAAAATAAAAAAACAGACCATTTCCTTGAAACAGAATGGTAAAACGTCTAAGAGCCGAATCAAGCTCGCATGCCGTGCTACTCTTCAACCAGCGTTGACCCAACCACCCCCTGACCTCTTTCACAGATCAGACCGCATTCCAATGTCAGTGCGGTACTCTCACAATCAGACAATCAACTTCCAAAGTAAAGTATGTACAAGCGAATGAATCTCTCTGTGGCTGAGAGTGAATTCCATGAGCCCCATACTTACGAGGAACAGCAAGGGACACACGTATTTCATACAGAGCTCAAAAACTCGAGGAATTCGTTTACCCCACATAGCATCGATAGCGTCTTGTAATCGCTGTGTTCCTGTAAATAAAATTGACAAAAACATTTTCCACAACTTCAGCAAACATCCGCTTGTATCAAAGCCTATTGTACGATTCCGACCGTAAGACAAGTATGTGTTTCTTAATGAGTACAAGGTGTCCACAAAATACTCCGGGCAATCAACACAGGAACTCACCATACACCCATGACATACTCCGAGGTATGAACACAGGAACTCACCATACACCCATGACATACTCCGGGCTATCAACACAGGAACTCACCATACACCCATGACATACTCCGAGCTATGAACACAGGAGCTCACCATACACCCATGACATGATCATCACTACACCCATGACATACTCCGGGCTATCAACACAGGAACTCACCATACACCCATGACATACTCCGAGCTATCAACACAGGAACTCACCATACACCCATGACATACTCCGAGCTATCAACACAGGAACTCACCATACACCCATGACATACTCCGAGCAATCAACACAGGAACTCACCATACACCCATGTATGAACACACAGGAACTCACCATACACCCATGACATACTCCGAGCAATCAACACAGGAACTTACCATACACCCATGACATACTCCGAGCTATGAACACAGGAACTCACCGTACACCCATGACATACTCCGAGCTATGAACACAGGAACTCACCATACACTCATTACATACTCCGAGCTATGAACACAGGAACTAACCATACACCCATGACATACTCCGAGCTATGAACACAGGAACTCAACCATACACCCATGACATACTCCGAGCTATGAACACAGGAACTCACCGTACACCCATGGCACACTCCGGGACATCAACACAGGAACTCACCATACAGCCAGCCTACAACGAGACACTCCAGGATGGCAAATACTGCTATGGATGGAAAGATGACGAACCAGTCAAACAGCGTCAGCACGTATATCCCACCCTAAATGTGAAATATATAATGTCAGTTCGTCTATCTCCCCGAGGAAGTGCAGCAGGTATGATTACAACGTATATCCAATATTCAATATAGAATGAATGAGATTGAAGCAAACGTTGATCCTTGCATACGCTAGCATCAAATTTAAGGTGTATAACAAATGAACAGAAAAGTAACCTGTTACCAATACTGCATGCGTCATTATACACAGCATCTTTGGTGAACACTACTCACAGTTAACCTCTGCATGTGAACATAAATCGTCAACACCAGAAAATAAATAGTTTTGATTATCTGCTAAAAGAGATTCCAATGTGAGTACTAGTTGAAATAGCGGTTAAAATGGTATCAATGGGTCACTGAACATCAGTGATGACACCAGGTGTCTACCCTGATGTTTCGTTCCATTCAGCTATTCTCTTTTAAGTCCTGCCCCATGCACACTGTGACGAGACAAATGCCGGCGTACCTCTGAAATGTATATGAGGCCAAATAGGGCGATGCTGAGGATGACGACACATTTCACAGCCCAAGACTGTTTCTTAGACAAGCGGGGCAAATGGTCTTCTATTGCTGAAACGATGATCTCTATCCCGGGCACCTGCACAGTAGGTGAGTGAGAGAGTCGGAGAGTGAGTCATTATGTACATATCGCAGATAGTAAAGTGGTTTGAATTTATCAGCGGGACAATATGTTCATATTGCAGATAATAAAAGTGGTTTGTATTTACTGGTGGGACAATATTTACACATCAAGCAAGTGATTTTCAATTACCAAACAGTTATCATGCCTTGAGGTAATTTTCATATTTCAATATTCAGAAATCGGAAGTAGTGAACGTTTTGCATTTTACGGCGTGTCGCAAGTAGTAGTGTCTTTAACCATCGAATCAACAGTCGTAGAATATGTACGGTATTCATTCACCATTGAGTCAATAGCAAGTGTCATCAAAGTGATAAAGGTTAACGCCGACCACATCTGGGATAGAGGCAAATAAGCCAGTATTTCAGGATAGACAATGAACGCCAAGTTGAAACCTGTAATATGAAAAAACCAATGTTATAAAAGGCAAGGCATTCATAAACACCAAATAACACTCTCTGAACAAAATCGACGTATAAGTTGTAGTTAGCTGTAAATATCTATGTCAAAGGCGAACTCGAATATTTGAGAGTTATGGCGTGGGGTTGTCGGGGGGTGCAAAGATGAGTGAGGGATGTGAGTGAGTGAGGTGTCGTGCCGGGAAGGCTAAAGTTTATTTTTCGAAAGTCCCGGGAAGGCTCAAATGTATATTTCGGATTTCTCGGGAGAGCTTATTTCGAAGGGATTAGGGGAGTACCTCCAAAGCTAAAGATACGGTGCCGGGAAGCATATTCCATGTCGGAAGTAGATAGATTTCTTTTCAAAACATTGTTATAGTAGAGTGTTTATCTTCTTCGCTTGTTTACAACTTATTTTTTGTTTTTCGCTGTTTTTTACAATGTTTATTTCACTCAAACTCGACGAATATTGAATCAGTTGCTTCACTGCCTGTTCTAACACATTGTTTAAAGAGCCCATTAATCACACAAAACATTGCACTAGAGTATAAATAACCTCACCACGTTTACGTTTATATATGACTATCAAATTTTAGGGTGTTCTCATACTTTTTGTTTGTAGTATAGTAACCTCGCTTGTTTGAGAAAGGAACGCACATTGACAATAAGAGATTTAGAAACTCATAAATCAGTACTGCCTTCACACATGCATTTGACCCAAGAAACACCCACGACATCCAAGTCCAGTCGTTCATAAATGCTGACGTTATTAGATACTGAATGGGTATCATTTCAGAATTATCCCTTCGTTATACATTGCCAACATTTTCGCTTGTTTAGCGTAACTTTCATATAGGTATCGATGTGATACTCACCTGATGATTCGAATGCATCGATACTTACGCCGCGTAGGTAGGCCACGTGACCGATTATGGCGAAGAAAGCTAGCCCTACGTAGACGGTGGTGATGACGTCAACCAGACACACCACAATGGCATCTCTGAAGTTGAAGGAAATCGGAGGTCAGTAATCTGCACCTTTCTAGGAAATATAGACACCGTAATCATGACGCATAACGAAAAAAGGTTGACATAGAAACTCGAACTTTAGCAACAATGATGTGATCATTGATCAAGTGATTCTCTCTCTTAAATATAATCCATACTAATATGATCGCTGCTTGGTTAACACATGTCACCGTTTCAAAATTGAGTACATCGATGCCCATGTTGTTGATCACGGTGATTGACATTAGCATCGATCTGCGGTAAATGTTGACATTTATCGGCCAAGTGACCGAACCTGAGCGACCGGTCTTGTTGGTCACCTCTTGCCCCACCACCTCATTAGAAAACTTAGAAGATAGTGCCAAACATGCCAAACATTACCTTAGCAAACACTCTGCACTCAAGGGAGTTATTTCGAAATTAACATGTCGTTTTTACCGTTTAACGAAACAGTGCAGTTTCGTGTTACTGGATGTCTGGACCATCGAGTGATTGCCTGGTTTGCTTGCATTCTGCCCTCGCATGGCAGGAGAACTACGGCGTCAGCGACAAACACACGCTTATTTCTGGACTTAGTGTGAGTGGTTGCTGTTAATGGTTATTCATTCATGCAATGTTGTATGCAATGCGTCTCAGGTGTGGACTTTGACATATCGTTGCCTAACTGTTTAGCTATTTTTGTCCATTTGATTTAGGGACAGCAATGATCATAATCCCTTCCGAGAGGTCGGATCCAAATGACAGTTTGAACTAATCTTGGACTACAATCTCAGCTGGAGATCTTAGGCTCAGCCATGCGTATGTAATATAAATGTATAACCAGGGTGGGTTACTGGGGACGTGTTCCAAACCAGGAGTCAGTCTGTCCATGACAGAAGATTCCGAACAAGCTCTTATTCATCTTACCTGAAGCAGTTGTTGTTGATTCTGTTGTGACCAGACATTGTGATGATGCACCCGGAAGCAACACCCATGGAATACAAAGCGTAGCTGCAAGCTTCCACCCATACCTCGAATAACAGAAGGAAACAAGCAGTGTAGATATTTTTCCAGGAGCCAAGAAACTCTGTTGTTTTCGCACACCTCACAGCTTTAGAGTATTTGCAGGTGGTAGCTATATGCAGTACAAGCTATTGCACCTTGAATTACATTGTTTTCGTTCATCACAAAACCAAAAATACACTTACCATGTTCCATTGAGCGTATCTATTTAAAACATCGACATTAACTTACATATACTGTTTGCTGTGAAACTATTAGCATCTTTGCAAAACAGCAATACCTTCAGAAACATTGTCTTCAACCATCCTCCTACCCTCCCCAAACAAAATAATTGGTACCAATACATGTACTTCGAACGATAAACAGGAAAATCAGGCAAATCAAATTATTGTGAGTGCAATCGTTCCTTAAAACATGGTTTTCAAATGTCTTATGCATGGTCTGGTTAAGGGGTGATATATTTCCATTAGATATTCTTCATGTATGCACCTTGCGACAATAAAAGCCATAATCTACATGTACTTACCTTGGGGTCTCGCAGTTTCTCGAACCTCGGGTAGATGTAATAAGCCATGCCATCCGCTGATCCCGGAAGTAGGGAGCCCCGGATGAGGAAGACGGTGATGAGGATGTAGGGAACGCCCACAGTGACATAGACGAGCTGAATGAATCAAAATCTAGGGCATAAGACAGATAAGCTGAATGTATTGAAAAGATCTTGACACCACTGACATACAAATACGCTGAAAGTAACAACACTCTCTACACAGCACGCACAGTTGACAATTCCAACGCAACACGTGGGAAAGCTTAACAAACAAAACCTTGTGAGAAACGACCTGAATGAAACAGAACGACACTGACGCCCAACCCGTGGAGACCCGGGTTAGAATTTGTCCTACAAAAACCCATGCTTGTCCTAGGAGGCGACTAACGGGATCAGGTGATCGGTTGCTTACACGCATAAATAAAAAGCACACTGGTGAATTTACTGACAGTCACATATGACAGTAACAACCGAACAATGTAACACTGCGTCCTTACAGAAGCAGCATCAGTACAACGATCCGTGAAGATCCAGGTTAGAATTGATCTTCAGCAAGCAGCAGATCACCTGGTACAACAGTTGGAGTGTAACACAAACACACAGTCAACCTATGATTTTCAACCCTTGAAGATCCGGGTAAGAATTAGTCTTCAGCAACCAATGCTTATCGCAAAGGGCAACTAACGGGATCGGGTGGTCAGGCTCGCTGAGTTGGTTGACACATGTCATCGTATCCAAATTGCGTAAATCGATGCTCATGTTGTTGATCACAGTATTGTCTGGTCCACACACTGCCGCCATTCGGCCGGGATATTGTTGAGTGAGCTTTACACAACAAACAAACAAATCTCTAACGCCCCTCACAACGTTGCCGAAGTATTATCATGTAGTGGAGCTGAATCAACAATCAAGTGTGTTAAATTATATAATGGCGTCGTTAGCATTGAATTGCAAGTTCCTACAAGTTACCTTGCCTGAAACCTTGATGCCTTGAAATATCCACAGGAATAGGATGATGTTGGTGATGATCAGACACACTGCAAGATGCCATCTTATCCCGCCCAAAGAATGGAGTCCGTCGGAGATTTTCAATGTCTGGAACCTACGACAGAGTCGCGTACGTTAGACGCCACATTTGTAATGATCAATTTGTAATGATCACATCTGGTACTCATCAATATTAAAGGGCCACTGATCCAGAGTAATTTTCGTGGACTGGTTGTTGCTTTTGTTATTGTTTTTCTCCAGTGACTACCCGGATGATATCCCAGAATTCATGACTGTTTCGTTACCTCTGCTGCGCCACCCTCATGCGCAATTGATAGTATAAGTATAGACTGATCAACAAAGATGAAATCTTTTTACTCGATAATCTTATGATGATTTTGTGGTAAAATTATGTAGACTTTGATGAATAATTTTGTTTCTTATACAAAAATATTCACTTTGATAAAAATGCTGATTTTGATGTAATATTTTGATTTCATAGTAAGGCTGACTTCATAAAAATTGTTAACGTAAATGGATGTAAAATTTGATTTAAGAAATAGTTTGACCCTGAATTTGGTGAGAAGCCTGATACAATAGCATTGTTTGAAAGTAAGGCTAACTAAGTACAGAGACTTTGGGATAGTTATGAGCTTAGGTTCACTGCTAGTCAATCTGAATGTTGTATTAAATGGCATTATTTTAATAACAAATTAAAACATTTTCAGTTTAACCATCTGCCCTTGGTAAATAATATTTGGACTGAAATAACGAAGTCAATGTACATCTTTATGTTTTGTCTTATAATCCTAATTAGTTTATTATCATATTTGTATGCATTTTGAAACTTAATATAATGCACACGATCTGCTTATACTTAGTGAATTTATAACATGACTGTAATATCTAGACATTTTATAGATTGCCAACGTGCATCATATTTCACACACACGCCCTGATGATTCTGTTGAATGGCATAACAAATAAATAAAAACAAAATGCAAATATTAAAATTAAAACAGACTAAAGTTATAGCAACAATATCAGGCTATTGCCTTGTTCGGGGAATGTATCCATCAATATCCACATAAAGGAATGATATGCCATTCATCTTCAGCCGACAAAGTATCCTGTTCCATTTCATGTGTCTTTTAACAGTCTAATATGCGAAACAGTGATCTCTCGTTTCAGGTTTTCTCACATTGGTGTATAGTCCAATTGGTCACCCAAGATAGCATACCTGGCAACTAATGTCCGCCATTCTTTAAAAAAGTAATTTAGTTAGCCAATAATGAGCAATCACGCAATGTATTCGCGGTCAATCCTTTGAAGGAAGGACGTTGTTTTTACAAAGAGACTTTACGACAGAGTGTATTCAGTATAGATTAGTAAATCTACATATATAAACACTACCTTTTGACAAATCTGCTGTGCAGGATAAAAGCAATTAATCAATCATCGTGTTATCGGTTAATTCTTTGATCAATGTTTGTTTTGTAACTCAGCTGATAATTCCTCTTGCTGCACTTCCATGCGCATATTACATAAGATGTAATGCATTTGCCACATCAGACCTCAATTTATAATGATGAGTATTTTACTCCAGACACAAGAAATGCCAAATGGGAACCTTTGTCGGGTAATCTGATTGGTGATATCACTAATTATACCTGGTATAAATCCATTAACTGACCATCAAGTGAATGATGACAAATAACATGTGTAGGTTTACCACCAAACAAGGGTTACAGCAAGAGAGTAGTAATCGCTAAATTGTATGCAAGTGTGATTGCCTGAAAAAAACTTATGGGCAGACACTGTTTTGAGGAAACGAACAGAACTTCATTGTTACATAGGAAATATATATAAGCAGTTGCTATGTCTTAGTTAAAATCTGTACCTAAGTAAAATTTCAGATTTATTTTGCAATGGCAAAGTGGGGCTGTTTGGTTTATGGATTCAAATATATCAAATGTGTTTTTTTGATAGCATAGCATGCGTAATAGGCATCATATTTTTACATGATTAAATATTGAGGTAAAAAAACACAGAAATAGGATCAAATTGGATCAGTCACTATACCATCCACAAATTTGAAAATCTGAAAAAGCCTACACTGCTGGGATACTTTATTACAATCAGACAAGAACTACCGGGAATATTTTCAAATAACGGCATCTGATGGGCATCCACCCTTCGCAATGTCCCAATGATTAGGTTGATGAAATTCTGCCAGGGTGCCAGTAACCCAGTCCCCGTGTCCGTCACGGTCGAGGGAACAGAGGCTGACCAGTTTGCATCTAGGTTTTGTAATTAGACTGTTGGTTGGAAACAATAATCGCTCTGGATCAGTGGCCCTTTAACTCTGGCGGTTTTTCTAGTAAGGGACCAGGTTCGATTCCTCACATGGGTACAAAGTGTGAAGTCCACTTCTGATGTCCCCGCCGTGATATTTCTGAAATATTGCTAAATCTGCTTTGGACTCTTTCTATGACGGGCAAAACTGAATAATCTGATTTGAGTCACCTATCGATAATACACATAAATACGCCAATGTTTAATGTATCGGATGTTGCTGGAATATTGCTGAAAGGTGCTTTGGACTTTAGTCTCTTTCCATAACTGGCAAAACTGAATAATCTGATTTGAGTCAACTATCGCTAATACACATGAATACGCCAATGTGATTCAAACATATTTATTTCCAGAAAAGGAACCGGCCGCGGATTGGTAAACAAGCATAAGCTTACATGAATACCGCTCCGGGATACAATGGAAGGAAGAGTAAACATGTCATGATGAATGTACAATGTGAATGATATATAAATGTTGCAAAACGAGAATAACGCCAATCATTGTTAAACAGTATATGTCATATGAAGAAAGTATGTTGCATCAAATCTACCTGTTACATTTATGAACGAGTGCACTGAAATTGAAAGTTTTTTGTTTACTATCGAGGAACAGCTTTGGTTTCCAAACAAAATTGATTTTAGGTCCAATCCTTTAGTATAAAAATACATAATTTGACGTATATCGTTGTAAAGAGTACATGAGAAGAAATGATGAGCAGAGTCTTCATAGTTGTGGCCACAAGAGCAAGATGATGTTGGAGATAGAAATCTTTCATATTTGGGCGCATTAAGGTCACTACATTCAAGTCAGAGACGAGAATGTATGATTTGACAAAACCTGCTACCGAAATTTAAGTCAAAATATTAGAATCATTTAAAAGTACATTTTTGAATCTAGATAGGCACGGTGATGCTCTATTCAGCTGGAAAGGAATTCCATAATTCAACTGTATCTGGAAGAAAGGACCTCGCATAATTTACAGATTTACAGTTTATAGTCTGAAGATGTGAATCGCCGCGCAGATTATAACCAACGATATCTGATACTCTAGGCGGAACAAGGTTACTAAGGTAACTTGGCGTAGTGTTATTAACCAGTTTGCAAAACATAGTCATTTTATGAAGGTACCTTCTACGACACAACGGGTGACAATAAGTTTCTTTGTATATTTTATGTTGGCACCACACACGGTTCTTAGAGTATAAAGATTGAGCTTTTCAGGTATATCTGCTTGCTGTTTAGTACAATTATCCCATATATGGCTGCAATAATCAGAAACTGGTAATATGAACTGTCTGTACATGGTTTCTAATGTATTTCGGTTTAAACAATATTTGAGACTTCTCAGACAATTCACTATTGGTGCAACTTTTTAGCACCGTCGTTAATGTGTTCATTCCATGAGCAATCATGCTGAAGTATAAGACCTAAATGTTTATAGCTTTGTACGGAATTAATGACATTACCATTCATTGTTAGGTTCGGCATTGAGGTTGGTTGCAATTTACGAGTAAAGCATATTGACTGTCTTATTGGGATTAAAAGATACTTGCCATTTTTTCTGCCCATTCGGCAATTCGCTGTAAATCATCGTTCATTACGATAGTAGTTACCCCAGGATGACCAATGATCGCATAAAAAGAAGTATCATCCGCAAAATGGCGTATATTACTCTCTATACCTTCAACTTTATCTTTTATATAAACAATAAACAAGAGCGGCAATGGTTATTATATATGTGCTCAGAAAAATTTAGTTGGAAAAAGTTAAGCGTGTCAGTCATCAATTACTCGACACACTTAAGGTGTCTGTAGTCAAATGCCGGCAGAAAAAGGTTCTCGGAACAGTTTTTGTATGCGTGTACACATCCTCATGTCAAATCCTGCTAGTGCATTAATTAAACGTGTGCCGGTTTGTCACCTTGGGCCAAGCAACTGTTCCGGTCGTGTCATTTGGCAGAATAAGTTCAAGCAACTATCACGTGTGTTAAACAGTGATACCATTCTAGTCAAAGTTTGCTAAGGATCGCCACTTCAAATGTAAAGGTAAACTGCGTGCATTGTTGAAATAGCCGAATACAATATTGCTGGAATAAATATTTAGTTCATTAAAAAACATTGTTATGTGCCACGCAATGTCAATAAACAACATGTGACCAGTAATCAGTTATGTCGCCCGTCAGAATGAAAGCAACGGACCAAAACTGGCACGTGTTAAAGAAAGGTAAATTTATTGTTCAACAACAAAAACGTCTGGAGAACGTGCGTGATCCATAGCCTTGCACCTTCATCTTTTGCCCTGAGTAACAGTCTTGGCGGGTGCAAACACAAGACTTTTACACTACTCAGAAGAACATTGCTGATATGTTTATGAGCTACCACAAGGACAGGGCGTAGCAATCTGCAGCTCGTTTCATACGTTTTCAGTAGGACCAAGAAGTTTATTTTATCTTCAAGTATATCGACGTTCTGACATCGTTCAATTAGTATCACATACCAAGCTAACAATTTCACGTTGTCACAACCTTATGCTTTCATTGTTACAACGTTATTCTGTGGACTCCATTTTACGTTGTCATGACGTTGTGTCCTGACGTTGTGATACGTCGTTTTTACGTCGCCACAAGGTAAGTTATTTGATGCTAACATATTGTACGTTGTCTTAACGTTCTTTTTAACTTTGATAGTTGAATTCAATTCCCAGTAGTGAACAGTAGATGCAGATTAGACAATGGAACAATTGGAAGCCAGTGATACCAGTCAATCGGTGCTAATTAACTTTGAGTGTTGGCGTCCTTTCAACTCTAATTTACTGGTAGTACTGGCTTCCAATTGCTCCATTGTTTAACCTGCAACTTTGTTGTCTCATTACTTTTGTTTTTATTACATGTACTTGTATATGCTCTCTGCCTCATACCATCATTCACCTGATGAAGAAGTAAGGATATACTCCGAAACGTTGTGTTCCTCATAATAAAGAAATTGACATCAATAGAAAAATCCCTTCCTTATGATTTCTTTTGCGTACATTAGCCTGTCTGTATGCCCTGTATCCTCAGTGGGAAAATGGGGTACCTCACCTCCAAAATTCTTCGGCAGCTGACATACCAGGAGTAGAGTTGGAAGTCAGATTAGCAGTGTCAGGAAACGAGCCAGTGATGTTGTATAGGGTTGAGCTGTGGTTGACCGGGATACAGCCGGGGGTGTTCCAGGCGTTATCACAGTGTTCCCAGGGCAGGTGGGAGGAAAAGGAGTTGTAGAAGTAGTACGTGATCCAGGCGAAGAGGACGTTGTAGTAGGTGAAGAACATCCACGAACACACCACACATCCCACGCCAATACCTAGGAATTGGAACTAGTTACGACGGAATTGTTTTCGCACTACAACAACAGTATTACACTTTTCACTGAAAAGCAAGGGTGCAGGTATATGGATATTTGCTCCTTATCATACAATGGATAGTGTTCTCGGCAGGATAAAGCCAACGGATATTTTCGGTATCCGTTGGGGTCATATACGGATATCGATGCAAATTAGAGAGGTCCTATGCAAATTTCAGGGTCTACTTTCACAGTGTAAACAAACATGGCGTCAAGGGTCGGCGGTCGTGTCCGGATCGACGGGCGTGGTTACGGTACTGTCAGTGCTTTGATCCAAGAAAATTCATGCCTGGTTATGATAGATGTAGTAGATTACAAAGCGAAGATAGAAATTCATAGGCTTACGAAGATACCAACATCAGTTCCCCGACCGACTGTCACTGTTTGCGAGAGAACGGCATAGGAATCCAGGTGCACAATGTCACGCGAACATTAAAGCGTAGTTTGTTGTTCAAAGGGTTAATTGAAGGTTTCTGAAGTTTCTTAGACGTAAGCTAAGATTTGTTGACAACAATACGTGCTTTAGCATAAAAGCTTACTGGGAACTAGATGACCTAACGCAGTCAGCATGAGTGATCAGGAGAAAATTATGTCACCGGGCTTGTGACGTAACGTATTACTCCGCACATATTTGTGACGTCATAGACATTCCACGAAGTTTAGTTTCATGATTTGTGGCATTTGAAATCGCATTTTTTAAAATTATAAAGCAAAAATGACATTGTATGATAAATAGGTTATCACACTCGTGTGTTTTGGGGTTGTTAATATCCTGCATTAGGAATAAACAGTATGTATTATATGTACTACAATGATTACTCCTAATGAAGGATATTCACCATCCCAAAACACACTCGCGTGATAACCTATATTTATCAAAACCACTGCTTTACATGGTACCACTATTCACATTCGGTTATGATACAACTAAAATATTAGTGACTTTGGCGTTCTCCATTCAGGCATCAAGATTGTCTAACCCGCAAGTACAATTCATATCGACGTGGACCTGTCATGTACTCAGGTGCATGTTGGCTGATTGTGTCAAGGTATTCTCTCTCAAAATCAGCCCATTTCTGGTGTCACCCGGCGTGATATGGCTGGAATATTGCTAAAAGTGACGTAAAACTAAACTCAGTCATTCTCTCAAAATCTGGGCGGTGGGGTAGCCTAGTTATTTAATATCTATAAATATAAATATATTGAACTGTGGTTACAAGAACACCTTGATCTTAATTTCACTGCAAAGGAAATCGCTAAGTCTGCTGGAAGAGCACTGGGTATTTTAATTAGTAAATTCAAAGCAGCTGGTGGGATGCATTATGATGTGTTTAACAAACTTTATGATAACTTAGTTCAACCAATACTATCGTATGGCTCTGCTGTTTGGGGAACACGTGAATTCAGTTGTATAAATGCTATCCAAAATAGGGCATGTCGTTTCTTTTTGGGTGTAGGTTGTAACACCCCGAACTTAGCCGTAAGAGGCGAGATGGGTTGGTAACTACGAACGTTCAGGCTGTTTAAGACCTCTTTATCAGTATCAACATATGTCTGCACTATTTTCAATAGGTCGCAACGAAGTACCCTTGCCAAACTACGATGTGGAACTTTACCTCTGGAGATTGAGCTTGGTCGTTTTTCACGGCCTAAAACCCCTCTTGAACAACGGCTATGTAAATATTGTAAGAATAGTACAGTTGAAGACGAGGTCCATTTTCTATCGAAGTGTGATATATATTCCGATATAAGGTCAGTTTTATGGCAAAAGGCACGCTCTCTTAACCCTCTGTTTAGCTTGATGACTCCTGTTGCCCAGACCATTTTTATTATGGAATGTGATAAAATCTAGTATATCCCTTAGCTGCTACAGTGTTACTTATGTTTAAAAGAAGGAAATCATTATAACGTACGATATAACACCACCCACCATTTCTGTTAGTTTTACTATGTGTGTATGGAGCTATATTTTATTTATGCAATGTTTTATGGATTGTATGTGTCTCGTAGGCCTGTAAAGGCCGGGCAGATGTTCCATATGTGATACAGAAGATTTGATATATTTTGTAAACATCTGCGTGACACAATAATAAAATAATTTTTCTCTCTCTCTCTCTCTCTCTCTCTCTCTCTCTCTCTCTCTCTCTCTCTCTCTCTCTCTCTCTCTCTCTCTCTCTCTCTCTCTCTCTCTCTCTCTCTCTCTCTCTCTCTCTCTCTCTCTCTCTCTCTCTCTCTCTCTCTGTGGAATTATTGTGTCGGTAGTAAAATGTAACTCAGTACAATTGGCAAACGGGTTCCTTACCTTTAAATGCTGGACATATGTCCCAGACTTTGATGGGACCACTCTGAGAATACTGACCAATCGACATCTCCAGAAACACACATGGGATGGCTCCAATAATTGTAAACAGGACAAAAGGTATCAAGAACGCCCCTGTGTGAAAGCATGAAAGACGACAATATTCAAGAACAGATTAATATATCATCACATGGCAATGTATGAACTTAAATGATCACTCATCGATGAACCCATAAAACAGTTGCCACCATATGCATGTCAAATCAAACTGAACCCTGTAACTCTGACTTACAATATCAACTGGTTTCACAAAGTAGATATCCTTGTCACATAAACGAAAATTAATCTTTATTACTTTTAAAATAATTATGGCTTCGTGACATGTCATAATAATACCTACTCACTTAGTGAATGAGTTTACTTTTACGCCGCTTCAAGCAATATTCCCTCAATATCACGGCGGGGGACACCAGGAATGGGCATCACACACTGTACCCATATGGGGAATCGAACCCGGGTCTTCGGTGTGACGAGCGAACGCTTTAACCATTGGGCTACCCCACCGCCCTACTAACTTAGCAGCTCATGAACGATATACTGCGGCTGGTAATATTGCATCCCGGACATCCACATATTGGTACGTTTCTTGTCAACATTTGTTTATGTTTCTCGATGATAATATATGACTAAATAAATCGAATGTAAAGCAACAGATAGCCATATTGGTATGTTTCTTGTACTACTGTGTCTTTCTTTCTCGGGGACGGTGGGGTAGCCTAATGGTTAAAGCGTTGGCTCGTCACGCCGAAGACCCAGGTTCGAATCCCCACATGGGTACAATGTGTGAAGCCCATTTCTGGTGTCCCCCGCCGAGATGTGTCTGGAATATTGCTAAAAGCGGCGTTAAACCAAACTCAGTCAGTCAGTCTTTCTTTCTCGAAGATGATATATGACTAATAGATCGAATAGAATGCATTAGAAAGTTAAGCCGTAGTGATACGTTGATTATCGATACGGTTATAGCCCGGGAAAACCACATTTAAGAAAAACAGAGTTGAAAATGGTTGAAAGAGTCCATACATAGGAATGAAGATAATAGACTAAGATTAAGGAACAAAATAAACATAAAAGATTAATGGTATCATATGTTAACTAAAAACTTCCACGAGAATAAAGAAGCCGCCCATCATATGTTAACTAAACAAACAAAGGACAAGTCACTAAAACAATTTTAATCCAATGTGATCAATGGGTGAGGCTTATTTGAAAAAACGGTATTGATCATTTTCGAAGATGATGACTAATGGATCGAATAGAATGCTTTGAAGATGATACACGGCGACATTTATTGAAGTAGGATGTACACAATAGTTTAAGCGAGACAGCTTACCTCCTCCATTGCGCATGCAGTAGAAAGGGAACTTGATGAATGTTCCGGACCCCACACTGAACCCAAGCAGTGTGACGATGTAGTCCAGTTGACTGCGCCACTGTTGGTGAGCCATGACCTTCCTGAATAACGCCAATACCAATAAGGGAACAAAGTTTGGATTCAAAACCGCCGTTATCAGATTCTTACAAACCTTATCAACGGGACTCAAATTCACAGTGATTTTGACGAGGAGGCCTCTTCTGTGCCCGAAATTGATTTAGAATTAGTTTTGCTATAATGGAGTGAACAATGTAATGAGCTTCTTTGATGGGCATTTTAGAAGTTGAGTTGATGAAGAATAATGACAATTATTATGGATATACAACTTCTTTTATTCTGTGGAGGCGACGTTTCGACATATGTTTAACTTTTGGGACTAGATTTTGTCAAATCATCCATTGTCGCCTCAAGCTCGGCTGTAGTGATCTGAACGCAGACAGATATAATCGACAAATATCAGAAACAGCTGTTCATGTGGTCATTATAACGAAGACGTCATTCACTACCTTTTTACATGTCGGAACTATCAAAATTTAAGAACAACGATGTATTTTTATATTCAAGGATGCGATGTGAAAACTATCTTATACGGTAACGGCGCATTGGATAACTCAACAAATTGTGACATTCTCAACTCATTACACCAGTTCATTTCTAAAAGTAAGCGCTTCCTGTGATTATCCCCTCTACATATACATGTATATTCAATGCAAGACAAGATTTATATAACTTGATTTTCTGCGGCAGCTCTTTTCGTTGCTAGGTACAACCAACACCATAACCAAATATTTATTATTCAATCATTTTTCTGAGTGTTAATTTGTCTCAGTTTTATTCTTTTCTTGTCGGACTATTTCAATTATGTATCCAGCTATATTGGAACCGTGTACTGGAGCGGCGTTTATATACGCCACTAGGCTTGTTCGCATATCCAAGTTTCTGCTTTGACGGAATAAAAATATGTTTAAACAAAAAAAATATGTTCTAATGTCGTTATCACTTGCTTGACAACGACATTAGAACCTATGTCGAAAGGTCTCCTCCACAGAATAAAAGAAGTTGTATATCCATAATAATTGTCAGTATTCTTCTTCATGTAATGAGCATTAACTGACTTGCTTTTGTTCATGTTGTAATGGGTGCGGATATTGGGGGCAATACCGGTGTTGCGAACACATTGTATTATTACATCTTGTTGCGTCATAAACACATTTTGTACTACCTTGAAACACCAAATATTCAGTAAATACGCTGGGTGTGTTGTAAGTTTACACACATTGGCTCACACGCTAAAGGTTAGCATGCCATGAACGCGTCCTTCAATTCTACTAGAAATTAATGCTTTCATTTTACATTAAAGAGATTTGTTAATGTGCCAATAGCCTTTATTCTGGAAACTGTGGCGTAGTTGATAAGTGCAATCATACCATCCACAGACTACTTGTATGACCTCGTTTGCAATATCGAAGATTTCGAAATGCAGCGAAAATGAAGTTACTGTAACATATGAAGTCTTACTGACAGCACCTTCGTTTGTAGAAACAACATTAGTCTTAAGTAATTGTTTGTTAAAAGCACCTTAACTAACAAATCTCCTTTTATGAATTTTGTACTGCACACATTACTTGAATTTGAATTGATTCTTATATCGATATTCTACAACGGACCACATCTTCACAATACTAATCGTAGTTGCAATTTAGCGTGGACAAAGAGAACGTATTTTGTGAAATATAGAACAAGTATATATGGATGGAGGTAATTTGTGAAGCTACATGGTAAATAAACAAAGATTATTAGCTTAGAGTTGCGTCCCTTGGGTCTGCTATGAACCTGGGTCCAAATACTCGTTTGCCCCGATAATGTTTTTAGCTTCGTCAGCACTAAACGCGTTCTTGACGGCTTTCACTCACTGACTGATAAGTATGGGTTTTTGACTGATCACTGTCAAATATTGATGTTACTGTGATCATGAGACATTCTCTCCATCAAATACCTAACGTGAATTTACAGAACGAGTCTGGATTTCACTGTAATGAAATTAATCTTATTACTTACCAACTGACCGATTAACTGAGAGGTCCTGGCGTAACCTCGAGTGTTACAGTCTAGGTTCAGAGCATGGTCCCCAATTTGTGTTGGCCATTCAAGTCACGTCTGTCACGTTTGCATCACGTGATTTCCACATATGGTTGGCTAAGAATGCGTCGTGGTTGAACAAGTGGTCCCATGTGCCTCATAGATGTTCGTGTGAATACCAGCGTATGATCTCAGACACGCGCATTATTTATGCATTAATCCATATGGTAAAGGTATGACTGATTTTTAAAGAGACACTTCAGTACACAAGTAAACTCTCAAAAAAAGAAATGAATCAGAAACGACAACCCATTTCTCTCATGGGATGTTTATAGCCTTGTATATCGTTAGGTTTCCGATATGATTTAAGTTAAGCAGAGCATAACGAAATGAGCAGAAAATACCGAAGAAACTGATCTCAAATTTTACATCAGATATACATACTAGTTTCATATAATTCTTGTTTCTAAATTTGTCATCAAATATATACACGTGTCAAGTCAAAACATTGATTACTCAACAGTCTCGTTTCCTGCTGACTGGGTTCGGTCTTATTGCGTAACGTAGTACAATAACCAGTCCAGAATTTTTAGACCAACTCATTCAACTGGATATAAATATTAATCAGTATTATTTGATACATCTAATCACTTGTATATTGCAACACTACGCTCCTTCTAATCCTTGCAAACACGTTGGGCAGAGTGCTCTGTCGTACAGCGTGCTCTGACAAACGGATATCTGGAAATCATGGAAATCTGAAAACGAGGCTCGGCCGCTAGAAACGTTTGGCGGTCTTCTATGGCATTGGTATTATATTAATCACATTGTACGTAACAAACAAAACACTTAAAAAGTGCAAAAACACATAACAGGTGTAACCAGTGAGCCAGATGAATTGTGAATCAGTGTACAACCCTTCAAACAGCGGCAGCCTAAAGAAATACGATTTTTAAAATACAAATTCATAGAAATACGATTCGTGTGGATTGAGTGACTTTAAGCAAAAGTATCAAGGCGGGGTTCAACATCAAAATGGGTTTTCATTCGTGCATTGTACCCATGTGATCAATCGAACCCGGGTCTTCGGCGTGACGAACAAAGGCTTTTAACCACAAGGCTCCCCTATCAACCCTTCAACATTCGATGTATACACTTGTATTATGTAAGTTCTTGTTCTGATTGCTTGCTATTCCCGAGTCGTTCCGCCCTGCGTAATTTACGGGATATTATCTTAAAAGACGCGTACACTTGCAGGTTCTGTTTGTTGTTGAAAGCACTGTAAAATGTCAGAAATTAGTCTAGTCTGGAAACACAATCCAGTTATCGACATCGTGAGCATCGATCTACGCAACAAGGAAACGCTGACATGTATCAACCAAGTCACTGTGCCCAAATGATCCTTTTTCTGTTTCATCTTTAAGTCGTCTCTTAGAACAAACAAGGCTTGCAGAGAGTCGATGTTAACCCGGATACTCAATACGATGATGTTGGAACTTTGTAAAGTAATTCTGACTTGAACCTAATACTAACCAGTAGTACTATTGATGACAATGCAAATGAGAAAGCACTTATTCTTGACAATGTCGAGGTGGTTGATCATGTTTATGACAGTGATAGAAACAGGACAAATATTTCTGAGGGTGATGTTGAACATGTTGATAATGATGTTGCTGGTGCATTGCAAAGTAACCCTGACATGAACCTAACATTAACCAGTAATATTGTTGATGATAATACAAATCAGAATGGACATATGATTGACAATGATGATGTGGCTGACCATGTCTATTATGGTGATATAAACAGGATAAATATTTATGTGGGTGATATTGAAGGTGAGGTGAGGTGAAATTGGGTTTTACGTCGTGCTCGAGAATATTTCACTCATGCGTGTGTATGTGTATGTGCGGCTGTTTGTACTAGCCCAGACTTAAGCTGGTTTTATAGTGCTAACACACTGAGATACCACGCCGCAGTGAAACATGAATACCCCACTCAGACACATTATACTGACTCCGAGCCGACCAGTCCTTGTTGTACCCATTAATGCCGAACGCCAGGCAGGGACCAACAAGTACCATATTTTAACGTCTTTTGGTATGACGCGGTCGGGGATCGAACCCGCGACCTTCCGTTCTCCGGGCGGACCCAGTTAAGGTAAACTTATGGTATAATATAACACGTATAATACCCAGCGTAAATGAAAAAGTCGCTGTGAAAAACACAGATTACTGATTATCAGTAATGACACCAGGTTTTCGCGAAAGGTATTTTTAGTAAACCCATAAAACCTGTCAACTTCGTTCCGTGTCACCTTCAGCGCAGTGAAGCACATGGAAAACCGCAGCTCCCACTCTTTCAGTTACCTCGCTTGTCCCGGGGCATAAAAATGTGGATTGCAATCCGGAGCAATATCAGTAACAGTTAAGCATGTCCTGCACGTCTGCGTGCAGACAGTTATGCCATTATACGTAAGTGTTTATAGCCTGTCGCCACGACTATAGACTGTAAACATATATAACTCTGACAACGTTAATTTAATGGAAGGTTACCGTTGCCATACAAACTAGTATCCTGTCAGCATAAGTGAGTACTTGACGAGGCAACAATGCATGCACAACAGGTAGTGAGGTTCACGTTAGCTTTAAACGTTCAGTAGGACCCACAAACAAGTGACCTACCTCAAAATCTTGAATATATACTCTGTTAATGAATCCGTTATGTTGTAAATACAAATATACAAATATGACATTCATGTCAGTTTAGGTTTGTATGGTAAACACCTTGATGTCTTGAACTAACCGACGGTGGAGTGAGCAATATCCCAGCACTCAGTAATATTCCAGCTATATGACGGCGGTCTGTAAATAATCGAGTCTGGACCAGACAGTCCAGTCTTTTTGTATGACGCGGTCGGGGATCGAACCCGCGACCTTCCGCTCTCCGGGCGGACGCTCTAACCATTACACCACGGAGGCGGTCTTGGGTGATATTGAACATGATGATAGTGATGTTGTAGGGACTTTGCAAAGTAATTCTGACATGAACCTAACATCAACCAGTACGATTGTTGACGATAATGCAAATGTGAATGCACATACATTTGAAAATGCAACGAGGTTAACCATGTCTATGGTAGTGATAGAAACAGGACAAATATTTCTGAGGGCGATGTTGATAATAATGAGGGTGATGTTGAAAATGTTGATAGAGATGTTGATAATGAAGGAGGAGTTATAAAGGCTGACAATAATGAGGATAATGATGATGATAATGCTTATAATGAACTCGGAAAGAATAATGTTAATGTGAATACACATATTGTTGACAATGACGTTGTTAATGATGCCCATATAGACACACTCAGGACAATCCATGATACAAGTCTGTTTCGGTTCATGTCATTAAATGTTTGTGGTCTGAGAAATAGACTTGATTACAGTGAATGCATGGATCTCATTAACAATAATGACATAATCGACCTACAGGAAACAAAAACTGATTACTTCGATGATCTACAAATGGACGTATTTGTACTTTATTTCAAACATAGTGCTGGTTCTAGGAGGAGATCTTGGGGCATTGGTGTAGCCATTAAAATAGATATAAAGATTACATTACACAAATGGAGGATAATTGCAATCAAGTTCTATGGATTAGAATCAGCTAGTAAAGCTCTATTTGGTTTAGAGTAAGATATGTACCTTGGTGTAGTCTATATACCACCAGAAGGCTCAAGATATGCAAATATAGACTCATTTTATGAAATTGAACAATCAATATTAAACTACCTTAGTAAGAGCCAATGTGTTTCCTTAGTTGGATATTTTAATGCTAGAACAGGTGTTCTATGTGATTATAGGGTATTTGATGAGTTTTTACTAGAGGAGTTTGAATTAGATAATGCAGAAACTGATGATACCTTAGCTCCTGAGTGTATTCTTGATAATTTATGTATGCCTCATGTGCGTGGAACACAAGATAATGTCAAGATTAATAATTATGGCATTAGACTAATTGAAATTTGCAGAAACATATGTAGGTTTATTTGCAACGGTAGAGTTGGTAGTGACAAATTAATAGGTTAAACGACGTGCAAAGATACTAGTTTAACAGACTACTTAATAGCCTCACCAAAATGTTTACATATTTTCACTGACCCAGAAATTTAGGAATTCTCACCTTTGTTTTCTGACGTGCACTGCCAACTTGTCTTTACGGTAAAAACAGTAGAATTCACCACCTCCACTCAAGATAATCCTTGTAATATCTCATTGGAAAACGGCTCCAAACCGGGTAGATATGATAAATCTAAATCCGAGGTATTTGTTAACAACTTAAATACGCTCCAAATAAACAAATTATTACAATCGATTCGCGACGCACGCACAGGTCAATGCGACCCACTTGTCGTGAATGATCTCGCTGAGCGCATAACGCACATGCTCACCAACGCCGCACGAGAAACATTCGGAACCCGTAATCAGTTTGTACATAAGAAAGGAGTGAAAAATCAAAATAAACCGTGGTTCGGATATGAATGTAAACAATTACGAAAACTTTTTCATGAAGCTAAAAGTCGTCTTAAGAATTCAAACACCGCTCCAAATAAAGAATTGTTCCGTAAAATATCGAAATCTTATAAGAAATGTATGGATAGAAACATACGAAAATACAAGAAACAGGTACAAGATATACTGAGAAATTCCATGAAATACTCCCTAAGGGATTTCTGGCATTTATTTAACAATAATCCAGTTAAAAACCTGAATAATGCAACCCCAGATATAAATACATTCTATGATTACTTTAAATCACAAAACAGCGCGGAAAGTACGCAAATCAATGATACCGAGATATTTGACGAATCGGATACTGCACCAGCAAGTTATGACTGTAAAGAATTGAACAAAGATATAACATTAGCAGAAATCCAAAAAGCAGTGAGGGAATTAAAAAAGAAACAAAGCTTCTGGCTTAGATGATGTAAAAAAACGACTACATTATCGACTCAATGGAATTACTGGCCCCCGTGTACGTTGAATACTTCAACCTGCTACTTTTTTCAGGTACGATGCCTGATCTTTGGCTTAATGGCAAGATAAGACCTATATATAAAAATAAAGGTGATCCAATGGATCCAAATAATTATAGACCCAACTGTCCTAAGTTGCTTTGGCAAATTATTCACCAGAATACTTAATACCCGCCTTACTAATTTCCTTGATGTAAATGAGATTTTATCTTCTGCTCAGACTGGATTTCGAAAACTTTTTATGACTGCCGATAATATGTTTGTCCTTCACCTACTCATGCATTTTTTGAAATTATCAAAAAGAAAACTATATTTTCCCTTCATTGATTTCTCAAAAGCATTTGACACAGTCTGGAGAATAGGACTACGGTCAAAGATACAGGAAAATGGAATCAAGGGGAAGATTTTCACTTTATTAGTTAATATGTATAAAGATATAAAATCGCTAGTACAAGTAAACAATACAACTTCTGATTACTTCCTATGCCTTACTGGCGTCCGACAAGAAGAAAACCTCTCTCCTTTACTTTTCTCCCTGTTCCTGAATGACATTGAATCTTATTTATATTCTAAGGGATGTGAGGGTGTTAACGTTGACATTAGGAATCCAGATGATTCCATGGTTATTATGTGGATTCAATTCATTGTATTACTTTATGCTGATGACACTGCTATTTTTGATGTTACACCAAACGGTTTACAGAAGTCCTTAAATGCTTTTAACGAGTATTCTATTATGATGAAGTTAAACGTTAATACATGTATTGCGAAAACTAAAGTTGTTATATTTGGAGGCGGTCCTGCTATATCTTCAAAATTTGCCTTCTTTTACGGTAGAAATTGTTTAGAGATAGTTGATTCCTATACTTATCTTGGAATTAACTTGCATAGAAATAGACGATTTATATATGCAATAAAATCTCTATGCGAAAATGCACAAAAAGCAATGTATGTTCTACTCAGGAAGTCTCGAAATATCAACTTACCGCTAGACTGTTTATTTTCAGCTTTTGACACTTTGATTGTTCCAATTTTAACATATGGCTCAGAAGTTTAGGGGTTTGAAAACCTACACTTAATTGAACAGGTTCATCTAAAATTGCTTAAGCTCGCTGCCGGCCTACGAAACTCTACACCAAATTTTATGGTATATGGGGCACTAGGAAGAGAACCTTTATATATCAAGATATACAAGCGTATGTTAAATTTTTGACATACATTACATTTCCAGATAGGTGTAACTAAGTTCTCTCAAATAATGCTTCGGTTTGTTCGGTTAGATTTTGAAATTGATAACAATGACTACCCATGGCTAACTTGTATACAGCGTGTCTTAAATAACATTGGTTTAAACCATATTTGGAATAATCCATCTGGGTACTCCACCCCATGGTTAGTTTCGAACGCTGAAAGAATTCTAAAAGACCAGTTCTTTCAAAATTGGAAAGGCGATATCTCTGCAAGCCCTAAAGGTTTATATTATTGCTATTTACAAATAGTCTTTTGGATTTGAATCATAACTTCTTCTTCCCAATACGTTATCATTACAACTGATGAAATTGCAAACATCAAACCATAACTTCCCTGTGGAAACAGGCCGTTGGAGTGGAGTACCAAGAGCTGAAAGACTTTGTCCTCTCTGTAACTCACCTGCTATAGCAGATGAGTTCCATTACATTTTCAAGTGCAAACCTTAACCCAAGATATATATATATATTCCCAAAAGATTCTGCTAATTCCCAAACTTATCTAAAATGGCAATCTTTCTTCAATCAAAAGAGACAAGCACCCCACGTAACCTCCCCAGATACCTTAAATTAATATCATCAAAAGCTTAGGAGGTAATCCCTACATTCCGTAAAAAATTCCATCCGTTACTTGTTTCCACGCCTGGTTTATTCGTATGACATTTTTAGTGTATATCTGATATGTTTGACTTATCCATGTAGATGTATTCATGTTCGATCTGACTCAGAGGTATTACAAATGACTTATAATTTATATTCATGTATGTTCTGTCATCTTGATGTTTACTGTATATATATGCTATTATATCTCATGTACCACGGTGGGTGGTTTCGAGAAATAAATGAAATGAAAAAAAATGAAATAACTACCACACATGAGAACATTTATTACAGTAATCATTGATCTTTGCCCTGTGTTCCCATGCCTATTAAGACCTTGATATATGGCTGGAATACTGCTTACTACACACTACAAAACTAATTGATTACCTCAGGTCATGGTAGCGTGCTCCTTCATGTGCCCAGGGTGCCATTAAACCAGATAAGGTATTAATTGGAAACGTAGTAAAAGTTACTGTTCCATATCGACCAGTGACGATACCAGCGCCTTGAGCATGTACTAGTGGCCTGGGTATGTGCGCTGTATAAATACCCTCTAGTAATAATAATAATAACCAATACTTGTCGTAAGAGGCGACAAACGTGATCAGGTAGTCAGGCTCGCTAACATGGTTGGCATATGTTATATCCCAATTGAGTAGAATGCGACGTTAAACAACAAACAAGCAATGACTCCATATCGGCTAAGTTCATCCACAACCGAGCAACAATGTAAAAGAACTCAATTTACTCTGACCGAAATGATTACGGATTAACTGAATGAGAGTACGTACAAAATACGATACGTATAAGAGCAATATAAAGAGAGTATCTTACGCAACACCTTGACAAGCCACAGTTGTGGCCATAGAACAAATGAGATTCAATTTTAAGCATTATTTCACACCACACTTCTCTAAAAATAAATACTGCATTTCTCTCAATAATACGAACTATCAGCCCTCAGGGAAGCTGCCACATAATGTATTCCAAACAAAATTACATATTTAGATTACAATATTGAGTTAAAAAATTCGAATGAAATAATGCAATGTTGCATTAAATCGACACTCGGGCCCTCTCTACTGGCCGAAAGAACCCGATGGAGTTATGTCCCTTGGAACGCTCTTTACGAATATTCTATAACTCCTTTGGAGACAGAACCCAATCCTAGACAAATACATACTTGTGATTGAAACCAGTTCGGGAAACACCGACAACACCGCGTGCGACAGTTTTTGATGTACAGAGCCATTGTTTACATTCCAGTTTGGAAGCTGTTCGCCTCGGAGTTTCCATTATCGAGTCCAGGCTAATCGTAAGGGATAATGCGCCTTTTATTGCATCAATAGGAAGCTAAAGTGAGTATATTTAATAGGCCAAAATATTGTCGAAAATGTGTGAAACTGTGCCTTTAACGCGATTGAATAACCCCAGCTGGGTCACATAGCGTGTTATGAACAGAGAGGGCCTATCACTAAAATAATCCACGTCGGCAATGAAGTTGACGAAAAATATTTTCATAGCAAACTAGCCTTTTAAGTCAAAGACTCAGCCACTTTGACTGGGCATATATATTCCTGGCGTCTATTTGTTCAATGTCATTACCAATCAGCCCCAACCAGCTTGAACTTTCTCGTTAAATGCACACTATATTTATCTTATCGTTGTTGTTGTACATGTACTTCTGTAGCTATCTGCTTTCCAATATTTTATTCACCTGATGGAGGAATAACACTGTATTCCCCAAAGGCCGTGTCCCGCATAATGAGTGAGTGAGTGAGTGAGCACATTTTAAAGAGTGCCTTGAATTCCCAACAATACAAGATAGTTGACTTACAGAGTATCTCTATACCCACAATCATTACGAAAAGTACGGGTTCAAAAGAACAACTTGACATACGGGTTGCGCAAAATGCCATGTAAATATATATGGCATATATACCTAGTATTTTTCGTGTTTATTCCCAAGTCGAAACTAAAAGCTATTGAGCAGTCCGTAAAAGAACTCGTTGTGAATCTAACAAACAACAAAGCAAAGTGATAGTTGATAATTGTATTCAAACATAAATATCACTACACAGATATTACAATTTCAGTATAAATTTAACAACATTATAATATAAAGGCAGTGATTATAGCAATAAAGACAATGTGTTATTTTATGTCATAAAATGTATTTTGAGTTAGGACAAGAGTTACTTCCCTTTGACCACATTTTTCACCTTGTACATAACATCTACAGTAGAATAGAGTTTGCTCCCTTGAAACGGCGCTGCTATCGCCTACGCGAAGGCGACAAGACGTTCACGCTTGCACTGCTTTGCACTTGACAAAAAAATTGACAAATTTTTGCATAGTTTTGGTTCGAAACTACGAAGATGACAGAAGGGGATGTAAAGCCAAGACGCAAGGGTGCCGGTGCAAAGATGCCAGAAATTTTAGGCGCATTGAGGGGTTCCCCAGTTCAGTTGGAAAACGTCGGGCAATCTCCAGCATTTAGCGGAACGCGGGGATCATTGCCGCTGAGGGAAGAGACAGTGTCGGAGCTGGAGGCACAATGTGCTTCATTAGAAGAGAAAATGCGTCGCGTGCAGTTGCAGGAAAAACGACAGGAATTGCAGTCTCGGATTGATGGGCTGACAAGCAAGTTGGAAAAGGATCAGGCGGCAAAATCCAGTAGCGCTGAAATTCAACATGGCGGCGACCGGCAAGGTCAACCTACGCCTCCACAAGCTTGGGATCACCCCACTCAAAGAGGTAATGTGCCTCCAAAACGTAACATTTCTGACTATCTATGGATAGATTCCCTTGATAGGGACACAAGTACTGTCGAAATTGCCGAAGGGATAACTTTGGGCATGAATACAAGGTCAAGCGGAAAATTGAGTAACAACACCATCGACATGTGGAACTATGCCAGTATGGGAATTCTTCAGGATATGATTGACAAGGGAAAGATGGATATGGCAGGGATAAGTGACTACCTTAAATATATGCAAAATGTCTGTAGATTGTCTTCGAAGTACGTGTGGGGTAGTGTCCTCTTGTACGACCAAGAGTACAGGGATTTACAGCATCGTGATCAGTTCCGGTGGGGAAACCCATTACAGGATATTCGTGAGTTTCAACTTGTTCCAAAACCTGACTCAAATACAGCGAAAGCATTGAAGCAGATGGATAATGCAAATATGAGCGGCAACGTTCATAAGGGCGCGAACGGTCACCATAGCAACAGGCAGCGGGGCCCATTCACGGCTGATGGGATTGAAATTTGTCGGCGCTTCAATGTCGGCAGTTGTGTTCGGGGTGATCAGTGTAAGCTACTACATGCATGTTCGGTGTGTACTAGAAGGGGCCATACGATGCAATTTCATGGTGGGAGTCACACACAGTCTACACAAGCAAGCAGTAACGACTACTTGAACCAGTCAAAAAAACTTTTAACTAACACACTGCATTACGACGTATGGGAAACCCTTCTACCACATGATTACGCCGATAGAGACTATATTCTGTCAGGTGTTAAAGAAGGTTTTAAGTTAGCAGAAGTTTCTGATGCCGTTCTCCAGGATGTGTTTATTGCCAATCATAGATCAGCTTATGGTCATAAAGAGGCGACAGAAAAACAAATAAAAGAGTAATTAGAAGCCGGAAATTATGTAATTACAGAGACAAAACCAACAATAGTGAGTGCAATGGGTGTTATTCCAAAATCTGACAAGAAAATCCCATCTATCATGGTATGAACAGTTTTATGAACAATTGTGACTGTGAATACATGGACATTAGAGAAGCAGTGCGACCTGCAAGTGTTCTAGCAAATGTGGACTTAAAACATGCGTACAGATCGGTACCAATACATCCAAGCAACTATGACTTAACAGGACTAGCATGGCATTTTGAGAATGGTGATTTTGCTTTTATGTATGACAGGAAGCTGCCTTTCGGTGCATCCAAAAGTCCCCTGATTTTTCAGACTCTTAGTTCTGCTGTTTGTAGAATAACGAAAGCGCGCTTTTGTTTCACAGTTATAGCATATTTAGATGACTTTCTGATAATATCGGATAATGCTGTTTTGTGTAACCGTGCTCTAGAAAATTGATAGAAGTATTAAGAGCTCTGGGGTTTAGGATAAACTGGAACAAAGTGGAAGGCCCGAGTCAGATTCTTACTTTTTTAGGTGTTCTTGATAATACAATTGACAGTACTTTAGCCTTACCGGGGGAAAAGGTAAAAGATCTGCAACAATTATTAGCTCTCTTTGCAAATAGATTGAAAGTCTGATTAGAAGTAAGCTCCAGATTGAAAGTCTGATATTCAAGGTAAATCGTTCTTGAATTGGGCCAGTCTAGTTATTCAAGGTCAAGAGATCGTTCTTGAGAAGATTGATTGAACGATATTTCGTGGTGGAGATCCTGTCTTGAAGTGTTCAATTGTTCGAAGAAATTCCTTGATAAGCGTTCAGTACGTACTGTCCAGACGGATGCTTCTTCCCAAGGGGCTGGTGCTTATTACATGGGTGACTTTTTCTATGTAAACTGGCAATGTGACATGCCAGATGTGAGCGATATGCACATTAACGTTAAGGAGTGCCTGGCCATAGTTTTATCAGCTATCAGGTGGTCATGTGCATGGCAAAACAAACAAGTTGTAGTAAAACTGACAATATATGCGCAAAAGCCATGATTAACAAGGGGACCTGCAAGATACCGTTTGTCATGCATTATTTACGCTGTTTGTTTTGGTTACAAGCAATTAATAACTTCTCAATTACAGCTGAGTATATCCCGGGTTTGAAGAACAAAGTAGCAGATGCAGCCTCCAGAATGCATGAGGCTGGCAGCTTGTCACGGCTGTATGATTTGATCCCCAGTCTGTCTTTGATGGAATTCTCAAGTCGCAATCTAGAGAATCATATGTCACGAACGTTTATTAATTGCTGATGGGGAGATGGGATGTCGTCTTCAAAGCGGAGTGCAGCCTAGGGATGGGCAGATTAAACCAAAACTACGTACAGGTCTCAATTTAAATGTTTCATGTTATTTTGTGACAAGCTGCATCTGCAGATGGTTCCTGTGCCACTGTCAGAGGAAAGTGTAATGTTGTATATTGTCTTTTTGGTGGATGTTAAACAATTTAAGTATGCGACAGTGAGACAATATCTGAGTATTATCTCCAATATACACAAAGAAAGTGGCTTAGAGGCTCCAATCAAGGAAAACTGGCGCATAGCACACGTTCTGCATGGTGCTAGACGAGAGTTAGGAGACTCTCAGAACCCAGCCACAGCCATTACGCCAATAATCTTCTAATCATCAAGGACAGTGTAAATGACAGTGTGTTTGGTGTGACTATTTTCGTCGCTTGTCTCATAGGTTTTTGGGAGTGATCAGACCATGTAATCTTTTAGTTACTGGAACTGGAACTCGTGATAATTCGAGGTTGTTGCTGATTAAACAGTTGTAGGCGTGTCGCGACGCTTATCGGATTGTGCTGAATTGGTCAAAAATTCTTCAGTTTAGAGAAAAAACTTTGCATGTATATCTACCAAAACTTCCAGATCACCCTTTAGATCCGGTTACGGCAATTGACGGACTACTTCGCATACATCCCGGCCGGGGTGACACATCACAGCCGCTGCTGTGTGACAATCAGGGGAACGCTCTATCTTACAGGACATTCATTGATACAGTACAATATATTATGAAATCCCATGGTGTGAAGGAGAATATTACTGGCCACTCGTTTAGACGAGGAGGGGCTACTTGGGGTTTCCCGTCGGGTCTAGCAGGAGAGATTGTGCAGGATTTAGGGTTTTGGAAGAGTAACGCCTACCTGCGTTACCTGGACATTAGCGCAAAACAAAAAACTTGATGCGATGAATCAGTTTGGAAGATCCCTGCCTGCACATCGGTGAAGGTGGTTTATGGTAGTTGAAAATTGAGTATTGATTGTGTAACACTGATTGCTGTAGATATGGATCTTGTAGTCTTTCCAGATAGTGTGGAGTACATGTACTATAAGTTAACTCTTCCACGTTTGTTGGTTTGGACTGTTGTAGGTTGTGCAGCCATTTTGCCGTATTGAGTCAAAAATTATTCTTTTAATCTTTATCTTTTATACATAATGTCCAGTTATTCATTGTTTATGTAAATGATATTGATGATGACTTAGATTGCATAACGCGATTATTTGCAGCTGACACATCATTAGGCAAGGCTTCTGGAAATCTTAACAGAATAGAAACCTAAACATAAATCTCAGAAGGTTAAACGAGTGGGCAAACAAGTGGTTGATATCATACAACCCAGATAAGACAGAATCAGTACTTTTCTCACTTAAAGATGATATTTGCTCGATTAACTTACTATTTGACGATAAGATTGTTAAAACGGTAGAAGATCATAAACATTTGGGGATAATACTTTCATCGAACGGCAAATGGTCCTCCCATGTATCTAATATTGTTTACAAAACCTCTAAAATGATTTACTCAATGAGAAAACTTAAATATATTCTTAACAGAAATACACTTCTAAAGATTTACACAGTTTTTATAAGACCACACTTTGAGTACGCATGCGAAGTCGGGGATGGCTGCGGAAAAGAACTAAGTTTATAAATGGAAAGGCTCCAGATGGAAGCTGCAAGAATTATTACAGGACTTCCCAAATATTCTTCTTTTAATTCACTATATTATGAAACAGGCATGGAAGCACTATCAGAGCGTAGAAGAATAAGAAAATTGTCTTTGTTCTACAATATTCAAAACAACAAAAGTCCAATCTACCTAAAAGAAATAATTCCTCGGAACGTGGGCTCCAGGAGTCAATATAATCTAAGAAATTCAGGCAATATCTGCTTGCCAAGAACCAGAATAAAACATTCTCATGAGTCGTTCTTCCCATCAACTATAAGATTGTGGAACAATCTACCTACAGATGTAAAAAATTGTACTTCACTATCAAAGTTTAAATCGAGCATAAAAACATCATATAACTCAGCTCCACTGTACTTTTCTTACGGTATTAGAAAATTTAACATATTGCATACTCAACTACGTCATGAAGCTAGTAGATTAAGTTACGATCTGTGCAGAGTAGGGCTAATCACTGATCCGTCCTGCGCATGTGGAAACCCATGCGAAAATGCTCATCACTATTTCTTAGAATGTTCTTTACACAATCAACATAGAAAGATCATGCTTAAAGCTATTCAAGATGTATGTGGTAGTAATTCTGTGATTACATCATCTGTTATTTTAAACGGCATTGCAGATCTGACAAATCATAAAAATGAAATTATATTAAAAAATGTACATCAATATATATGCAAATCTAAACGATTCCAGTTGTCTTCTCTCTATACACCTTTTGTATTATAGCATTTCCCCCTGCTATCTTTCAGTCTTTCTCTGTCTCTGTTTCTAATAATTGCTTGTGATGTAATTAGTTATTGTAAATATCTTCGGAGAGGGGTTTAATAAGTTGAAAGAACTTGTCCCCGATCCTTTTCACATTGTGAATAAAATATGCTTAAACTAAACATTTTATTCTCTCTGGGCTGGGGGAATTTGACTATCTCCTATTTGTGAGCCACCGCATGTTGGCCTACTGATTTCCTGTTGCATGTTCTCTCAGCCTGGAAGAATAAATGCCAGTTTTTAATTCCAATGCATATGCTTTTGTAATTATTGCTAGATTACTTAAAGATGGTAATTTTCACCTCACTGAAATAATACAGGCTTCCTGAATAGATAAGTGCAGACTTTAAGTGCTTATCCGACTATCCAACCTCGAAAGATCCCACTCAAAGAAGTTTCCTGAATAGCCTGAGTATCCCGGATAAGAATGAGCACCACGTCGGCCTTCTCGTAACTTTGATGTTATGTGAGAATCGAGGCAAGAGCTAACTCCCATTATAGACCTAAGAAAGAGACCTCAGAAGATTCTCCAAATCCCTGGGTCGGAATATAGTGGAAAGGACCACAGGGTTGTGGTACTCTGTGGCACTTTCCAGAAATTTGTCTAAATATGGTACACCATTGCTCCTCACTGAGCACATGTGCAATGCATTATACTTTGAACATCTTTACACAGTGAATAGCACCGACACAAACAACATGTAATCTTATTGTGTGTACCAGTGATTAAAACTGATCCAAGTGTTCATGGGGTAGCCTATATCACTTCAACTTATATACAAGATTGCGTGCACGTCCACATCCTCGATAATCTCCAGGGTATATACGTTACGAACACACTCCACTATACCCTGGATGCATCCACGGCTTGGCCCGATAATTATATTACCTCCTATTGCTGGCTCCGCATTCTCACAGTAGCCAATCAGCTAAGCCGCCGTTACATCCGAGCTTGCCAATATCAACAAAGATAGAGGTCGCAGTCGCGAAGGTTTGTTCGCAGTGCCACTCAGATTTTGTAGGAAATAATTAAGACAAATTGACAGATCTGAAACTTTCACAAAATATATAAAAGAACGCCTTCTACCTCTTTCAGAGTACCTCTGCATCAATTGTGTTGCCAAGTTTAAACGGTTAGATAATTAAGAAGCGAAAGTGATTTGTGATTTGTTCGCTTAACTTCCCAGCGTAGACACCTGATTGGATAAAAAGCCAGCCAAGGGAGGTAACAAAATCATCGTGCCAAGCGGTGGATGCATCCAGGGTATAGTGGAGTGTGATCGTAACGTATACCCTGGAGATTATCGAGGATGGCACGTCCAGTGATAGGCTGCATCTGAAGCCTTTCTCTGTGACGTCAACTCTGTCGACAACACAAACGGGCATGCTCTGCATGGTACACATTTCCAAAATTTACGAATCAGTTATGTTCCGTGTTGTTTCAGGTGAAGTAACTTGCCTGCGCGTGTGTTTGTTTCATTTCATATGAATAAAGAAATGGTTTTATGTTCCGTGTTGTCTCAGGTGAAGTAGCTTGCCTCTGCGTGTGTTTGTTTCATTTCATATGAATAAAGAAGGGTTTTATGTTCCGTGATGTTTCAGGTGAAGTAACTTGCCTGCGCGTGTGTTTGTTTCATTTCATATGAATAAAGAGGGGTTTTATGTTCCGTGTTGTTTCAGGTGAGGTAACTTGCCTGCGCGTGTGTTTGTTTCATTTCATATGAATAAAGAAGGGTTTTATGTTCCGTGTTGTTTCAGGTGAGGTAACTTGCCTGTGCGTATATTTGTTTCATTTTATATCAGTAAAGAAAGGGCTTTATGTTCCGTGTTGTTTCAGGTGAAGTAACTTGTTTGAGTGTGTTTGTTTAATTTCATATCAATAAAGAAAGGGTTTTGTCGCCTTTTTCAAACACCCCACCATTCTGCTACCGCCAATACCTTAAGCACATGAAGATGGAAGCACAGAGTTTCAATTGTATATTACGAACAACCTATATCATTGATTGGAGGACTTCGGTCATGTTTTCGTCTGGAGTTGCTCGTCGCCATTGGTCGTTTGGTTCTAATGCAATGCTTAATTTCTGAAAAGAAAAGTCAGCATTCATTATATATTGTCCACTGGCAGGCTTTCTCTAAAGGCAGAAGAAAACCCTGACTGTACAAATGCAATCTGTAAACAACTAATGGGAAACGCAGCTTTTATTCACTGGACCAGGCATACGTAAAGTGTGAAATGAAAACCCATTTGTAGTATCAACTGTTTTATAAGCTGCCAGAAATGTATCTTAAACACTTCAAAACAGCTATGAGTGAGTTAAAATGTAAAGTTACGTTGGCAATATTTCAGCCACATTTTGGCTGAAATAAGCTTTACTGCCATTATACCTTAAAAACCGAGAGAGAGCATAATAACTAGCAATTGTTATGCTATAACCCAAGCCACAAGAAGACCAGTATTGTGTGTGATCACTCTATACCCTGGATTGGATTACTCTTGCTGACACCCGTTTAGATCCGGGTTAGAATTGATCTTCAGTTACCCATGCTTGTGGTAAGAGGCGACTAACGGGGTCGGGTGGTCAGGCTTGCTGACTTGGCTGACACATGTCATTGTATCCCAATTGCGTAGATAGATGTTCATGCTGTTGATCACTGGATTGCCATGGTCCAGACTTGATTATTTACAGACCGCCGCCATATGGCTGGAATACTGCTGAGTGCGGCGTAAAACTAAACTCAATCAATCAATACTGTTGCTGATAGATATGTTACCATCTTTATTGCTATACTCACTTCTCATGAATTATTTTACCTTTGAGCTTGTACGGTCATAGGGATACCTTTGTACATATTTGTATTGACTTGTGAACTTAATATTAGAATACAATTGTTCATTTCAGCAGACTTCTTTGTGGTTTGTTCGTTTCACATCTTGTTTTAAGGGGGCTAATTCCAAGGTAACGTTTTCAAAGTGAGAATCAACACGTAACACAATGTAACAAATTGTTTTCAAACTAATCCGCATACAATACGGTAGGGTAGCCTAGTGGTGGAAGCGTTCGCTCGTCACGCCGAAGACCGGGGTTCGATTCCCCCCATGGATACCATGTGTGAAGCCCATTGCCGGTGTCCCCCGTCGTGATATTGGTGAAATATTGCTAACAGCGGCGTAAGACCTCGATACAATAATAAAAACGGGGCTATGGACCACAAGTGAGAAAGGTAAGGCTTATATTACTATTGGCAAACATCGATTCAGTCAAGTTAATTAAATGGGACAAATGTATAGAATTACATCCTGGCTTACAACCACTGAAGATACTCCAGTGGCCTTTTCACACGGTGGGGCAAATCTATGGCATGCAGTATACTGTCGTAAGTCAAACGTATCTGTGGTTTTGAGATATGTCTGTTATAAACATAAAACTGACGGTTTTACATCTCGAACTAAGAGTTGTTAATATCATTTAACAATCCTTCACAGTTCCACTGTATCAAAACAACTATGACGAATCGCGTCACATCCGTGTATTTCACAGAAGAGACGCAGCTTACTTCTCCACCCATTTACTAGTTTAAGAAATGAAGAATTTTCAGACCATCCGATGTGGATTTGAGGGCAATAAAGAAGACATGTGTCCCAGCAGTTATTGATTATTCAAGTGAGTGAGTGAGTTAACCACTAGGCTACCCCACCGCCCCGGTTATTCAAGTATACGCATGCAGTGAAAAACTATGCTCATGTCAGCTATCTTCAATGGCAAGAGACCCGTGAAGTTCCGGATTAAAGCTAGTCTTCAGTAACCCTCGTAGGCGACTAACGGGATCGGGTGGTCAAGATCGATGCTCCTACTGTTTATTACTGGATTGTCTGGTCCAGACTCGATTATCTACAGACCACCGCCATACAGCTGGAATATTGCGGCGTTAAACAACCAACCAACCATCATTGGCAAGTGACCTACCTCTTTAAGAGAAGACCCACTTGTGGTGACAACCGTCCAGATGAAGATGATTGGGAAAGGCAGGACTGATACAAGTGATATCATCCAACCGACTACATTGGCCCAGGCTGGGAATATGTACGTCCCGTACTTAGGAGGTCGGTAAGAATACACGGAATGCCCAAATATCACCTAAACAGAAGGAATTTCGTACGTTTGAACAAAACAACATGTAGCACTTCGAATATAGTGGAAGATTATGAAGTTTTGTTGAAATTACAAGCAGGAGTTCATGCTGATGAACCAGAAAACTATATAATAAGTTCAACATGTAGTATTCACTTGTTGTTGGGTCATTTAGCTGCTCAATAGGTAAGTGTAAATATATTTGAAATTAGTTTTAGTTATTTTGGGCAAGGACGAAACAAAACAAACGTCCTCCCGTGTATTCACATTCACATTTCAGAAAGAAAGGAAGAGTTTACCATGATAAGAAGAGGGCAGACATATTTGATGGCGGCAGATATAATGGGTGGCGTGTTCTTGCCCCACATTGTTCGAACGTCTTCTTGCAACTTCCGTATTCCTGTAATATACCGTATACTTTAGTTCATACATCTGCTAAATTCTTGGACTTAATTAGATTACACTAAGGTGGAACTGTATGCTTGTGGATGGATAATTTTGTTATTTTTTTAATGTATTGTTCACTGCTGGGATGACCACATACCAAGCGTAATAACTTAATGTTTTCGTGCACCGTAGGCTTTCCAGAACCGACTATTTAAACACAGTCTTGCAGTACATGGAAGATCGGAAGACCATAGTTTGCTTCCGCGCCAAATGTGTGTCATCGTCCTGTAGTAGGTTGGCTCTAAAACAGCATGACCCTGATTTGTTGTCAGGTTTGCGGAGGCGGAAAATAACATTCACTCTTTTTTCACACATCATAAATTACCGTAACACCAGCCGACCCCGATGCACTCCAAAAGAGCATAAAGAGCTAAGGCTGGGAAGTAGGCGAACCAGTCAACCAGGGTGATCACGTAAAGCCCACCCTGCAAATAAGGGATAGCACAGTTTAAAGCAGTGTGACCTTTTTAAACCAGACGCTACGTTCATGTCGTAGGCAGTGGCGGAATATGTGGCGGGATATGGGTTTTATCAGGGAATATTGACACGTTTGTATATTCTCTGAGTTAAGTTAAAGTTCTTTCATCTAAATCTACATCGCAGTGCTGTCAATATAAATGAAATAACAGCAGCTTATTATCATGCCCATCAGCCCAGCCATGCACAGGTCATCTGCGTGTAATGAATCTAAATTAACCGCGTATGGCCGGTCAGTGTATTTACTATGTGCTCTGATGCTGCTTCTGTAAAGACGTAGTGTTACATTGTCGGGGTGTACCTGTCATGTACGATGATACGATGACATGTGTCAACCAAGTCAGATCTTCACGGGCTTGTTCTACAAAGAATTACCTGCGTAATGTATAAGAAGCCAAACAGGAACATAATGAGCAGCACTGCGAGGATGGTCAACCAACGACGTTTTGTCCATCGTGGGAACTGGTCTTCCAGGGACGCTATTATAATATCTATCCCCGGAACCTGAAAATAAGAAAATTTTCTAATGGAATCGTCACTCTTCGCTTTTTCAAGTATCTGTCACATACTGTTAAATGTCAGAGCTAAAGGATTGTCTCAGCTAACTGAAAATGTATATTAATATTTACCGAAAACTGAGTACGAATCATGTAACAAAGGTCTCATGGATAAAGTGGCAACTGTCAATTCATACGTATATATGTACATTCAGTATATACAGGGTGATATCATCTCGCTAAGTACGCTTATGAATAACAATTGGTGATTGGATGGTGAGTGTAGAAGGTTGCTATGGGTTATCACGTGATTAGGAACAGTTAGGATCGCGGGAGATCCCGCTGACCGCTGATCATTGTAACAGATCACACACTGAGTAAGTTGGGTTTGTTTTATTTGCTGCTAAACGCTGTACCCAGCAATAATCCAGCTGTATGGCGGCGGTCTGTAAATAATCCGATCTGGACCAGACAATCCACCGAACAACATCATGAGCATCGACCTACGCAATGAAACGTGTGAACCAAGTCAGCGAACCTGACCCCCCATTCCCGTTAGTCGCCAATCTAACACGGATCTTAACGGGTTGACTGAGTTGAGAAAGCGCCCTTTCAACATATTCTCAGGCTAATCTTGGTTTCTCACAAAGACACCTCCATGACATCACGGAGGTGTTTATCCTTAAAAAATACATCACTGACAAGCGTAAAATCCAGCTCCCTCTCCCGAAAAATTACCATCGTGTCTACAGCAAGGGACATCAAAGTCAGGAACGTCAAGACCGACCACAGCTGCGGTAGAGGAAGATAAGCCAGGACTTCAGGGTAGACGATGAATGCAAGGTTGAATCCTATGAATGAAGCGGACGTATATCCTTAGCCTTGAGGACATCAAAGAAATAAAGATAATACTATGGAAGCTGTAGGTATCAGTTTTCCCACATATTGGGATTGTCAAATCTCAATTCGAACGATTAAGGCAGTCCTACACACATGAATGAAGATAATCTCTGTTTTGCGTGACCGTATGTAATACTTGTGGCAATGGAGAATACCAGATACTGACTTTTGAAGTTTTAAATCATTCTAAGTGTGATCCCTTGACCACTGTAGCCTAGTGGTTAAAACGTTCGCTCGTCACGCCGAAGGCCCGGGTTCGATTCCCCACATGGGTACAATGTGTGAAGCCCATTTCTGGTGTCCCTCGCCGTGATATTGCTGGAATATTGCTAAAAGCGGCGTAAAATCCAACTCACTCACTTGACCACAAAATTTCATCTTCATGAATGCATCAATGAGTGAGAATCGTTTTACGCCGCTTTTGAACATGTTCGGCAAGCCACATTTGTAATCAATTCAAAATTAGTAGATGTTATTTTTAACCGCTGGACTTGACCCGTGGATCCTATTCGGCTACCTGAAGATGCAAAAGCGTCCACTTCCACTCCGCGAAGGTGAGCTACATGACCAATGATGGAAAAGAAAGCGAATCCGATGAAGACGCCGGAGAGCGCGTCGACGAGGCTACACACCACTGCATCCCTTAAAGAGGAGTGAGTGAGTGAATGAGTGAGTGAGTATGGTCTTATTTCAGCAATAACACGGTGGGGAGCACCAGAAGTGGGCTTCACGCATTGTATTCATGTAGGGGAATCGAACCCGGGGCTTCGGCGTGACGAGCGAACGCTTTAACCACTATACTACCCCACCGCCCCTCGCCCATAAAGAGGAAGATAATGAGGCTAGGGTTTCATCATTGATGGTAAGGTGTCGCCTGAGTGTTAAGTTGCTGCCTTAGTTCGTACGTGTGTCTGTCTGTTGTCTGACGCCGCACTCAGCGCTTTTCCAGCCACCATGATACGGCGGTCTTTTAATAATCGAGGCTGGACCAGACAATCCAGTGATGGGCACAAAGAACATCAACCAAATCAGCGAGTCTGACAACCCGAGTTTGCATCATAAATTCAATTGTGTTTCTTAAATGCGTTGAAGGTAAATGTACGTATAGTGTTACTAAAACTTGAATGTATTAAGGCATAAGTGGGCGGTAGGGTAGCCTAATGGTTAAAGCGTCCGCTCGTTACGCCGAAGACCCAAGTTCGATTCCCCACATGGGTACAATGTGTGGAATCCATTTCTGGTATACCCCTCCGTGATATTTTTGGAATATTGCTAGAAGCGGCGTAAAACCGTACTCACTCACCACTGTGGCATGAGAGAATTCAATACAAAATTAAAACTGTATTCTACTCCAAATTGCATTTACTTGAATATATTGAATATTGAATGTTTGTACCCTAATGCAGTGTTTAAAACTCCCAAAATTCCAAGCCAGACAGCCGGACTGGTAACTTTAAAAAATTACCAGTCCGGATACAAACTTGCCTGTCCGGTTTTCAACAGTTAAGAACTGTGACTGCCATTGCCAACTCGCGCAAGCTCCATTCACTGTTTGTGGGCATCGCAATGAACTACATAGCACTGACAGGCAATGCACCGTGTTTAGGTAAACTGAAAGTACGTGATTGTGATTGGTTATCGTAACATGAACTGTCCAATCGTAAGTAGTTTAACATAATTACCATACTACCTTAAACTCCTCAACCTGGCGGCAAGAGAACCTGTCTGGTACTATGAGATATTTACTCTTAGGGGTAAAAATATCTACTACACCACCGGACAGGCTACTTTTGAAATTTGACCCTCCGAGATGAAAATAGACCGTTCCGGGCGGTGGGGCAGGCGGGGATTTTAAACGCTGCTCTAATGACAGTGTTACGGATACGTACTGTGCTGTACCTACCTGAGACAGTTGTTGTGCTTCTTGTTGTGACCAGACATAGTGATGATACAGCCAGTGGAGACACCAACAGAAAACAGGGCGTATCCACACGCTTCGATCCACACCTACGAGAAGCCATGGTAGTGTATCTCGCTTGCTGAGCCGCCAGTACCAACGGGGACATGTACTATGCATTTTTATTCAGATTCGCTGACAAGAATTAGACTTTACACTAGACTTAAGTCAAAGATATTCCTTGTTTTAACATGGATCTGTTTTGATCTTACGCCGATATTTTAATAATCTAAGTAAGCAGTTATCCCAATATATTAGGCGTACTAAGATGCTAAACAGATGCCCACGTCACGCATTATATTTGATTTCTTAATTAATACAACGGAAAACAGATTTGTAAACGTGAAACATCTTATTGATATAATCGACCATGCATTTATATCAAGACGTCATATGCCCTTTGCTCAGAAGTTGTTCAATCTTGGTTACAACAAGCAAGGCCTCTCGGAAGCTCACAAACGTTTAAGGGTTGACCGGTGGAGGACATTTAAAGTTTGACGCATCACTGACAATATGACTGACTGACTGAGTGTATTTTTACGCCGTTTTTAGCAATATTCCAGCTACATCACGGCGGGGGAACACCAGAATTGGCTTCACACATTGTACCCATGTGGGGGATTCGAACCCGGGTCTTCGGCGTGACGAGCCAACGCTTTAACCACTAGGCTACCCCACTGCCCCACTGATAATATGATGTCTGATGAAGAACGTAAGTATGTCCTTCCCCATCAGTAACACCTGTCACCATCAGTAACACCTGTCACAACTGGACAATTGAGTGCTGTATTGAGCTAATGATATCTGCGCATCTGTGTTATTACGGTGTCTTTTCATGGATAATTGAATTTGGTAATTAGTTATGACATGTTCAATTTGACGAAAAAAGACATGGAAAAAGTGAAATGAGACGCTTATTAGTATTATTGGATATTGGATATTGGATTGTATTTATATAGCGCATATATCCACGCGACTAGTACATGCTCAAGGCGCTAGTATTTTTCCCCCTCGATCATTAGATGTCAATCTCAACGGAAGATCGTATTATCAATCTCAACTCCCCTGAGATAATACAACACTTGCAGACACTAGTACTTACTCTCGGCTCCAGAAGCATTTCGAAATTAGGGTAGATGTAGTAGTACATTCCTTGCAATGACCCCGGAAGTAGACATCCCTGGATGAGGAAGACGGCGATGAGGATGTACGGGATGATCACAGTGATGTAGACAAGCTGGAACAAAATACTTCCTGAAGGCTCCTGACAAACGAACACGCAAGCATAAAACGTTTCCAATTATTTTATGTTAGTTTGTTTGCTTGCTTGACGGTGTTAGAACCTACACCAAAACGTCGCTCTCACTGTAATAAACATATTGTCATCCTTCCTGATAGATCCAACTTCTAAATGCCTCTCAAGGAAGTTAACATCATCTAACTATATGACAACGGCGTAGTATTCGTGGCTTTACCAGACAAACTGGCGTTGATACATTGAGTAACATCAAACAGTATCTACAGTAGTAGATAGGCATTCAGACAAGCATTCAGACAAAGCACCGAGTCTGACCAATCGATCTCATCTCAAATTACACAACACCATCACTTATGATTCTTGCTCACATAAGTGAAACATCAAGCAAATGTGTTTCTGGTTCTAGACCGTACAGTATTCACTATATATATCAACGACTTATAAATGAGTGAGTGAGTGAGTTTAGTTTTACACCGCACTCAGCAATATTCCAGCTATATGGCGGCGGTCTGTAAATAATTGAGTCTGGACCAGACAATCCAGTCATCAACAGCATGAGCATCGATCTGCGCAATTGGGAACCGATGACATGTGTCAACGAAGCCAGCGAGCCTGAACACTCGATCCCGTTAGTCGCCTCTTACGACAAGCATGGGTTACTGAAGATTCAATCTAGCCAGGACCTTCACGAGTGCTTAGACAGGAAAGCTAGTGGGCAATAGCTTCAACACCCGACTTTACGTCGTTTCATATGTTAAGCATTGGTCACTAGTGAGATATTCTGGCCAGGAGTCCCATAGAAATATATAGCTATAGTTTCTACGTTATAGTTATACGTTTCTATTGTCAACCGTAATGAGGTATGATGATACTGAAACAGCCATGGCAAAATGGAATATAATCAACATCATGAGCATCGATCTGCATATTTGGGATACGATGACATGTGTGAACCAAGTCACCGAGTCTCGCAATACCGATCCCTTCTCATGACAAACATTGGTTGCTGAAGACCAATCTTAACCTGGATCTGCACGGGTAAAGGAAATAGGAAACCAAATCGTTTCAATCATGTGATTTGATCAAATGTTCAGGGGATTGAAACATCTTAATGTTTAAAACGACAACAGATTGAACATGTGAGTGAGTGAGTGACTTAAGATTTTAAGTCACATCTGCAATATTTCAGCCATATCGTGACTAAAAACAAGTTTTGAATTCACCATAAATACATGTAAATTATAAAAACCTGTCGACGAAGGACAGTAAAATCAACTAGAATATCACAATATCAAGAAATAAAACTAGCATCCCTCACTAAAATTGGATTTCAAATTAGGACAATACAGCATATAAGTGAGCTATAGATCCCCAACAACTGAAAGTAGATCACCATACTAGGGACCAACGTGAATGGATCATTAAAGACATGTTTGTGTGTTTTGAGATTTATTCAATGAGCATTTTGTAAACATGCTGGCTTATATGTCTGTTTGAACAGGTTCAAGAAAGCCATTAATGTTTCTCTACCGGTTGGACGGCCATCTTTGATTTCACAACATTGTTAATCAGGTTCTTCAATGATACCAGCAGCATAACGTGGTCATTCAACTTCCATTTTCATTTATGTTTTTGTGGGGTTTTTCATTTTTTTTTTTTTTGCGCGATATCGTGGCGATGCGCAATATTAAACTTGAACAACGTGCTAATGTGACCTGTAGCAATAATCACTCATTCACTCACTCACTCAACCCTAGCAGAACATCGGAGAGAATTCCAAAATCGTGCAGGTCTTATACATCTCAGATTGAACATGTACATATATAAAAGTGTTCCTTACCTTTCCAGATACTTTAATTCCTTGAACAACCCATAAGAACAAAATGGCATTCGTGACAACGAGACATCCCGCCAATGGCCATTGTATACTCCCCAGATGTTCCAGACCATTGGATATATTCAGGACATGCAATCTACAGTCAAGACATACATATCATGTACAGAAATATCGTTACAGGTGCACATTTAAATGAAAGGTTTAAAAAATGTTTTAGGGAGAAACGACTTTAAAAATTCACCTGGCACGACGTCTTTGAAAACGAAACATGTCAACGTCTCTGCTCACTGTTGTAACAGATTGATGTATAAAGGATGTTAACATAATCTTATCGGTCCAGTTACATTTCCAAATTAGAATGAGAGAATGAATATTGTCACACACCGCAATCGGTTATTTGCAAAAAGAAAATAAACCCCCAATAACTGGATGTGGCACAAAATGTATTAATATTACCAATGGCATACACACTTTAAATATTGTAGTTACTGCAATTCTGCATTAAATAACATACAACTGCACACATACAGTTTTATATGCCTACCTGGTACTGGAAAATCCTTTCTATTCTTATTGATATTATCTTCCGCGTTGGATATAAACTGTATTAATTAGTGGTTTATGATGAGTTAATGCCATGTGATTAATCAATCAGAATCCAGTATTTTCCATATCCACTGTAACATTCTCATCAGATGCAACAGAATACCATGATGATTAATCAATTAGGATCTAGTATTTCCCAAATTCACGGTAAAAATTCACATTAGGTGCAACAGAATCTACAGAAAGTTAGGTAAAAACTTAATTCTGCATATATGACGTACCTCCAGAACTCCTCGGCTGCAGTTCTACGATCAACATCCAGAACAACTGATGTCACGTTGTCGACAGTTACGTTACTGCTGTCGACAGAAGATGTGTTATCGGTGGACAGATATGATACACAGTCTAAGGTGTTCCAGGTGTTATGGCAGTGAGTCCAGGGCAGCTTGGTTGAGAAGGAGTGATAGAAGTAGTACACGAACCAACCAAAGTAGACGTTGTAGTAGGAATAATATAGCCCTGAGAATATGAGGGCCCCCACGCCAATGCCTACAACATGAAGGGAATAGCTGTGAGAATATGAAGGAAACTCCGATATCTGTAACAAGACGATTATAACCATGGGATATGCTCCTCTCTGCCTGTATAGAGATAATAGGTCTACTCCCATTTGTGAGAACTCCCAGTTGTGAGACTCCCAGTTATGAGACAGTGGAGTAGGTAATTAACAACGAAAACACACCATACTCTCCTGTCTGATAGAATGGATTCACCCTAGCTAATTACTGATTTGCTATGTAACTGAATCTTGTGGAGGTAACTTAATGAAACTTTATAAGATGAATTGATTAACATACTCTAGGTAAATGTCTTTAATAATTAAACACTTTGTGTAGGTAACTTCGTAATCAAAGAGAAATTAATTTACCTACTCAGATTTACTCCGTCTCCGAAACTACAAGCTATAGTTTAAGAAATAACTCTGAAATAACTCTGAAATTTACAGTCGAAATGCCCCTTATGCCAAACCCTTTCTACCCGACACAATAAATGTATGGAATGCCCTACCAAATTCCAAAGAGTCATACAGTCTCAAAGAATTTTAAAACCTAATTACAAAAACCGAAAACAAGATTTATATTGATCTTAATTATGGCTCTTGTTTTTGTCAAATCGTTCACTGCCGCCTCAGGCTCGGATCTAGCGACCCAAACGCCGATAAGTATAACAGACATTTAATAGACAGTGCATGTTGCTCTTGTGGATATCAACTACCCGTTATAACCTGGATAATTTTTTTAACGGAATTTACTCCTTGTGTAAACCAGAAAATAGTTGAATCCGTCCACGATTATATCATCAAGACACAACCTTCAAATTTTCACAGGGAAATACTGAAATTAACTCAAAAACCTTCTCGTGATTGATTTATATTCCTACAATAGCTTGTTAGACACACACAACTGTAACTCTCTAATTATGACTACTTAGAGAATAGTTGTATTTGATGTAATCTGTATATAATTTATTTATATGTACTTAAAAATATATTTATGCAAAAGTCAATATCGATGACGTCACATCCTCCATTTCATTTTATATTTTATGTTGCATGGGTGCGGTGTTAACATAAGCAGTAATACTTCACTAATCCCAATTCATTTTCATAAATAATAATAAAATATGTTTAAACCAAAATGACTTTCAAACTGCATAATAGTCAATAGAAATGTGTTATCATAATTACCTATTCTTCTGAATAAATAAAATATTCAATGAATTATTTCTTCTGCGTAAATAAAATCTTTGATAATCTATTTCATTAATCAACTCATCAATGAACTATGCCTCCTGTGGGTACTCTTCAGCAACTGGGCTGATCCCACTTTCATTGTAGGGATGTGGAAACACCACCTATGTGCACTGAACCATTAATTAATGTGTCTCACAACTGGGACACCGAGATAATATAGCTATAGGAATATGAGTCCTGGTACACATAACCATAGGAATATGAGGGCCCCTGATACCTGTAACGAGAACAGTATAACTATAGGAATATGGTTCTCCTTACAATTATCCTTTGTAGAGATAATATAGCATTAAGAATATGAGCCCGAATCCTAATATATATAACCATTAGAATATGGTGGCCTCTCCTTTACCTGTAGCAAGAATAGTATAAACACAGGAATATGGTCCTCCATGTCAGTATGTATGAAGAGATAATATAGCCATGGGAATATGAGTCCCAATCCTAATACCTACAGCCACGAGTATATGCGGGTTTCGTCAATATGTGTAACAGGACTTGGTTGACACATGTCATCGTAACTTCTTTGAGTGGCATTTTAGAAGCTGGGAAGTACAAAAATTGACAAACTGTATGGATAACAACTTCTTTACTATTTTGTCATGTCATCGTATCCCAATTGCGCAGATCGTTGCTCATGCTGTTGATCACTGGACTGTCTGGCCCAGACTCGATTATTTACAGACCGCCGTCATATAGCTGGAATATTGTGAGTGCTGGGATATTGCTCACTCCACCGTCGGTTTGTTCAAGACATCAAGGTGATTACCATACAAACCTAAACTGACATGAATGTCACATTTGTATATTTGTATTTTTACAACATTCAGGGATTCATAAACAGAGTATATATTAAAGATTTTGAGGTAGGTCACTTGTTTGTGGCTCCTACTGTCCGTTTAAAGCTAACGTGAACCTCACTACTTGTTTTGCATGCATTGTTGCCTCGTCAAGTACTCACTTATGCTGACAGGATACTAGTTTGTATTAAATTAATTAATTATATATGTTTACAGTCTATAAAGGCTATAAATACTTACTTATAATGGCATAATTTTCTGCACGCAGACGTGCAGGACATGCTTAACTGTTACTGATATTGCTCCGGATTGCGATCCACATTTTTATGCCCCGGGACAAGGGAGGTAACTGAAAGAGTGGGAGCTGCGGTTTTCCATGTGCTTCACTGCGCTGAAGGTGACACGGAACGAAGTTGACAGGTTTTATGGGTTTACTAAAAATACCTTTCCCGAAAACCTGGTGTCATTACTGATTTTCAGTAATCTGTGTTTTTCACAGCGACTTTTTCATTTACGCTGGGTATTATACGTGTTATATTATACCACAAGAGGCGTTATTGCATTGTTAAATGACGTTATCGTTGACCTTAACTGGGTCCGCCCTGAGAGCGGAAGGTCGCGGGTTCGATCCCCGACCGCGTCATACCAAAAGACGTTAAATTATGGTACTTGTTGGTCCCTGCCTGGCGTTCGGCATTAATGGGTACAACAAGGACTGGTCGGCTCGGAGTCAGTATAATGTGTCTGAGTGGAGTATTCATGCTTCACTGCAGCGTGGTATCTCAGTGGGCTAGCACTATAAAACCAGCTTAAGTCTGGGCTAGTACAAACAGCCGCACATACACATACACACGCATGCACGTCGTCATATGAGCGAAATATTCTCAAGCACGACGTTAAACCAAATTTCACCTCACCTCACCTTAACTTAACTGGAGAAATATTGTCTAGCAGCTATTTATTAACTGGCTGCCTGTGTGGTACAAACACTTTGGTTCCTCGTTCACTTGTTACGGTATCGTAATAACATATTTTGTTTTATTCCTGTTGAATGGCACTGCTCCAACAAATAAGACATTAACAGTAGTGGATCAAAGCCCGTTATAAGATATTTGAATGAAGAACAATGTATGACTGGTATAGAATGTATCTGATATCACAAGTAAGTACTCACTACTCTATGTTATGAATCAGAATACAAATTACAGAAGAATTGTTTAGTGCAAATTATACCAGGTGAAGATACGAGGGGCGTGCAAAATATAGTCAGCCTAACTGTATTCTCGATGCTCAATGTTTAAAAAGCTTTCATTTTATTTTGAAGGAATCATGAGCAAAGCCATATCCAAGATTTCATAGCCGTGGGTAATGTGGTTAACGAGATTTTAGTCATCACCACAGATTGGGATATAACATGTCTTACCAAATTGCAGAAATGAAAAACGATCTGTCATTTGGTACCTCACTTCACTTAACAAGCAATTGTAGTTTCAAATTGCATTTTTGTGCACTTTAATATCTAAGTTTGATTCTTGCGGACTTATCTCTTTCTCAAACACACAAACTGTTTCTTGCATATTTTGTTTCCTGAAGTTTGTGCAGATTCTGCGTTTTTGGGGGGTACCAAAATAAAAAGTCTTTTAGAATGGGGATCATGAGACTGGAACAGCAAAACCAATTTGCTTGAGGTTGACAGATAATGTGTAGAAAAATGAAACTTAAAAACACCTGCATTTGTACCATTTTCTAGGTGAGGCTGACTACCTTTTGAGCGCCTCTCGTATATCAAGTTGAGATAATTTTGGTTATACCTGAATATCAGGTAAACGTTATTCAACGAATGTTGTGTAATCAAACTAGGTTATTCAACGGTAGTGACGTCATAATGCCGAACTTTCTGTTGCCATCTCGATATTTTAAATTAATATTGCAACTCCATTCAAGCATTTTTTTACCAGAAATGTCAACCAAACAAAATATGAGGTTTGTGCATAATTGAAATTTAATTTCGGTCTCCTGGGGATTAGTAGGTTTTTTTTCAATTGAATACATTTAATAGTTTTTTTTCATCTATTAAGTGGCATTGAGTTATCTCCCTTTCGTTTTGTTTACATCCGGCATCGCCTGCTTGATGTGTCATCATGGAACACACTGTTTTACCGTCCTGTGTGTAAAAAATAGATCACAAACCTCGTGAATGTTGAAAATGGAAAATATTCCAACTCAGTATTTTGAAACGTTTTGAAATCAAAATGTTTAAAAATATCTTGTTGGAATATTCTCCACATTCAGCATCCACTCGTTTTGTTATCTCTATTTATCGGATGACAACATGCAAACAGGACACCCTCCACTTCCTTGATACCAACGAGTGAGTGAGTGAGTACTGTTTTACGCCGCTTTTAGCAATATTCCAGCAATATCACGGCAGGGAACACCAGAAATGGGCTTCACACATTGTGTCCCATGTTGGGAATCGAACCTGGGTCTTCGGCGTGACGAGCGAACGCTCTAACCACTAGGCTACCCCCACCCCCACCCCACCTTGATACTAGCGCATGTACCACGTCGCTGCATACGCAAAATATGAATCCATATTGTCAGCCTTTAAGTTAAATCTACAAAATTACACTTGAAGATATCATGACATGTTTTAAAATCTTCCTACCTTTAAAAGGTGGGCAGAGATTCCAGACCTTGACAGGCCCACTTTGCGAATACTGCCCAATCACCATCTCCAGGAAGACGCAGGGGATGGCACAAATAACGGTAAAAAGCAGATAGGGTATCAGGAACGCTCCTAAAATTAAATTTGTACCTTAATTAAATTCCTAGTCTGTCCTACAGACCCTGAAACAAATATACACATTGCAGCCCATGCAAATGTAGATTGTGTGGCTAGACTGGATTACCACAGTTTCTGAAAATGAAGAAAGTCTCTGGGCTCACTTTTCATTATATCTTATGATATTCTTTTAAAATAATTTTCTGGAAAAATGTTCTTTTCAGAGACTAGATGTTAGACTATAAAATTCCTAAATGGACAGTGTCATTTCACTCTATACAGCGCGCTGTAAAACTGTAGCCACCAGTATTGGTAACTGAGTTGGGTGTGTCGCCTCTGTTAGTGATATTCCAGCTGGGACTTTCTCTCTCTCTCTCTCTCTGGTCTCTCTCTCTCTCTCTCTCTCTCTCTCTCTCTCTCTCTCTCTCTCTCTCTCTCGATCTCTCTCAAAGGCGCTGTCTGAGTTCACTTTGGATCTAAAAGGAAGCTATGGTAAAAAGATGAGTCTCTCTCTCTCTCTCTCCCTCTCTTTAACTGGTTTTTGAAAGATGCAAATTCAGTGAATGATCGAAGTTCTTGTGGTAGATTTTTCAAGAGTGTTGGACCATTGAAAGAGAATGCTCGGTCACCAAAAGACTTTGTTCTTGTACATTGAATTTGCAGAAGAGAATGGTCACTGGAGCGAAGAGATCGAGTTGGCACATAGGGTTTTACAAGTTGTGAAAGATACTCTGGAGCCAGTCCATAGACGCATTTGAAAACAAGAAGCAATACTTAGTATTGGATTCTGAATTTGATTGGGAGCCAATGGAGAAGCCTCTTCCCATCCACATCACTATCACTATCAACAATATAGTTGAAGTCACCGCATGCTATTAGTTTGCCAGTGACGGTCGTCAAACTTTCCAAAAGTGTATTTTACTCATCGAAAAATATTTTGCCATAATTTGGTGGTCTGTACAACACAATGAGATTATAAACATTGGTTGTCCGATAAGAACTGAATTGGTAGAACTTCAAAGAAACAAATAGTTCCCAAGAGTCAATATCTGCATTTTAAGTTGATTAGCATAAACAACCACAACTCCACCTCATTTTCTAAAGGTTCGTGGCACATGTGTGAATTTGAATCCAAGGGGAACAGGTTTGTGTATTGGTAGATTATCACTGTCATCACCTTTTAACCACGTTTCAGTAGCAGCCAACACATTTAGTTTATTATCCGAAATAAGATTGTTCCCATGTGAGGAATCAAAACCTGGTCTTCGCCGTGTCGAGCGATTGCTCTAATCACTAAGTTACCCACCGCTCCTTGAGTAGTGGTACCAAGCTTCTCATTTAAGGTCAGCGATTGTTTTATGGTTTTGGAAAGGTTTTATGAATATGTTTTCTCGTTTGAATATTCCTGTTCCATCGCACTGACATAATGGATTCTTATAATAATGACATTTTATGGTTAAAAGACATTGTAACGGGACGCTTACCTCCGCCATTTCGCATACAGTAGAAGGGGAACTTGATGAACGTCCCAGATCCGACACTGTAGCCGAGCAGGGTGATGACGTAGTCCAACTTATGACGCCACTGTTGATGCATCCTAATGACTTCTAAACTAAACTGTATAACAGAAAGGATACTCTTTCAACATTTCTGCTGGAGATGGCAAAATCAAAACAAAGTAATTTGGCCAAGAAGTTTAACTTAAGCTTCCGGTACATCGATGATTTAATGTCGTTCAATAACCATCAAATAGCCAATTGCCTTCCACTGATTTACCAACTTGAACTTGAAATTAAGTAGACAAGTGATGCCGCCTCAACCGTTTCATATTTAGATCTATGCATAGAGATTCAAATAGTGACAAAACAATCTCCACAAAGCTGTATCAGAAAAGGAATGATTTCAACTTTCCAATAGTCAACATCATCATGTCCAGCAATATTCCAACAGCTCCAGCCTTTGGTGTTCACATTTCACAACTCTTTAGCTACAATCGAGCATGCTCTGCTTATCAGGATTTCAAGGAGCGTCATGCCACTCTTGCTCAGAAGTTGTTTGATCAAGGTTACATCATTCAAGGCCTAGGTAAAGCTTTCATGAAATTTTATGGTAGACATGTGGAGGAAATTTCCAAATTTGATGCATCAGTGACAATAATTATGTCCGATTCAATTCCCTAATTTGACTTATACCATACGTTCCCGAATTATTTCAGGTGACCAAATGACTAGACTTAGCATATGTTTATGACGGGTGCCACCGATGGGGCAGGATACGCTCACCTTTTGCGAACACCTGATATCATCACTATTTGATAGTGATTCATAAACACATGCTCTGTCATCGTTACCACATGGTGACAATCACTGGATTGTCTGGTTCAGACTCGATTTGTTCACAAACAACATCATACTGCTGAAACAAATATCTGCTCATGATAAAGACACAATTGTACAATCGATTCTGCTTTTGGCAAAGATTTTTAATGAATGCGGAAAGGGTCTTGTCACTTCTATTTGAATAACCAAGAAAATACAGACGGTATCAAAATGCTACAACACTGAAAATAGCCGGAACAACCCAAACGTAAATTTCATGTATCAAATACATCATCAGCGACTAACCCCTCCTTGTTCCCAACAAACGTTGTGTTTACTTTCTTTTTTCCTAACTGTTTCATTGACACGAGTGACACTAACATATTGCCATCCGAGTGATAAGCGTCAGTGCACACAGGCAGTGTTTTAGATCAGGGCTATTACATCCCATCAGCTTACAACCACCTAATTCACAAATACTTATCCACTCAACCCACTCTGGCTTCTCATCAATCTGCCTAACTGACATTCCTCACAACTGGTTCCCACTAATTAATCCCTCACCACTTTGATTTCTGCCTAATTAACATACATTCACTAACTGTCATGGTAATCCTACTCATCTCTTTTATGTTATCTAGCCCATCATCATGATGTTTTAGCTCATCTTGTAACTTTCTTTGATGCATTGTTCTTCCTCATTTGCTATTAATTGTTATCTCCTTATCATATGTACATGTATCTTGTATATAAACTGGTGTACTCCATCTTTCCCCCATCTTACCCCGTCGGCGACATTGGCTACAGCCAGAGGCCGAGGTTAAACAGGGTATAAGAATCTATACCGAAACGTCGCCATTGTTAAAATATAGAAGTTGATCATCCATAAAGTTGTTGTCATCTCCATACCTCCAACTTCTAGAATGCCACTCAAACAAATCAAAGCATTTATGTGATTTTGCCCCATTCAGCAAAAATCCAGATGTACGTATTGCGGTCTTACAATAATATGGTCATCCATTGGTTGACATCATCAGTATATATCTACGCATTTTGGATACCAAGTATCTTAAGACAAGCATGGGTTGCGGAAGACCAATTTTAACCTGAATTTTGTCACAAGGTTCCCAGCAAGTTTTCTACCTATATCATGTTCAACTTTCTTGAAGGGTCGATGGGGTAGCCAAGTCGTCACGCCGAAGAGACGGGTTCGATTCCCCACATGGGTACAATATGTGAAACCTATTTCTGGTGTCACCCGCCTTTATATTGCTGGAATATTGCTAAAGGTGGCGTAAAACTCAACTCACTCACTCACTTTCTTGATACTGGCAGAGACGTTTGGAATACCAAGTCAACCCACAAGTTGCCTACATGTACCATGTACCACGTATGTGACGGGTGCTATTGTGAAACCTGCTGTAGACGTCCAATGTTTAAATGAAATACCAGAACAGCAATGACTTTGCGTGGATAGCATACAATATAATAAATTACCAAGCACAATTTGTTGTATTTTATATAGAAACGTAACTGCATATACAGGCTCGCATCTGAGTTGAGATAAACGGATCACATATTCATTGCACAGTGTGGGAAATACGATCCCTGTCGTTTTATGACAATATATTCCATTTTTGGAAGATTTAAGCATATTTGATAATACATATGCAAGCATAAAAGTGATTACCACTTACAATACAATCACAGCCTACCTGTACATTTAACTCACGGAAAATACTATCTCAGGAAAACTATGATCGCAATTTTGATGAATGGACAAAAAGACAAATAGAAGAAACAACTTTACAGAATATTGCAAATGAAAAAAATTATTAAGCTGTCATCTGTAAAAGGTGAATAATATATTTAAATCTTTTCAATAGTTGTATCATTTTTGTATCGGGTGTATCATCGACAAACGATGGGCTGAAGCGACCTTGAAACAAATTGTCTACGATATGGCGACGAGGCGTTTAGATTTCCTGGCCACATTTTGTAAATGACCATCTCTATAAATCGGTGATGATGTTTGATCGATTACGTGTGACCGTTAGTCATTTTGTAATAAACAACAACCCTCGGAACGGGTGAGCATGTTCGACAAGAATGCGAAGTGCTCAGTCGATTTCGGCTTGGCAATTCATGTCCATGTATCAAGCATGAACCTGCTGCTTCTAAACAGTTCTTGTACCACCTTGATGTTAGCGATCACCAGCTGTCTTTCCATTTCCATGTCCGTTGCGGTCAAAATCAGTGTTCGAAATACCTGCCTGCCCGATATTACGGGTTGTTTTCAACACGTATTTCTTGACCAAACGACGGTGTAGTGAATGAGTTAAGCTTTTCACCGCACTTAGCAATATTCCAACTATATGGCGGCAGTCTGTAAATAATCGATTCTGGACCAGACAATTCAATTTCTGAGCATTTCTGACGACATGTGTCAACCACGTCAACGAACTTGACCATCCAATCAGTTGATCAACAGCATGAGCATCGATCAACGCAACTTCGACACGATGTCAATAAGTGTGTGAATGTCATACGGATACATGTATGCACCCTCAGTACGTATAGCGTGATGGCACATCGCTAGGTACATTTATGAATACCCGTTGGTTACTGGATGGTGAGTGTAGACGGTTGCTATGGCCTGCCACGTGATTAGCAACAGTTGGAATCGCAGGAAATCTGCTGACTGAAATATGGACCATTGAAACGGATGACAAACTAAGTGAATTGGGTTTGTTTTAGCTGTTGTTTAACGCCACACACAGCAACATTCCAGCTGTATGACTTCGACAGCATGAGCATCGATTTACGCAATTGAGACACGCGTCATCCAAGTTAGCGAGCCTGACCACCCGACCCCGCTAGTCGCCTCTTACGACAAGCATGGGTTGGTGAAGACCAATCCTAACCCGGACCTTCACGGGTACCTGACCACCCGACCCCGCTAGTCGCCTCTTACGACAAGCATGGGTTGCTGAAGACCAATACTAACAGGGATCTTCACGGGTGGTGCGCTTGTACTTGTACAGACTAATACCGATTTGACAGCCCTATTCCACAGTGATACAATGACGGATACCCAGCTCAGAGATGGCTCTGACTTAGAGGAGACCAGTCCCTGTTTTAAAGCCGATAACCAGGCAAGGTAAGGACAAGTAGCAACTATTAACGTCGTTTTGGATAACCGGGCCGAGGACTGAACATGCCAACCGTCGATTCTCTGGGAAGACGCGCTTTAAAAAGCAATACCCAATTATGTTCACGTCTCTAATAATATAAATACAAACATTTGCAAGTTCCACGTTTCACATTTGAGAAATACATACCGACTGCACAGGAATGCCGCCCGGAGGAAACCCACAGCTGACGTTTACAAGAAGCGACAGATGTCCAGTATTGTCTGTATCTACAATGTTAAATATGTATGTTGAATACCGTCGGATTAAAACAAGGACAGGCGCGTGATCTGATTTATGCTGCTGTTTGTACCTGACCTGATTAAACAAAACATTAACTAATGTGGTGAGGTTAGGTAAATTAGGTTTAACGTTGCGCTGGAGAATATTTCGCTCATATGACGACGTGCATGCGTGTGTATGTGTATGTGCGGCTGCTTGTACTAGTCCAGACTTAAGCTGGTTTTATAGTGCTAGCCCACTGAGATACCATGCCGCAGTGAAGCATGAATACCCCACTCAGACACATAATACTGACTCCGAGCCGACCAGTCCTTGTTGTACCCATAATTGCCGAGCGCCAAGCAGGGACCAACAAGTACCATATTTTAACGTCTTTTGGTATGACACGGTCGGGGATCGAACCCGCGTCCTTCCGCTCTCCGGGCGGACGCTCTAACCACTACACCACGGAGGCGGTCCATTAACTAATACGTGAATATCATGACAGTGAGTGAGTGAGTTTATCTTAACGCCGCACTCAGCAACATTCCAGCTATATGGCGGTGGTCTATAAATAATCGTGTCTGGACCAGACAATCCAGTGATCAACAGCATGAGCATCGATATATGCAAATGGGATACCATGGAATGCGACAACCAAGTCCGCGAGCCTGACCACCTGATCCCGTTAGTCGGCTCTTACTGAAGATCAATTCTAACCCGGATCTTCACTGGGCAGAGATAAATGAAAGTATCAAAAGTACACATATGTCAGGATCTTATATTGCTAAGATCAGGAAAGATGGTATGAAGTGTTTACCAAAAGCATCAGTTGCTGTTTCTAACAGACTTGATTTTTAAATTGCAATTCTAACGATGAATGAATGAAATCACTCATCTTCAATAAAGTCGCAGCATTAAACAGCAAACAGAAGCAATAAATAATAGGAATCACACTATGAGTCCAATGGCATACTTTTTGCTCATTGATGAATCCATTTCCCTTTTTAACCTATTTGTATCCAGTTATTGTATCCACGTGTATTCAATTTTTAGTAATGTTTCATACCGATTCCCATACTGAAACAACAGATTATGCCATAGATCTATTTCAAAGAATTCAGTGTGAAATAATAACAGATATCAAAGAAATGATGCCCATTTAGCACTTGCATTACAAAAATACTTGGGTTAAGTAGCATAGTCAAGCTTCTAAAACAGGCCAAGGCTGCATAAAATATTTTCTTACAGCCTCTGGCATTGATGTAATGTGACATGAAGGAGGAATACGCTTGCCCATCGGCGCACCTTACCACCTGATCCCTTTAGTCGTCTATTACGGAGTGAAGGAGTGTGTGAGTTAAGATATCTAGTCCCATCGGCAGCATTTCAGCCATATAGTGACAAAAACAAGTTATACATCCATGACACATGAACCGAAAATCTAAAACCCTGTTGACGAGCTACATTAAAAACAACCAGAAAATCACAGATACAGATGTAAAACTAGCATGTAAATTTAAAACTATAGACATTACAACAATAATTAAAAAGAAATCGGAAGACAAGCTTCAGACTGTCAACAACTAAAGGTAGATCACCATACTAGGAAACACTGGCCTCCGGCATGGACCCCATGGTACTTTAGCTGGATTTACACCATGTGCTATTTATCTATGTACAAAACATTTATCAAAACGTTTCAAACAATTCAATTTAACACTTAACAATTTTTGAATTATTGATCTCTTGGAACTGATCAATCAATACAGACAAGCAGGAAGGAGGGTTGGGTCGCAGAAGACCAATTCTATCCCGGATCTTCACGGTCCGATATTTGTGAAATGCTTTGTCCATGAAGCATGCATTGAATGTCAGGCAACAACACTGTGTATTATTATGCATTTAGTGAATACATGGTCCAAACAGCCAGTTGCAATGCTAAGCAAAACAGTAATTAATCATCACGACATATTTAAGCTTTGCATACGCAATGGCAGAGGTGATGAAATGTGACAAAATATGTCCTATCTCTCAAGGTCCATTAACATTTAATAATATTGCGTGTTGTGATAATTATGGATTTCCTATGAACTTTCAGGTCAGTCATTGGTGACACTTTGTTCAAAGACGTTATTAATGAATACAATAGGTAAAGTATCTTGTGCCATAAGCATTGTGTTATGCAGAGTTACCGGGTGAAATTAATGTGTTACAGTCATGTCAGTATACAAAACACGTTGAACAATACATCACAATATTATTCAGTTACATGAAAGTCCGTTGGAGTAAATGTAAGCTACACTGGTCATAACAATATGATTTTACTATATACTGAACAACAAAAGTTTAGCACATTTGTGGAAATTGTATTTAATTTTCAACAAGTAACACTTGATGCTATAATTCATCACGCATAGAAATAGAGTGACGATTTGACCGCACAATGGAAGTGTCAAAAGACGTGTTCAATCCAGGACGTCAAGCTTACGTTATACAGTGTAGGGTAGGGGTGGAACGTTCCAAATGACAAAAACGAGGTAATAGCGTGTGTGGGCTCCACGTGCGTGAATGACGGCTGTGCAGCGTTGTCGCATACTGCGAATAAGGGTGTTGATCTTGACGACTGTGATGTTGTTCCACTCTTGCCGCAGGGCCTGCTCAAGTTGATGGATGTTCACCATATTGGGATGATGATGACGCACTCGTCTGCCAAGGAGGTCCCACGCATGCTCGATAGGGGACAGGTCTGGTGATCTTGCAGGCCAGTCTAGTACCCGGATGTCGGATGCCTGCAAGAGCTGCGTGGTCAATCTTGCAGTATGAGGTCGTGCATTGTCCTGCTGGAACAGGAACTGTGGCCGATTCTACATGAATGGAATGACGGTTGGTGTGATGATTTTGTCGCAGTAGCGCTGAGCATTGAGCCTTCCAGCGACTACAACCAAGTCTGTTTTCCCGTTCAAGTTGATACCAGCCCACACCATCACGCTACCTAAACAGTAGCGGTCCCGTTCAATGACGTTGGCGGCGTCATACCTTTCCCCTCTTCTCCGCCATTCCCGAGCTCTACCGTCCGCAAACTCCACACAGAAGCGTGATTCATCACTGAATAATGTTTGGTTCCACTGTTGTTGTCGCCACCGTTGATGGATCTGCGCCCACCTCAATCGTTCATTCAAAGGACGTGGGGTTAATGGCACGCCTACAACCGGACGTCGGGCACGTAGGCCTGCTGCATGGAGACGCCTACGGACTGTCTGGGGGTGAATGTGTGTACCCGTAGCTTGCCGCAGCTTGGCCAGACGTGGGGCGCTTGTTAACCTGTGTCGTCTTGATGATGTCACGATGTGGCGGTCTTCCGGTGGGGTGGTAGAACGAGGCCTTCTTGACCTTGGTCGGTCTCTAACTTGGCCAGTTTGTTGGACCCGTTGCCGCAGATGAATAATTGTGCTGTAATGCACTTGGAAGTGCCTGGCGACGTCTCTTACTTGCTGGCCAGCACGTAGGGCTTCATTGCGTTCAATCCGAGGGCTTCATTGCGTTGATTTTCTGGCATTCCAGGCCGACGACCAATGCTTCAAACTGAACAATTCTTTGCGGTTTCTGTACACTGATACTCCAGTGTGTCATGTCAACCCTTTTATACACCCCAGTTTGCATGATTTTTCTGCCGATGGGCATAAACACGATATGCACGTGCACCATCCTGGTTTTTACAACGGTCCAACAATCGAGTAAAGTCTGATGGCACTCAAGTGTGTCATCATGTGTTCACCTTTGGGCCCAAATTTCAGTATTTTGTCTCATATCATTCTTTTGTATATAAATGTTACAAAAATGTGCTAAACTTTTGTTGTTCAGTATATGTTACCTGTTTTGTTATGTTGACTGTTACAGATTTCGTGGCACTCTCACTTCAAATATCTCCTGAAATGACATGTTATGTTTCCAGAATAATTCATTCAACGATTTTCTTTATAATCACGTAAATGTATTTCACAGGTGGTCATATGCATTTCACAATGTATATCATCATTATGGGGTTTTTACCATGTTTGCCGTGACAACAAGAATCTACCATGTTTGCCATGCAACAAGAACCATACCATGAACCTACCATTTTGCCATGCAACAAGAACCTGCCTACCATGTTTGCCTACCATATTTGCAACAAGAACCTACCATGTTTGCCAAGAACCTACCATGCCAAACAAGAACCTACCATGTTTGCCATGTAACCAAGAACCTACCATGTTTGCCATGCAACAAGAACCTACCATGTTTGCCATGCAACAAGAACCTACCATGTTTGCCATGCAACAAGAACCTACCATGTTTGCCATGCAACAAGAACCTACCATGTTTGCCATGCAACAAGAACCTACCATGTTTGCCATGTAACATGCACCAAGTTTGTTTGCAAAAGAACCTACCATGTTTGTTTGCCATGCAACAAGAACCTACCATGTTTGCCATGTAACAAGAACCTACCATGTTTGCCATGCAACAAGAACCTGCCATGTTTGCCATGCAACAAGAACCTACCATGTTTGCCATGCAACAAGAACCTACCATGTTTGCCATGCAACAAGAACCTACCATGTTTGCCATGCAACAAGAACGGGTCATCAGCAAGCCATGCTTGTTGAAAGACACTAATGACGGCATCGGATGGTTAGAGCTGACTTGGTTGACACATATCATCATATGTCCATATACACGAGCTAAGGGTGACCACGATAACGGTTGTTTCAAGGCGTTGCCTCACAATTACCAAAAAACGCGTCTCACGACTGTTGTTCCGCACACTACCTGCGATCAGTGTGTCAATATAGCTTGAGATAGACACTGAAAGCAAAACCTAGACAATCAACACCAGATGTGATAACAGAATCCGTATGAGTTCAGAGTGAGCCTCGGGGTGTACTAGGCCCTGAAGTTTCGGGCTGACTTGGTTGACACATGTCATTGTATTCCAATTGCGTAGATATTGATCGCTGGGTTGTCTGATCCAGACTATTATTTACAGACCGCCGCCATATAGCTGGAATACTGAGTGATGCGTTAAACAACAAACCAAACAACCAAGTGAACAATCCACTGATCTGGTTACAAGTATGTTCATTGTCAAATTTGGTATTATTATTAGAAATTATGTATCCTTGTGCAATAAGTATCAAAAGATCAACGTTTTTCAGTAATCCTTTGTCATATGTTACCTCCAATTATCCGCATTAAATTGTATCACATTTTGATAATGGTTGCAATGTTATCTATGCCTATTCAGGTACTTCGATAATTTCAAAACACAAGCTGCATATAATGAAAGGAAAAATTGTATCATTAATGTATTTACACAGACAATGAGCAGGTGTAAATGGCTTTACAACTTGAGAGACAAATCAAGTTAAACAAGTGTAAGTTTCTGAAAACCTTTCCATATTTGTTCAACTTAGGGAATTGATGAGTGAAAAGTTATTGTTGTTAAGAACAATGAGAACATATTGTTACATACATGTTAACTGACCTTTAAAAAATATCCTATTCACTTTCGGGAATCATGGTTACCAAGTATTCGGCAAATGCAATCAGTTTCTTCTTTAAATGACATTATTCACACTTTTTAACAGTTCTGACTTAATTGCTATAATTTTTTTCACTTAATAATTATTTTTATATGTCTTGCAATATATTGACAAGTGGCGTCTAGCTGTGACGAAAATGGCATCTGTCCAATCACACATGTTCTGCTCATGGTTGTTGCAGTTTCATGTACATGATAAACAATGTTACAGTAAACACATATTGCACAAATAAGAAGACTTATAAGTATAGCTTACAAATATATAATTTAGACAGTTAATATTCAACTGGAGAAGTACCTGTATATTTCAGGTGTTCCCGTGTGGGACATACACAATTTGGCATCATACACACATTAATGAATACTTATCTTTAAAATATCAGTTTTCATGCACTAAAATATTATGTTAATTAATTCAAACAATCTGAAATTATATTTCTTGAAATGTTGACTTTAAACAAGTTTTCATTATAATAACTAAAGAAATCTATGTTCGGGACACCTGTTGTGGTCCAAATTATGAAATAATCCACCTATGATTTTGTGTTTATAGAATTTCGTCTTCCTTTTATACCCTTGGATGATTTTTTTGTGAGTTATCCAAGCACGTACAATAATGATAACATGTACATCCTGATAAAAGCAAATATTTGGCCGATGCTGATCAAGTACTTGGAAGTGTACATATTTTGTAGCAAATCGTGCACTTGTCCGAGATATTTAGCCCAACAAGGAGCTAACCACACCGCCATTGCGAGAACCTTCGGCTGCACCCGCGCAACTGATCAGACTGATGCAGCGCCTGAGACAAAAAGGCAATACGTCAGACAGGCCTAGGAGTGGTCGACAAAGTGTGGCACCGCTCGATGATGATCACATCCGGACGATTCATCTGAGAAATCGTTTTGTAACGGCAACGTCAACGGCAGCGACGAAACTAGGACACCGTATCAGTCGACATACAGTGTACCGGCGTCTAAGAAAATAATGAGAGAATCTGACTCTTCACAACCGACGTCGCCGATTGACATGACCTGGCGAGTTCGACGTTGGCAGATGTGTGATTGGCGACGTGTGATGTTCACAAGAGTAGGTTTTGCCTGTACAGTAATGACCGGGCTCGTGTTTACAAACGAGTAGGTGAAGGTTTAGCGCCGAATTGTGTTCAGCAAGTCCGAACCGTTTGGAGTCGAGAGCTTGATGGTGTGGGGATGGATCTACGGGTATCTCATAAACGAGTCTTGTGATTAATCATGGCAACCTGAATGCTCGAAGATATAGGGCTGAGGTTTTGCGACCAGGTGTGCTGCCATTTATGCAGCAACAACCACGTGGCATTGTCAACCATGTTAACGCCAGGCCTCATACAGCAAGACTGACAAACGACCTTCTGCATAGCGTTAACATCGTTGTTTTGCCGTGGCCACCTGTCACCGCTCAATAACTGGAACAAGTTCTACAGGAAAGGCATCGGATCACGCCCAACGTCATTCGCCGTGCTGCGTCATCAATGCTTCGACGTGTTTGGGCGGGTATTGAAGCCAATTGTCGTCACGCTCACTATTAGTCAACATTTGATGACATTCTGCCTTGTTGATTTGTGTAAATGGTCAGACTATGATACCACGTGTGATACTTTCCGTGTCAGTCAAACGGTACTTTCGACTTTGTATGAAATGAAATTGTGTGCATTTGCTGTAGAGTTGAATACTCTATTGAAATTAAACAGATGTTCGTTTATATATGCTTTGTTTTTCTTTTCAAGTTTTGTCAAACACACTGTATACTAAATCACTATGCAAAGTTTCTTTCAAATTTTACTTGATATCTGTAAATGAAAAACCTGGGGACCTTCAATGCTATGCACCCTATTTGGGTGCGCTCAAGAATCAAGTCTAAAATCATACATTTTAATTATTCTCTCACAAATAATGTATTGTTTGTTCGAGTAAAGAAGGAGAGAATGTTTATATGAAAAACCTGCACATTTAAGGTAGATAGTTTTCAAAATTTAACACTGACTTTGCTAAATGTCTCAAACCCGCCGCCATTTTGATTTTTCACACGTCAAAATCTCCTGACACCGACTCAAGTCCAAAACAACTACTATATCCTTGCATACTACTATCTCTCTAGCAGCTCAGCAATAAATGTATTTTTGTCAGGATAACTCTGAATGGGGATTAATGGGTTAGTTTGTTTACAAGAGTCCAGGGTTGTTTTGTTTTTTGCGTTACAAGCCCTCTGTACTCTGTTGATTAAAGTGGAAATCGCCTACTGTGGCGTCATGAAGTATATGTAACTCAAATGCCTAACTCCAGCAGCAATCCCATTCGGACGTAATGGGAAGATTCTCTTTTCTTTGCCATTGTTAAGAGTACAGGGCCCGGTTGTTCAAAGCACCGTTATTTTAACGTACCGTTAAACACTAACGACCCGTTAAATAGCTAACGAAAAGTTAGTTAACAGTACGTTAAAATTTGGTAAGGTAACAGGCCGTTAACTAATGGTATGATTAGAGATTAACAGCCTGTTAAGGACCTAACCATTACCCACAATTCCTTGCACACTGTCCCATGATTCCCTGTCAAAATGGCATCGCTATCAAAAGCACCTGAAATGATCACCTCAGTAACATCTGACTATAAGAAAAGAAAAAGAAGAAAAGATTTCAGCACCGATGAAGAAAATGTAATTCAGTCAATGTATCAAAAAAATGCTGAAATTTTAAGTATAAAATTCAGCAATGAGGTTACAAATAGGGCCAAGGCTGCCATCTGGCAAAAAATAACAGTTGCGGTAAACAACAAAGGCGTCTGCTGTCGTGATGTAGAGCAGGTGAAGAAAAAATGGGGAAACATGGCCCAAAAAGCTAAAAAGACATTTACTGACTACCGAATGCAGCAAAGGAAGACTGGGGGTGGACAATTCAATGAACAAGACAATTCTTTTAAATATGTGTGCATATACATTTCATAAAATCATTTTCATTAGTTTTATCAGATCAATTATAAGGTTGAATTAAATCGCTGTTCATTAACATGTTCATATGAAACTGCAATATTAGTCTCAACTTTCAAAGAATATAAAAACGTATACCCTATAATCCAAGTATGATATGATATTGAACAAGGCTAAATGTAAGTTAGTTTCATGAAATTAGTTTCATGAAAAAATATCTGAATAATACGCAAACTATACATCATAATACTGAAAGTGTAATCGGAAGGATAGGGCGATTGTGTTTACTTACCGACCTACACCTCAAAGAAATTGTCTAATATGTACAACAATGTTGACATATGACATCACTACCGATGACCTATTTCTTACAAAATGGCGGCTTCGCTGACAAGGATACACAGGATTTTGCGAGGACCCTCCTTTGATTCAGGGATCGTTTGTACATAAATATGAGATGTAAGTAATCAGAATGATTCTGACTATCTGTGTATTGTTATATGTTTTCATCGTTTTCATTGAAAGTAAGAGAAGAAGCCAGAAATGCTGATAATTACCATTGTCGTTCTGCGTGATTTTGCGTCAGTCATGGCGTCACGCTTTACGGAAACTTTGACAATTTCTTATGAATATCATTGCATATTATCTGGTTTTAATATCCTATTTCTTGCTACGATACTCTTTCCATGCATATTCTAAAGGCATTGGGTCATTGCAAGCAACGAATAGACGGCTGGATGTCAGAAACTTTCAGAAAACGCTACGCAGTGTAAACTCGGATTTTTTCTTTGTTTACATTTCAAACAAGCACAGTCTAGCACAGCGTTCGTTTTACACCAAATATCTTTCGCTTCATTTCATCTAGACAGTTGGTATTGGTGACAAAGACCATTTGTAATTTAAATCTAAAATGTATGGGGAATTCAGTGACAATTCAGTGATGTCATTTGTCGCAGCTGAATACAAAGGCTGAAACTAGACGAAAACACTGCTTTCCTCCTTATTGTACAGAATATAATTGCAAGGGTTGCCTGATGACCACCAAAATAAAAAAGTGAGATGTAATTTGATGTAATTGAAAAGTGATTCAATTACACTGAGATATTAATTAATTAAATTACAATAATATTACATGCAATTACATAGATTTTTGAATTAATTACATTCAATTACGGTTCAGTTGCATTTGTGGACCGGCAAACCGTTTCGGCAACGTTTCAGAATAGTCATTAGTGATTTCATGGAAAACTGATATCAGTGATCATTAATATGCAATTATTTAAATTCAATACTCCCAGTAATTATCCGTTTTTCACATTTCAAAACATACAGCAAATAACGCTGTAAATCGCGATTTCGTATTGTGTCAAAAATGGCGGCATTTACGATGAAGCCTATTTTGAAACGTCTTTTACAGCACTTTAGCTTTGTCTGAGATAATAGTTGATGGTATCAAGAAACAGGGAATTTCCCTCAGAATTCAAAACTATGAAGTATATTTGTGTGCGTGATATATTTAGAATTTTATTGGACTTCACAGTGAATGTTGAAGAGGAAGGACATATATGTCCCTGTGGCACCCAGGGGGTTAAACTCAACAGAAAAAATTCTGAATTCCTTAGGTTTTCTTTGTGGTCTAATGTTTATGAATGCTGCATTACGCTGGACAATAAACGCCATGTTGTCACCATGCGGCTAGGTGTAGAACTAATGCTAATGGTAACGGTAGTGAGCTAATATACCCCTCCTTACGTTAAGTTAACATGGTCTTAACGGGCCGTTAAAAGTTAACGGAGCTTTGACCAACAGGCTTTCGCTCTCTTAACGTTAACGGTCCTTTAAAGACTAGTTAACGGTCCGTTAAAAGTTAACAGGCTTTTGAACAACCGGACCCAGATGGATAACAACTTCTTTTAATTCGTAAGTGCGACGTTTCGATACAGATTATTGTCAAGCTCGACAACAGTACAAGATCTGTATAGAAATGTCTACATTGTACTTCCCAACTTCTAAAATGCCAAGTCATTGTTGAGAGATTGGCAGCTGAGATCAATGTGGTATGAGAGCCGAGATCAATGACCTCCGACGACCAGCACTTAGAGCAATGGTGATGAAAACATGATTATGGGTGATCTATGACAGTAGACATTTCACAGGACAGCGTTGAGAACATTCTAGGGAACTGACTGTACTGGGCAAGACCAATGCTTCCTCATCGCCACACTCCAACATTCCAGCTAGGCGGCGGCGGTCAATTAATAATCGGGTATGGACCAGAAGATCCAGTGATCAACAGCATAAGCATTGATCTACGCAACTGGGATACGATGACATGTCAACCAAGCGAGAGCCTGACCACCTGATCCCGTTAGTCGCCTCTCACGACAAGTACGGGTTGGTGAAGACCAATTCTAACCCGGATCTCCAGGGATTTTCCTCGTCAGAATCAACACTTAATTCTCTTGAGACTTGAAGTCGGTTTTTAAGAAGATCAAGTTGATTTAGTCGAACAAGCAAACACAAAAACAGGTTCCTGCCATACTGTCTCCAACTGCTCCTATAATTTTGAATTATTCATAGATGCCGTTGGAGTGCAAAATGATTGAGAGAAAAAAAACATACATATTTTTCCTGATTTGATCAAATATGTCTAAGTACTGGCAAAATCTTAATAGCGGGCACATATTAGTGCAGTTTCATATAATAAGGAGGTGACATGGACGGTCGAAAGCTTAAAACGGTTTGCCAAGGCTCAGATAAATCTGGAGTGAAATTGTAAGTGATTTATCTGTGTATCCAGCGCCTGCTTTGGTCAAAACTACGGAACTGCAGAGCAATTTGAACACGATTCAGTATAATACGGCTTATTAAGTAATACATACCGGGTTTGTGAGCAGCCAGCAGAGAGGTTGAGGCGATGGTGCAGAACTTTGAGTACTGTATGTAACCGCTTCAACTTTCAATATATACACGGCTTTGTTGGACACGGGACGCGCTTCAAACAGCAATGTTCACTTGTGATAACGGAACACTGGGTTAAATACTATCATGTTCAATCATGTACGCATGGGCAACTATGCGTTAACATTCATAATTCATGACTGGCAATTATCTCTCACAGCAGGCTGACGTCACGGTCCTATCACAAGGACAATCGCTGAATCGCTAAAAGGTTAATTTATTCGTAAAATTTCTCGAATTCACTGATTTACAACGAATCCCTCAATTGCCGCATGGCTGCACTCTTGTCCTCGGACAAAAGGGTGCATGGAAGATCTCTTGTGTCAAACTACTTGATAAAACAGTTCAAAGATCATATTGGATCATATTACATGTATACAGAAGACTTCACGAGTTGTGATTGCTGATGGTAACATATTCACAGTTCTCCAGCTTTATTACCAGGAGTTATTAAAGGAGTTATTCGTCAGGCTCATCATGACACGGACTCGAAAACTCGAAATGGCGTGAGAAACGGATGCTTACGTTGCCTCCAAGTTGTTACTATCAAGGAACGACTTGCGCGAATACCGTCTGGTACAATACCGTCTGGTACAAACCGACACCAGAACGAACATATTTGTTACTCAATCATATACCTGTTATGGTATTATTCTTTTGTTGTCAAATTATCTCATTTACGTATCCAGCTATTAATTTTGAACAATGTATTGGAGCGGCGTTAATATAAGCCACTAGGCTTGTTCGCCTATCCAGGTTTCTGCTTTGGTGAAATGAAAATATGTTTAAACCATAGTGGAACATTACATATCGTTCGCGTGGACGCTGTCGTCCTCATACACTGTACACCTCATGAAGAGGTTGCTGTGGGAGAGATATTAGTCGATATGACGACTTGAAAAGCGCTGATGGTACAACGTTAGTGCTGTTGGAGGCAGACTTGTCAAAAAAGGGTGTGATCCACGTTGTTTGAAAAAAGACTACAAATTAGATAGCGTCATTGACAAACTGTAAACCTTACTTCCAAACCGAATGTTGTCAGTTGAACTTGTTGCAGTGTTTCAATTGACGGAGGGTGTTGTAGATTACTACGACAGGTGTAAACGGACATATATGAAGGCAACACGAATGTAATAATGTGATGATCTAGCAGTTGATTAGTGGAACAGATACGTCGGACCTTTCACCGTCGTACTGAATCGGCTTATATGCAGATGCAACAACTGCATACTTCAGGAGATGTTCCTTAGAACATTAGATTGACATGAAACATCTCCGTATTTGACCGACTGGGCGGAGGGGTAGCATAGTGATTAAAGCGTTCGCTCCCCCACATGGGTACAATGTGTGAAGCCCATCTCTGGTGTTCCCCGCCGCTATATTGCTGGAATATGGCGTAAAAATGAACTCACTGTATTTGACTGGAACTAGTCAATGACAGTTCCTGCTGCTCCCAAATGTACGTCACCTTAAAGACGAACTGTGTTGGTACAGGACGGTTCACTGGTGTCCTCCTACTTTACCAGTTTCATTGTCAAGCAATTAATTAAAGTTAATGGTGCAACAAAGTGGATTAGTAAGGGATTAGTAGGGGATTAAAACTCAATTCAACACTTTATATTAATTTATTTGATTTTACAAAATTTAAAAAAGTATATATGATTCATCTTATAAATATAATTACAGATATACAAAAATATACAATTTACACATGCATGCATATAACTTATAGTCATGTGATGTTTCTTTAACATTTTTATCATTTTAAGAAAATGATACAGTGATTCCACATATTATATATATGCATAATATATTTTATATATATATATACACACACACATGCATATATATATATATATATATATATATATATTGTACAGGGTGAAAAGGAATTCATCTGTCATTTTTTATAAGGAATTGATAATTGAAGCTGCAAATTGTGAACACTTATCATTGACTAAAATTGTTTTGCACGTGGTGAACACTGTTCATGGCTCAGCACGCTCACAAACTGGCAACAACCAGCCAGGCACGACCTTGCTAATTAGGGTGTTAATTATAATCCGATATTCGTTAACTGTGGTCGGATTAACTACTGGCAAAGTGGGAGTAAATCGGTCCATTCCCGAGAAGACGACAACTGTGATGTTTAAAACAACAAGTCAGTGGAGCATGCAAGGATTATCAAGTCGACTGCCTCTGGAGAACAATAGAGGTTCTGTGTGATTTTAAGCACATGGGTGATACTACATTGTCAACCGGTAAATAAATGAAATACTCCCACGAGCCATTATTTACACCCCTTAAAATACATATCACATTTTTATCCGTAACCATTTTATCGATAACAAACAATTTATATACATTAAATGTCATTATTCTCATATAAAGTTTATTTTTACAAGCATTGAATGATGTCCACAGTATTAAATACATTCAAAAATAATAGATGTACATTTTTCATAATATGAATTAATTAATTACATAGATGTAAAATAGATAATGAACAATAACACTACAATTATTTATACACTATCCACAATCAAGCAGCATGTATTACTGACAGTGAATACATCACACATTCTACTGCAGCTTTATTAGGTACGGTACTGCATCTGCAGATATATCCATGTCTCCACGTAAAGACTGAGAATTCTCAAAATGAATAAAGATGTCTTACCAACCAACACTTGTCATTTTTTTAACTTCTGTAGGCAGAGTGGGAACACACCATAGAACAGGTCAGTTCATTAACCAACTAACTGGTCATCAGGGGTAGAACAGGTCAGATCAGTGTATTACCATTAACTCCACTTTCTGATCACTGGACCCTATCATGTTGTTTTAACCTGTAGTCAGTTTGGAACTGTAGGCAGTGTGGGAATACACCCATCTGCATATACCTCACACTCATGGTTCCAGCTTCCAAGTTGTGACGCGGAGTGTCTATCCTGGAGATGACATCTGAATATTTCTTTTTCTTGGGTGGAAGCCGTTGCCCTGCAGCATACTGAACGAGTTTATATTCATTTAGTTTCTGCTCGTTTCTAAGGAATGACAGCATTTCAAACTCGTTGTATAATGATGGTATTGGTGTCAACGATGACTTGGCTCTGAACTTCATGTCTGCGATATAGTGATCTGTGTCTCTCAAGAATCCCACATAGATGAGAAGAAATAATATTGAAATTAGTGTCCGATCACTTGGCTATAATAAATGTGAAAATCGAATATCAAATAATGTAACTGTTCTTTATGAATGAAAGTTCCTCTAACACTCACCTTTATGTCATTATTTACCGGTCCGTGGCTATGTTGGCCAGGACGTTTGGTGATGATGTCGTCAACTGTAGAAATAGTTGAAGTGCAGTTCTTATCTAGGCACATCCATGACATCCACGATGCAGCACTGCGTTTGCAACTCACTCTAAACATGTATCCATCTATACAGAGATACCTTCCTCCACGTGAAGTTGGAATGAACTTGTACTCTGCCTGCTGATTTGCCATTTCGAAAGTGATGCATTGGATTGCGGATAAGCAGGATATATACCCAAAATAATTAGTGAGTAATTATCAACAAATAATTAGTGAATTAAAATCAGTGTCAAAGGCAATCAAGTAGTAAGTGAGTTGAAATGAATCAATGTCAATCAATAAGCAGTGAGTTGGATTAACGGAGTTGTCTCTCTTGAATGAAACCAAGCACTTGATAGCTGGTCAAGGTTGTTTATGCTAGAAATCAATTAAACATATTCCTAAAATTCTCAATACTTTCTGGTCATACTATACTAAATCATATTATACTTCTTGCCAAAAGTTTTGTTATAGACCTTATTATGTACTAAGCATTGAACTCTACTTATAATATCAGCTGATATTTCCAGACTCCACCCACTACAATCACACCATTCAACCTTATTCCTTCAATTTGATATGCCCTCTACAGAAACTTTAACGACATCTTATGTATCTATATTTTTGTTATAACCTTACAAAACACCAATGTTGTCTTTTATGTCATATGTATTTCATCTGAGAATTGAAATGGGTCAGGGTCTTCAGTAACCCATGCTTGTCGTAAGAGGCGACTAATGGGATCGGGTGGTCAGGCTCGCTGACTTGGTTGACACATGTCGTATCCCAATTCCATAGGTCGAGGCTCTTGCTGCTGATCACTGGACTGTCTGGTCCAGACTCGACTTTTTACTGACCGCCGTCATTTAGCTGAAATATTGCTGAATTAGACGTAAACTGTACTTGGAATCGGCCATCCTTTTTGGACGTGTAACCACAGTAACCAGTCAAATAAAGGTCCAGACTCGACTTAAATAAACACTTTATTAACAATTCAATGTTTAGCAATATTGCTGATTCCATGGGTCGAGGCTCTTGTAGTATATAGACGTAAAAAGTATATAGGAAAGTAAATACACGTAGGAATGTGTGTCCTCTAATACCAGACAGGGGCGGTGGCATAGCCTTTTGGCTAAAGCGTTCAGTTTGAACACAAGGTACTGCTTAAATTCTTAGACTGTTATCAAGATACAGAAACTATGTAATCCACTTTTCAGATTATTTACTGACCACGGTCATATAGCTGGACTATTGCTGAGTACGGAGTTAAACAACAAACAAACAAACTTTCACCACCTGCGTTCATCCCGCTACGGCCGATCCTGCTTCAATTAACGTGTAACGCAAGCACATCTCTTTAACAGACAGCCAACAAGTTAAATCACAGGGGTTCGAATCACTGCTTGGACAATAATTCTTAAAAATCAAAATCTGGACTTTCGCAATCGTATACTATATGCTATGATTAAAATATATTTCAAATTTTAACGAAATCGGCGAAGAAATGAATATATTAGAAAATTATACAGTTTCACTTGTTACATAACATATAAAAGGGGGTGATACTCGCAATGCTAAAATCCTTATCGAAAACCGGACAGCCCGAATATTTTAACGTTAATGTTAATCAAACCTTCGTTTTTCACCACAAAATGTGTTGAGGTTCTAGGTCATTCTTTTACCTGTCTGCTCATCGTATTCAATTTGTCTAACTGTATTTCATATTTGGCCAATGACCCTCGCATTAGCACTACACTCTGCTTTGAACAAACGTCTGGCCTCTCTTCGGTAAATGTCGATAGTTTCCGTAAATCTTTTAGTGTATGAACATGGGCGTAATGTAAACAATAACACAGACCCCATTTCAACACCGACATGTGAGTTGATATTTCGTGTCTGCTCGCTATTTTCTTGAAATCGTACAGGAATTGGTCCCATTTTCTCCTGTTGTATGCTGGAAATAAACCGAACGCCCAGTAATAGTAACAAGAAAATGGTTGTTTACCACATTATATGATTAATAATAAATAGATCTAATACATTCGAAAAACATAACAGATTAATTCAACCATGTACTCTTAACAATGTATGTGCTTTCAAAAATGTAATAATGATAAAGAAGAATATATTATTATTTTTATTAATTTGGCATGTATCATTTCAATATAACATCCATATATATTCTTCCATTTTTTGCATGGTGGTTGATTATGGTGATGCAGTATAGTCATTGATCTCGAAAAGTATAACAATAGTCATAGTATGGCAACATCTGCCTGATGCTACCGAGATGTTAATTACACATCAGACCATCAGCGTGTTATCTACTGGATATTGAAAATCACATGACTATGATATATATAAAACTAAATGTACTCCAATCCCCAACCCACTCCAACCCAAGATACAGCTACAGTTTTTTTATGTACAACGAGGAGGGTTCTATGGATATACAACTTTTTTAATATAATAAGAGCGACGTTTCCGTGTCGCTACTAACACCGTTATCACGTAAGTGATGTACAACACTGAAGGCAAGGTATATATACATAGTAAAGTTTGGACAGTAAGTGACTGATGTTTGCACAGTTAATGGGGTTATACAAGGTTGGGGGGGATGTTTACACAGGAAGGCAATTGTACACAAACAGAATAGGCTGGGGGGCATTTGGGAGGTAGTATTGGAGAGGTAAGATTGCTTGGTGAATAATATGACAGGCAGGAGAATAAAAGGGATACTATTATTGCCTTCTCTTGACTTGTGGGGGATGGTTTGATGAGGGTGAAGGTACTGATCGCCCATGTATGGGTGGGTTTATTGGCACTGTACACAATGGTCTGTTTGTTGGCGTGGGGGTTGTCTTTTCGGGTTGAGGGCGGCGCTGATGCTTGTTGTTTTCTTTGTCTTTCTCTGTTCTCACAAGACATCGAGGAAAGCTAGTTGGTTGTCCGTTTCTTCCTCAATGGTAAACTGCAAGCGAGGGTGTTGGACATCGAGACAACAAGAGACTCCAACCGGCCATGAACCAGGGATATTATATCCCCACTGTCAACAACCAACTCATCACCAAGCAATCGTATCCCTATTATTCTCATGTCTGTCATATCACTGGCTTCCCCCAATAACCCCCCCCCTCACACAAACACACGCCTAGCCTATTCTGTTTGTGTACAATTGCCTTCTTCTGAAAACATCCCCCAACCTACCTTGTACATCAACCTCATTAATTGTGCAAACATCAATCACTTACTGTTCAATATGTATACCTTGCCTTCAGTATTGTACATCATTTGCTTGATAACAGTGTTAGTAGCTACACCGAAACGTCGCTCATATTATATTTAAGAAGTTGTATCTCTATTGAACTCTTCTCGTTGTTCATCACACCAACTTCTAAATGCCACTTAAAGAAGATTTTTTTTATGTAATCGGAAAACGGACACATTATGAAATATTAATAGAAGGAATCAGATAAACTGATGACCGACCGACACCATGATTGTTGTAGATTGTCAGATAATCATGGTTTAAAAAAGGTGAATAAATATCTTTACATTTCCCATATCTTGTGTTAACCACACACATTCAAATCCAAGTCTAAACAGAATATTTTTAAGATGTGTAGACCATGTGGTACAGCCAGAGTCGTCGATTAGGTAGCATTGGCAGACTGTGTTCATCCAAATACAGTAGCCTGCACCAGTACTTAACAGCCCTTGTGGTGTTGACAAGTTGGAGAGGGGCTCTGGCACATTCTCCCCAAACGTAGCATTGTTTGTTGTGATACACATTTTCAGAAGACATTTACACAGTTTATGCTGTACATCTTCAATAATTATACACTATGAGATCCCCTATACTTCTGCACCATAACACACTACAGGAACAATCATAGCATCAAATATCTTAAATAAATAATCACATGGTCTATTTCCACATTTCTATTTATACCTGTACAATGTCATTATAGCCTTTTACTCTGTTCACCAAGAGTAATGAGTGCTTTAGTCCAAATAAGTTTAAGTGTTAACACAATACCTATAATATCTATAAAAAGACACAATTTCGAGATACACATCATAAAACTTTAATTCAATAGTGAACTGCAGCTGGTCAACAAATTCAGAGCACATTCTCCAAATTCAAAGCAAAATCACTGATTGTGTGTTGAACTATGTATGCATGCACTGCTGTAAAGTTTATAAAGTAAAGCAAACAGAGTCCACTGCAGCATGTAATCAAACTTGTTAACTGCTATCTGGCTGAATAATTGCTGATATCAAAGTATATGATTATTGGCATCTATATGACATTGAGATCTATTTTAATATCACCAGGGTTATCATGCCCAAAATGATCAATTATATAGCAAATGTATACTATGATGCTGCCATAAAAACTACAGTACGCAGGACAGGTTTCATTTGTAAAAGTCACAAACAGAAGAATGTACATTAGTCTATAAAGTTCAAATATATGTGCTTTTAAGGCAATTATGCATTTTTCTGGTCATGTATTAACATTTTGATCATACTGTGTATTTTTAAATATTCAGTTTAGTAAAATATTGTGTCAAATTCATTGTATTCGGCAGTATATTTGTGTGTATGTTTTGTGTACAGATCACTTGATTCACCATGTTTATTGTTATCATAAACATTTCTTAATAATATTTGTATAACGTGTTCATGTTTTTTTGCAAACCGATTCAGACACTTTAAATAATTTGACAACATTCTGTTAAAAATGTATGTTCATGGATGGATCTGTCTAATTTATTTTACAAATGATATGTGCCAAATTAACTCAAGATAAGGAATATATCTTTCTGTATTATGTCACTGAGAGTCGACAAGTTTACAAGCACACCCACAGTTAAAAAACAACGGATTGAACTTTATCATTATGCTTTAGAAAATAGATAATACATGGCTTTTCATATTAATAACAAAAATACAGACTGACTGACTGAGTTTGGTTTTACGCCGCTTTTAGCAATATTCCAGCAACATCACGGCGGGGGACACCAGAAATGGGCTTCACACATTGTACTGATCAATTATATAGCAAATGTATACTATGATGCTGCCATAAAACTACAGTACGCAGGACAGGTTTAAAAGTCACAAACAGAAGAATGTACATTAGTCTATAAAGTTCAAATATATGTGCTTTTAAGGCAATTATGCATTTTTCTGGTCATGTATTAACATTTTGATCATACTGTGTATTTTTAAATATTCAGTTTAGTAAAATATTGTGTCAAATTCATTGTATTCAGCAGTATATTTGTGTGTATGTTTTGTGTACAGATCATTTGATTCACCATGTTTATTGTTATCATAAACATTTCTTAATAATATTTGTATAACGTGTTCATGTTTTTGCAAACCGATTCAGACACTTTAAATAATTTGACAACATTCTGTTAAAAATGTATGTTCATGGATGGATCTGTCTAATTTATTTTACAAATGATATGTGCCAAATTAACTCAAGATAAGGAATATATCTTTCTGTATTATGTCACTGAGAGTCGACAAGTTTACAAGCACACCCACAGTTAAAAAACAACGGATTGAACTTTATCATTATGCTTTAGAAAATAGATAATACATGGCTTTTCATATTAATAACAAAAATACAGACTGACTGACTGAGTTTGGTTTTACGCCGCTTTTAGCAATATTCCAGCAACATCACGGCGGGGGCACACCAGAAATGGGCTTCACACATTGTACCCATGTGGGGATTCGAACCCGGGTCTTCGGCGTGACGAGCCAACGCTTTAACCTCTAGGCTACCCCACCGCCCCTAACAAAAATACAGAGGCAAAATATGATGGTTAACATCATTCATATGGATCTAAACACTTTCCCTAGCTATTTCACCAGGCGATCGAAACATATATCCGCAAAACCTACCCTGTTACGATGGAAGATACGGGACACAAACGGCGATATTTTCGTCATCAAATTTGCTAAAATAAAGATGCTAACTATATTATTCAATCAGTGTGGTCGTCCAGATCCATGTGTTGAAGCGTTAGCGCAGCAAATCCCCGGAACCAGGCTGAGCCTTTTTCTGTTTCCAAGTCACTAAAAAATCTACGGAAACTGTCATTGTTTACCGAAGAGAGGCCAGACGTTTGTTCAAAGCAGAGGGTAGTGCTAATGCGATGGTCAGTGGTCAACTATTAAATGCAGATAGACAAATTGAATACGATGAGCAGACAGGTAAAAGAATGACCTAGAAGCTCAATGATTTTGGTTCTTTGTGGAAAACGTAAGATTTGATTGAACCGCACGTTAAAATATTTGGGCTGTCCGGTTTTCGATCTTTTTTAATTTTATTTGTAAAAAATATTGTCCAAACAGTGATTCGAACCCCTGTGAGTTAGCAAGGTTTTTCTCATTCCTATGTATACGATGCCCAGAAAACAACGAAGAGCTCTCTCTATGTTCAGATGTGGAGTAGCCCCCTTACAGTACAGACAGGCCGTTTTAACAATGTCCCGTTAGGCCTCTTTTTTTAATTACTTGGTTCACGAATTTTTACCAAAAAAATATTAGGTCTGTAGAGAAGGAAAAGAGTATTTAGTATATACCTTGGTTCCGGTAGGATTTCGTACTACTTGCGAGCAGACATGAAACTATCAAAGGCATTTGCCTTCTTTCGCCACTTTCTCATCTTCATCTATCTTCATCTTTTTCCCAGGGTGTACTCAGTGGTGTGTCCACAGATCATTAACCAGCATAGTCCTGCGCAGGTGATACTTTGTTTACACACAAGTTAACATCTGTTTTATATGGAACAGACTCTACTATGTCTCCAACTGTCTGACCTTGTTCTACCTTGACAAATGAGGTCGTTTGTGATGCAAACTTTCCCACCTGAACTTGAAAATACTCCGCCATGCCGCCGATCTCCCTTGATCAATGCAGCAATGGCTGCACTCGTTGTGTTATGAGTTCTGACGATTTGTGTGATTTTCTTTGGTGAAATATAACATAGTTTCAGGCAAAATTTGAAAGGTATAATTTGCTATTTTTTAAGTTTCTATTTTTTCACTTTCTTTGTTTTTTTATCAGGTCGGCAGCATATAATGGCTCATTAAATGTATGTTTTATACTTGTAAATATTTAATATATGTTATATTTGTATGAGGTGAGACTGTACATGTGACCTGTACAAAGCAGCCGTAATTCCAAATTATCGAACTGGATTATCCGGTCCATCGATCACTTGATTGTTTTGGTTGACATCAGGCCGCCGTGCCGTGTTGTACGGCATCAGTCAAGTTTTGTTTATACAGTTTTGTATTTACCTTTTTTGGCAAATTTAGTTCATGGTGGCAGCACCGGTATGAGAGGGTATGCTTACCCTTTTTGCAAAGTCCTGGCTTCATAATTGATTTCCACTGATGCACTGATATTATTTTCACAGCGATTTTTCCCTTAACACCAAACGGAATTTCTTTCTGAGGAAAGTCAAGACTGGGTGCTCTTTTGCAACGACGTTCTATATTTAGTCGTGGACATATTCAGAATTAAATTGTTTGAAGCTGAGTTCATGTGTGCCTGACCCGTGAAGATCCGGGGTAGAATAGGTCTTCAGCAACCCTTGCTTGCCACAAAAGGCGACTATGCGCAATCGGGTGGTCAGGCTCGCTGACTTGGTTGACACATGTCATCGGTTCCCATCGGTTCGATGCTCATGCTGTTGATCACTGGATTGTCTGGTCCAGCCTCGATTATTTACATATAGCTGTAATATTGCTGAATGCGGCGTAAAACTAAACTCACTCACTCACTCATGTGTGCCTTGTTCGTATGAACCCGGGTCTACAGCGTGACGATTGGACGCTTTAAACATTAGGCTACCCCAACGACCCATGAATATTTGAGAAAACGAACAAAACCATAAGCGCGGAAAATGCACTCAACACAGTGACGTGTTTTCATCTGGATTAAGTGCAGTTGATTGCAATGTCAGGTGGATACATTTACCAGAGAGAATGAGTTCATTTGTATTTTACGTCGCATGGGTATTATTTCAGCCATAGAGAGATACACTTACGACAAGCGGCACTATCAACGGCTCTGCTCGTAACGGGAAATCGATTACAGGATAAATGAGGCTGAAAAGAGCATAAACTGCATTAAGCTATAGTTAATAGCTAACAATACTTATGCATGCTGTGTTATTGTACCAGCAATATATCTGCTTGAAATGATCGGTGTTAGGTCCCTTAGATCCGTGAATTTTGTACTACAACTTAGATCCCTGAATTTTGTACTACAACTGTCTCACATGTCATGGAACAATAAGCTGTGGTTTTCATGTGATTGGAATATCTGCACAATCTGTGGTTTCAATCTTTAATATTTGACTGTGAAATTTCATTTCTAAAAGTTATTTCTCACACATTCAAACTCTTATGGTCAGCATTCCTATATGCACTGGAGCAAGACATCCATTGTTCTACACAAAGGACTAATCAGCACACCCAGGTCCCTGTTGTGAGAACAATGGGTACAGCCCTGGACAAGTGCTTGGTTCTCTTTGTGTTTTCAAGAAGCAATTGTCTACTCAAATAATGGGACTAATCAAGTTCCCGCCTGCCCGATTGAGGCAATTGAGTGTGGGAGCCCCAAGAAGTGTATCCAGACCTGTTTTTAATTTATTAAGAAAATTGGACATTTGTAGTGTTTCCAGGACACATAGAGGTTCACGAGGAGGAACACGGAAGATGTACCCAGGAATTACCACAAAAACTATCAAGAAGGCTGATTCCTCATTCAGGTTTGGTCTAATAAATGCAAGATCTGCAAAGACTCACAGTCAACATGTTGACAAGCCTCAAGCACTCCAGGATCTTGTAAATGATCATAACTTGGATGTGCTGGCTATTACTGAAACTTGGTTTCGACCTGATAACACTGACCACATAGCCATCAACAAAATACCCCCACCAGGGTACAAACTTGCTCATATTCCCCGATTAGGTAAGCGTGGAGGGGGATGTGCTATTGTGTACCGTGAGACAATCAAGTGTTCTCTTGTACGCCATTTAGAACCAGATTCATTCGAGATTTTATCTGCAAAACTTAATGTCTGCAATCAAATGATACATCTCAACGTTTTATACAGACCACCTAAGACAAATCTATTGGATATGTTCCTCATGGAATTCGGGGACCTAACAGACAGACTTAACAATTATGGTGGTAAATTACTTATTTGCGGCGACTTCAACATCCATGTTGACAAAGCAAATGATGTAAACGCACAAAAATTGAAGCATATACTTACATCCAAAAATCTGATTCAACATGTCATCCATCCAACACATAAGGACGGCCATATTTTGGACTTGATAATATCCAGAGCCGATGAGATTGGTTTCCACGATTTTCTCTATGACCACTCTGTGCTGTCTGACCATTTCGGTATTGTGTGTTCTACAGACATCCAAAAGCCTTCGCGGGCATGCCGGAACATTAAATGTAGAAAATGGAAGGATATTGACATTCAATCTTTTGAAACCGATGTGAGATCTTCCTTAAATTGTCTACAAAGTGACACAGTGTCTGACACTGTCAACTTGTACAACAATGTTCTCAGTGAAATGATAGAGAAACATGCTCCTAAGAAAACACGAAAGGTAACTATTCGACTACAAACTGCTTGGTACAGCGATGAAATTAGAACTGCCAAGCAGGAACGTCGCAGATTAGAGCGACGAATGCGCAAGACTATGCTAACCATCCACCGCCAGATGCATGCTAAACAGAGAAACATTGTTAATAAGCTGATCGAAGACGAAAAGAAGAAATATTTCACGTCAAAGATCAACAATGCTCAAGACCAGAGGGAAGTTTTCCAAGTTGGTAATGCATTGCTCTTCAAGAAAAAGCAAACCACTCTGCCTTCCCACGTAACAACAGAAAAGCTCGCAAACACGTTTATCAACTTCTTCACTGAGAAAATCCAACGAATCCGTGATGCCCTTAATACATCAAGACACTGGAGTTACACGTTGGTGTTACAGATGATGCCCTATCATGGTTCGCATCATATCTCACAGGACGCCACCAGTCAGTCATAATTGATGGAGTGCGATCAGATAGAAGGGAACTGAAGTTTGGAGTGCCACAAGGATCTGTTCTTGGTCCAATACTTTTTACTATATACACCCTACCAGTTGGAACTATTGCAAGATCACACATCTTGAGTTTCCACCTGTATGCTGATGACACACATCTGCACTGGTTACCAGTGATTGTCAAGAATCAGTTTTCAAACTATCTGCTGTTTCAGTCTTCAAATCCACTCCATGGTTTGGCTCCAATGTTCAGATGACATCAAGACCTCACACAGTTGTATCAGCCAGAACGTGCACTCAACAGAGATCTAGACAAACTACATGTAAACTGCAGATTATGATCATCAGCTCCACAACAATGGAAATAGGACTTTTCAGCAGAGCTGGTGCAGTTCTATGGAACGTGCACTGAGCTTCCGGCGGATGTCAGGAAATCTGAGGATGTCTTTCAGCAGCTTCAGTTCGATCCACCCTGAAGACCTTAGTCTTCAAAGAGCATATGACTGAGCGCTCTTGAGCAGGATTATATCTGGATAAGATGCGCTATATAAATGCATAATTTATTATTATTATTATTATTATTATTATTATTATTATAACTGAGCACTTGAAATAGTCATGCTTCGTAGAGACAAGAATGAACACAGCAATCTAATTTATTATTTAATTAATTTTAGATGTTTAGAACTTTCACAGGTGGGTATTCACTACTCCAATCATAAAGCGACCGTGGTGGTTTCACTTTAATTTGCTTCTTTACATGTATGTATATTATTTTTCAATATATCCAATGATAGTAAAGAAACGCGTCAAACCCTTTTGATAACTATCAGAAACCCATTGTATGACTATATTATGAGCATGTGTGTATGAATCAGTGTCAGTTTGTGGTGTTACCACCTGTTGAGGCTAGCGTATCCTGTCACACCCATGACAGAAACACACTTTAATTCGCAAAGGCAAGTCAAGTGTTCATCCGAACATATCAATATAATGATACAAGTCAAAACAGGGATTTGTGAGAGCCTGGTCAGTGATGCGTTACATTTGGCAATGTCCTCCGAATGGCTACCATAAAATGTTTCGAAAGACCTTTGCTGTTTTACGCTATATTTCATTTAGTATGTCACGTTTTTCGGAATGAGTTAACCACTTATTCATATTATACGCCTCGCCGCGAATAGCTGCAACATTGTTGATGCGGGGTTAAGCAATATTCACTCACTCACTCATATTATACGCAGAGACGTGTATAACTGACGATGACTTCCTCTCAGCTCAGTCTCATTGTAACCATCCTATATTTAATTACAGGGGGCCTTATTAAAACGTGTGGGTTTTTTTGGGGGTGACTAGTTTGAATACTCCATAGTCAACGTTTGAAAATAAGTGAGTGAGTGAGTTTAGTTTTACGCCGCACTCAGCAGTATTTCAGCTATATGGCGGCGGTCTGTAAATAATCGAGTCTGGACCAGACAATCCAGTGATCAACCGATGACATGTGTCAACCAAGCCAGCGAGCCTGACCACCCGATCTCGTTAGTAGCCTATTACGACAAGCATGGGTTACTGAAGGTTCATTCTAACCCGTACCTTCACGGGTTTTGAAAATAAGACGTCAGTATCAAATTAATAGTATATGTGTACTTAAAGTGACGTCGTTGTATATTTAGATGTGCAGATTCACCCTTGAGCAAATGCAGGATTTCATTTCAGTTGTCTGTTGTTTTTTTAATATCCTGCCATTATATATAAATATTCAGTATTTTTCGCAGAGCGTTTCATTCCATGCTTTTTATTACCAAAATGAGGATCAATGCAAAGCGAACACTAACATCAATGACCAGAACATGAATAATTAGTTTCAATGATAAATGTCAAATTGGAATATGTGACCAGAGCACAGTGCTCTGCGTCAATCATATTTGTTTGTCTCTTTCACTACAAGTAGGCTATAGTCATTTCAATCCCCTATATATAATTGATCTACCTGTCTCCCTGTACAATATCAGTATATTGAATTGATCGTACGCTAACAAGCCAAAAGAGAGCTCGCTAAATCACCCACTCCTGGAATATTAATAGTTGTTCTTTTTTCAAATGAAAAGAAGACTTTTCAAAAGGGTGTTTCACAAAACTATTAGAAATATTATTTATTGGTTAATATTACTTTTATTTATCCGTAAAAACAATAACGGACTGGTATATAAGGCAACGGTCAGTGTGATAAACGGCTTTCGCTGCGGTCGGGTATTTTGTAATAATAACTGAGAAGAGCAACACTGAATCAAGCCCAGTTGAAGAGAGCAACACGGACGTAAGTACTTTTCTAGTATTTCAGCTACTTGCCCACTCCCTGTAAATATTCCAGTGATTGATTTGAACTACGACTATCACACCCATTCTTATTTGCATCTGATCACCTTCAGTTGCATTGCAGATTGCAATATGCTTATAAAGATAAAGTGAGATAATTGCATGTAGGCATTACATCTTTGACTCACGAGAACCGATATACTACTGGCAGCTGAGTTGAAATTTGGTTCAATGTAATGTTTATGATCTTTTACGGGATCTTTTTGCAAATCGTGAAGATGGGTCAGGATCTTCGCTGACTTGGTTGACACATGTCATCGTATCCCATTTGCGTAGGTCGATGCTCATGCTGTTGATCACTGGACAGTCTGGTCCAGACTCGAGTTTTTACTGACCGCCGTCATTTAGCTGAAATATTGCTGAATTAGGCGTAAAACTAAACTCAATCAATAAGCATATAGGAAAGTAAATACACGTAGGAATGTGTGTCCTCTAATACCAGACAGGGGCGGTGGCATAGCCTTGTGGCTAAAGCGTTCAGTTTGAACACAAGGTACTGCTTAAATTCTTAGACTGTTATCAAAATACAGAAACTATGTAATGCAATTTCAGTTTTAATCTGAACATAAGGCGGTCTTATGTCGTTTTTACTGTTAATATATGGACATAATTGAAAAAGAAACTTTAATAGCGACAAGCCATTGTCATTTAGTGTTATTATCAAATTTTGAGGTTTACAGAATTCATTATATTGAATCTTTTTCCAAGTAGTTTTAATTCCGTTGAAACCTTTTGTTCGATGATCGATTCTTTTGTGTGTGTTTGTTGTTTGACAATAATAGAGAAACTGAATCGAAATGATGACAGTTCTGTGAGTAACTGAATCTAAAAGAGACAATGCAGTGATTGATATCAAGAGCATTGATCTACACATTTTCAACATAATGACATGCATCAACCAACGTAGCTAAGCTGACCACTCGATCCCGTTAGTCAGGCCGAACCCGGATCTTCACAGGTTCCATACTCGACACCTCAGTCTGCTCAGAATTCATAACGTTTGTGCATTGTGCAAATGATTCCCGAGGAAGTGTTAGGGTGCTGTTTAACCCATCTCCCGCCCGCTCTGAATCTTCATTTCGACGTCAAATAATAAACAGTTTTCGAATTTCAATTTTCCCGGCGCTTTGATAATAAAAAACGGGTCCGTTGACCGTTCATTTAAGATTGTTCCCGAGGCAAAGCGATTCAAGTTGCATACAAAACTAATTTAAAGACTATTTACAAGACATCTCATTTTTAGAATGTTATAGGATAAGTGACATAATTGGCTTATGCCTGGCATATGTAATAATAATACCCAATACTTTATGGCCTTAATGGAGGAATATATAAACAACGGAAATCTACCTAATAAACACTGGTAGGTTGGAGTAGTTTCTCTTTATAATACCATTTTTCTAATTTAGAAAGTTTCCCACTTTACCTAAAGACGATATATTTGGTTTAGTCTCTGTTTACACACAATTTGGTCAGAAATTTTGTCTAATTCATCTATTTGTTTCTGTAAACCGCTAACAGTACTAGAGAATAATACAATATCATTGGCAAAGAGTAGCAGAAATTGGATGCCACTCGTACATGTGTCACATATTTGCATTGCCAATTCATTAATGAAAAACGTAAAAAGGAAAGGGTTTAAAATACAGTCTTGTCTGACACCTAGTTCACTAATAAACGGTTCAGATAATTCAGGTTTGTTCCTTACACACGCTTTACCATTTTCGTATAATTATACTCTTCAACATTTTATTCATTTTACTACTAAGACCGTGCGATTGCAGGAGTCCCCATAGTTAATTCCGCTGCACAGTATCAAAATCCTTTGCAAGGAATAATGCGTAGAACTTCCCACGTTTCTTATCTTTTCGGAAGAGTTGAAAAAGTTTACATATTTATCTTTTTAAATAATCACATTCATTATCCTACCAGATATTATGTTTTTTTCTGAAAAGGGGCGTATCCGGGGCGTATTTTCATATCCGAAGCAGCTAGACGCAATGCTTCTACGACATAATCTACACATTGACTTATATCACTGAACGCTACATCAACAGATTTTGATGCCATAGGTTTCCGAAAAAGTGTTATGATATGATGAAATTGTATGACGAAAATGGGAAAAGAAATTGGGTGACTGATATTAGAGGGTTGTTATACAAAACAGGTTATGGTTATGTGTGGTGTGATCACAATGTTCGGTCCCATGAACATTTTATCATATCATTTACACAAAGAATGAAAGGTATGTATTTCCAATCTTGGTTGGAATCATTACTTCTATCAACAAAATGTTTATATTATAATCAATGGAAATCGGTTATACGTTTTGAAGACTATTTAGCAAAGATCGACGTAAAATGTTTCGTATATCTCTCACTCGTTTTCGTTGCTCTTCAAATGAATTATTTATTGAAACTGGCAGATATGCAGGTGTGCAAAGAGAAAACAGAATATGTCAGTTATGTAAAATGAATACTGTTGAGGATGAATTACATTCCTTCTAACCTAGTACTGTTTATACGACTCTATGAACGAAATACCTAAAGCCATACTATTATCAGCATCCAAGTGTAAGAAAATTAATTTCATTGTTAACAGATACTACCGCATTATTATTATAGAACTTATTATTACAAAATTTGACAATGTACATCTATTTCACTATGAGTTTCAGAAAAAGGATTGTATATAGAAAATAATTTGTAAATGACTTCTAACTACTCATGTCAACGTTAAATGTACTAAAGTCCAGTGGCCTTTTTAAGTAGTGAATAAAGATTGATTGAAGTAACATAATTACTGAAAACCTTTCCTTATTTTGATATTTATATATCTTTTTAGTTTGGGCTTACATATATATAACACGTCACAATTCTGGAAACCCCAAAGTCCAGAAACTCTTTTCACTGTGGCCACTTTCTGACAGAGGATTTAACAAAATTTAACATGCAGCTGTCATGAATACATGCTGAGGATGAAAAAAAATATTTTTCGAAAACTCAAAATTTAAACTACCTCGCATAATGTGCGAGAATGTTTAGTTTCGCTCAGAACTCATGTTTTGGAGGTTGTACATGAATGGAAGTATGTCTATAATTATCATGGCACAAAATCTAACTCATTGTGACTTAATTCGGCTAATTTAGGGCGATTAAAAATATCTCGCCCATGGGCGAAAAAAGTTTGACCCATGGGCGAGATTTCTAATTTTGCTCAAACTTATCGTGTTTTTTTCAGGTTTGGAGGTTGTAAATGAATGAAAGTATGTTTATAAGTATCGTGACACAAAATTCAACTCAATGTGACTTAATTCGGCTGATTCAGAGCGATATTAAATTATCTTACCCATGGGCGAGAATTTCTACTTGTGCTCAAAATTAATGTTTTTTTCAGGTTTGAAGGTTGTAAATGAATGAAAGTATGTTCATTGTGACTTAATTCAGCTAAAAAAGTAATAAAATAATAGGGATGACCTTCAATGAATGCCTCACGGACATATTGCGAATTTACTGGTCCTGACCAATGGGGTCCAGTCTAATAGGATGTCACTAATGAACACAAACAAATACCTCCACAATCCAGCCGTGGAGATCCGGGTTACAACTGGTCTTCAGCAACGCATGCTTGTCGTGATTGACGACTAACAGGATCGAGTGGTCTTATTTGGATGACACATGTCATCATATCCCAATTGCTTAGACCAATGATTATACAGTTGATCATTTGGATGACACATGTCATCGTATCCCAATTGCTTAGACCGATGATTATACAGTTGATCATTTGGATGGTCTGGTCCAGACTCGAATATTTACAGGCCGCCGCCATATGGCTGGAATATTGCTGAGTGCGGCGTTAAACAATAAACAAACACAATCTCACCCATTTCTTCATCATCGTACGCCCATCTCCCTGTACTGCCTTGAAGTGTAAGAAAATTAATTTCATTGTTAACAGATACTATCGCATTATTATTACAGAACTTATTATAACAGAATCTGGCAATGTACATCTATTTCACTATGAGTTTAAAAAAGAGGATTGTTATAGAATTTCTTTTGTAAATGACTTCTATCTACTCATGTCAACGTTAAATGTACTACAGACCTGTGGCCTTTTTAAGTAGTGAATAAAGATTGATTGAAGTAACATAATTACTGAAAACCTTTCCTTATTTTGATATTTTTATATATTTTTAGTTTGGGCTTACATATATATAACATGTCACAATGCTGGAAACCCCAAAGTCCAGAAACTCTTTTCACTGTGGCCACTTTCTGACAGAGGATTTAACAAAATTCAACATGCAGCTGTCATGAAAACATGCTGAGTTTGAAAAGAAATATTTTTCGAAAACTCAAAACTACCTCGCCCAATGTGCGAGAATGTTTAGTTTCGCTCAGAACTCATGTTTTGGAGGTTGTAAATGAATGGAAGTATGTCTATAATTATCATGGCACAAAATCTAACTCATTGTGACTTAATTCGACTAATTTAGAGCGATTTCAAAATATCTCACCCGTGGGCGAAAAAAGTTTGACCCATGGGCGAGAATTTCTACGTTTGTTTAAAATTATCGTGTTTTTCAGGTTTGAAGGTTGTAAATGAATGAAAGTATGTTTATAAGTATCGTGACACAAAATTCAACTCAATGTGACTTAATTCGGCTGATTCAGAGCGATATTAAATTATCTTACCCATGGGCGAGAATTTCTACTAAAATTAATTTTTTCAGGTTTGAAGGTTGTAAAATGAATGAAAGTATGTTCATTGTGACTTAATTCAGCTAAAAAGTCAATGAATGCCTTCACGGACATATTACGAATTTACTGGTTCTGACCAATGGGGTCCAGTCTAATAGGATGTCACTAATGAACACAAACAAATACCTCCACAATCCAGCCGTGGAGATCCGGGTTACAACTGGTCTTCAGCAACGCATGCTTGTCGTGATTGACGACTAACAGGATCGAGTGGTCTTATTTGGATGACACATGTCATCATATCCCAATTGCTTAGACCAATGATTATACAGTTGATCATTTGGATGACACATGTCATCGTATCCCAATTGCTTAGACCGATGATTATACAGTTGATCATTTGGATGGTCTGGTCCAGACTCGAATATTTACAGGCCGCCGCCATATAGCTGGAATATTGCTGAGTGCGGCGTTAAACAATAAACAAACACAATCTCACCCATTTCTTCATCATCGTACGCCCATCTCCCTGTACTGCCTTGTTCACTGGACCGCCTCCGTGGTGTAGTGATTAGAGCGTCCGCCCGGAGAGCGGAAGGTCGCGGGTTCGATCCCCGACCGCGTCATACCAAAAGACGTTAAAATATGGTACTTGTTGGTCCCTGCCTGGCGCTCGGCATTAATGGGCACAACAAGGACTGGTCGGCTCGGAGTCAGTATAATGTGTCTGAGTGGGGTATCTCATGCTTCACTGCGGCATGGTATCTCAGTGAGCTAGCACTATGAAACCAGCTTAAGTCTGGGCTAGTAAAAGCAGCCGCACATACACATACACACGCATGCACGTCGTCATATGAGCGAAAAATTCTCAAGCACGACGTTAAACCCAATTTCACCTCACCTCACCTTGTTCACTGTTTCAGAAGATGAGATACGTCCTGCTAAGTGCACTGTTGCTGGCAATACTGGGAACATGCAGTGCGTTCACAGTTGACGTTAATGGCGGTCGTATTCGCATGCGGAGAGAGGTGACATATCTTATACCTTATATGTTCAACAATTTATTTTGTAAACGTGAACGAAACTGCGTATCAAAAGAAAATAAACTGCTTTGGTAAAAGTAAAACGCATAAGAAATGGGTTTCTAATAAGGACTCTTTGCATACAATCATTTTAGTTGTGTTTGGAACTTTAGTTTGAAGTGTTTCGGCTACTGGATTCAGGCTGCCTCCGTTTCGATAACATTTGTAATTTCTTGAACACACAATGACATTTAGAAAGTGGTCAAATGTAACACATGCTTTTGGTATTACACCTTCTTAGTACAGTAGAAATTCTTTTACTTTTGTTGGGTTCAGTTGAATCAGTTCCATTCGGGTTTCGAAGCCACACTCTCAGAATCAGGTACCAAACCGGTCAGCACACCAAGTCAGCCATCTAACCCACTCAGCCGCGGATATGATATTTGATATCACTGCGATTTGGAGTGCATAAATCGGTTACAAAACCATTGTACGTTCAACTTTACGAATATAAGCTACTTATGTGTAAAGATAGAATAACCTTATAATATCTAAGATTCATCCGGGACCGAATCAGAATTGTTCTCCCTCAGTCAGTTCTGCCAATGTAATCCATCATCATCATATGATGGGCATAATATTTGTGTTATGTGGTAGGTTTTAACTCTTGAGTGCTTACATCCTTACGTCCCTTTACTCAGAGAAAAACTTTAAAAGAAGTATTTATAAATTTAACATAAGAGTGACTGAAACAAATAAAACAGACGTAATGCAAGACATGCTCTAGAAAAGAGAAAATGTTGGTTTAGCTGAACCTACCTCTAGTATATGACAGGAGGTAAGTATGCGGCAAACAGTTGAGTCACGTATCAAGCTCTGATGATAGGGTTTCGTCTTCAAACCACACACATATTGTTTCAATGGCTTTTATCTCAGGCGTCTCATTTCCTTTAAATACTAAGTCTTTGTTCTTTCCTCGTGGGCTTGACCAAATCCTGCTTTAAAATATATGTATTTATCGTAGTTATACATTCATCAGTAAATTCATTGTCTGACTGTAAGAATCATAAAGCTGGCTTTGCAAGAATGCTTCAGATGTACATTATATTAAAAGGATTCTTCGATGATCTTGGAATGGTACCAAGTAGCGAATGGTCATATTTTAAAAAGAATTTCTTATCAATCCTTATTCCAGGCAGAAGACTCAACTGAAGAAGCAGGCACTGGAGACGGGTCTGTCGAATCACAGGGTACCGGCGACACAGATGCTTCCGACGCAACAGAAAGTACTGACGAAACAGCTGAAACCGAAAGTGCTGAAGTAACAGCTGAAACCGAAAGTTCTGACGAAACGCCTGAAGCCGAAAGTTCTGACGTAACAGCTGAAGCCGAAAGTTCTGACGTAACAGCTGAAGCCGAAAGTTCTGATGAAACAGCTGAAACCGAAAGTGCTGACGAAACAGGTGAAACCGCAAGCGCTGACGAAACAGCTGTGGCCGAAAGTTCTGACGTAACAGCTGTGGCCGAAAGTTCTGACGTAACAACTGAATCCTCGGAATCAGGGAGTGAAGATGCTGTGGGAAGCTCTGCAGCATCTGCTACTGAGTCTCCTGGGGCTGAGCTAGAAACGGCGGTCAAAGAGGAAGATCCCAGTGCTTCTTCCTCTGAGGAAACCGAAGAAGAGAAACTTCCAAAGTCTGAAACATCCGAGACAGGGGAAGCCGGGGAAGATGACACAGGAAAGCCAGATCCCGTGGAGGAGGCCGGTAAGGGGAAGGGAGCTTCCGGTGATGGGTCAGGCTTGGCGGAAGAGGAAGATGAACCGACGGCAGTTAATGAAAACGGCGTGATCAATATTCGTCCAGCCAACACGGTTTGTAGTACATCCTCGTTAACTTTATCGACAGTATAAATTATGTTCTTCCAACAGAAGTATTTATTGATAATTAATAGCCCAGGAAACCGCTGATATTCGCTGTTACTTCAGTCATTATATACACTGCAACATCCGACTGCGTTATAGTCACAGTAGTATTTACAGCTTTGTCCGATCTGCAATCAAAGACGTCGGCCCACCCGACCAGTCATAACCAAAACATACACTAACGAATACCCGACTTCGTGTAGCCGCAATACTATAGTCTTCATAATCGAATTCCATTACGTGTATAGTAACATACACATAAATATCATGTTTCGTTATATCCACATAAATAGACGTTGATACATCCGACTTCGTTGTATCTGCAGCAATATATAAAGCTATATTCAGTTCCTATGTATTAGCAATTTTTATACAACTGCTCACGATGTCCACATATCCGTAGTAATATATACAGCTAAATCAGACTTCGTTATATCCGCAGTAGCATACATACCTAAATCAGACGTCGTTATACCCGCAGTAATATAGCCATCTAAATCGACTTCTTAATAACCAAAGTGATCGGACTTGGTTATATCCACAGTAATATCTAATAATGCACCCGACTGTATTTACATCTGACTTCGTTATATCCGGAGTAACCCGTAACATATTTCAACGAGTAGGAAGCTGTGGCAGCCAAGGAAAGCAACGTGGAGGCTAAGGTCCAGGCTAAGGAGCTGGAAGAGATGATGACAGGGGAAGACCTCGACGACCCCAAAGGTGGTGATGAAGACGGCGATAGAGGAGAGGACGAAGACAGTAAGGACACAGAGGATTCATCAGCTGGTTAGAATTGCATCTTTTTCTTTTGCTACAGCCATTTTAGAAGCGTGTTACAGTAAGGGATTTTCAACGATATATGTTGTCACGTTATGATCGTAGCGAGCATGGGTAGCGTTCGCTCGTCACGTCGAATTCCCCGCATGGGTACTATGTGTGAAGCTCATTTCTTGTGTCCCCCACCGTGATGTTGCTGGAATATTGCTAAAAGCGGCGAAAACCATATACACTCGTCACTCGGAGCGAGCATGTGACTGTGTAATGTTCTTATGCCAAGTGCATATTATGCATTACACAGAACGATAACATACATACGTCTCAATATTTAAACAGAGAATGTATACATCGTGCATTAAGTTAATAACGCACATAGATATATAACTATTTCTCTGTAAAATCTTTGGCAAATTTTCTCAAACTTTAAAGTACAGAACGTTTTAGAGAAGATCGACACAATCAAAACATATGCTGAGATAAAACTCTTAAATTGATTGTGCATCAGTTACGTTTATTATTGTCTGTTCTTATGTGAGGTCATCAGTGAAAGACATGCACATATATGGTATTACCTTGAAACCCCCCTTATCCGGACCCATAATATCCAAAGACACCACTTCATGAAATTTAAGGGAAACGAATTATAACACATATTTAGGGCTTGAATTAAATTTCAATTACCAACAGTGCCAATACGCAGTATTGTGTCCTACTTACCGGACACGCTTGACGAAACCGCCTCCGTGGTGTAGTGGTTAGAGCGTCCGCCCGGAGAGCGGAAGGTCGCGGGTTCGATCCCCGACCGCGTCATACCAAAAGATGTTAAAATATGGTACTTGTTGGTCCCTGCCTGGCGCTCGGCATTAATGGGTACAACAAGGACTGGTCGGCTCGGAGTCAGTATAATGTGTCTGAGTGGGGTATTCATGCTTCACTGCGGCATGGTATCTCAGTGAGCTAGCACTATAAAACCTGCTTAAGTCTGGGCTAGTACAAGCAGCCGCACATACACATACACACGCATGCACGTCGTCATATGAGCGAAATATTCTCAAGCACGACGTAAAACCCTATTTCACCTCACCTCACACGCTTGACGACAATACATCAACCGTCATCCAGAGAAAACACCTGTGTCCATATAAGCGAGGTTGGACTGTATGTGACTTGTGTTTTGTGGTGGTGTGAGCTCAGGTCACAAATCAGCAAAGTTAAGCATCGTTGGGTGTGGAGAGTCATTGGATGGGTGATCGTGTTTGGCAGCTTGACTCCTGAGAGTTTCTAGGACTTCAGAAAATGGGTACCGGGTGGGATAAGTCATTAATTAATTGATAAGCTAGCGCCTCAGTGGCAGGTTGGGTTATCCAGGGGTCATAATATTCAGATCCACCTAGTGTATGGAGTTTACCACTTATTATGTTTTACAGATTAAAGATAGTATACAGCAGAGAGGGTTTGGGTGATCCTGGCACAGTCAGGCTAGTTAGGCTCATCATCAGCTCAGGGCCCTTGCCCCCTCTACACGCAGCCCAGACAGCGAATGGGACTTCTCCCAGGAAACGCTGCCTAGTCGAAACCACCAAGAACTTTCCGGAGAACATGTAGACTCCCCAACACTGCAGCCTTCTGCATTACCCAGAGTGTCAGAAGGGCTGTGCTCCCGGTGGAGAACCCGGGCACTCTCCTTATCTGCGTCAAGAGATCAGGAGGTACCAAACCAAGGGCACCGAGAACAATGGGGAGCCTGACGACAGTGTACTTGGGATGCAAGTGAGACACTTCAAAGGCGAGGTCCGCATATTTGGAATACTTTCCTGAATCTTGCCAATCACATTGCTGTCAAAAGGGACAGAAACGTCAATGGTATAAATGAATTCATTGGCTTTATCAAAAAGGACAAGATCAGGTTTGTTGGCAGGAATTCTTCTGAGGCTGTATGTGGGACTATTCCACAGAAGTTTGAAAGCATAATTTTCCATGACGCCCTGGACATGTTCAGGGTCGTTCCATGGATTATTATTATGTTTTACAGATTAAAAATAGTATGCAACAGAGAGGGTTCGGGTGATACTGGCACAGTCAGGCTGGTAAGGCTCATCATCAGCTCAGGGCCCTCGCCCTCTCTACACGCAGCCCAGACAGCGAATGGGACTTCTCCCAGGAAACGCTGCCTAGTCGAACCCACCAAGAACTTTCCGGAGAATATGAAGGCTCCCCAACACTGCAGCCTTCTGCATTACCCAGAGTGTCAGAAGGGCTGTGCTCCCGGTGGAGAACCCGGGCACTCTCCTGATCTGCGCAAGAGATCAGGAGGTACCAAACCAAGGGCACTGAGAACAATGGGGAGCCTGAAGACAGTGTACTTGGGATGCAAGCGAGACATTTCAAAGGCGAGGTCCGCATACCTAGCATACTTTTCCTGAATCTTGCCAATCACATTGCTGTCAAAAGGGACAGAAATGTCAATGATATAAATGAATTCATTGGCTTTACCAAAAAGGTCAAGATCAGGTTTGTTGGCAGGAATTCTTCTGAGGCTGTATGTGGGACTATTCCACGGAAGTTTGAAAGCATCATTTTTCATGACGCCCTGGACATGTTCAGGGTCGTTCCATGGACTATTATTATGTTTTACAGATTAAAAATAGTATGCAGCAGAGAGGGTTCGGGTGATCCTGGCACAGTCAGGCTGGTAAGGCTAATCATCAGCTCAGGGCCCTCGCCCTCTCTACACGCTGCCCAGACAGCGAATGGGACTTCTCCCAGGAAGCGCTGCCTAGTCAAACCCACCAAGAACTTTCCGAAGAATATGAAGGCTCCCCAACACTGCAGCCTTCTGCATTACCCAGAGTGTCAGAAGGGCTGTGCTCCCGGTGGAGAACCCGGGCACTCTCCTGATCTGCGCCAAGAGATCAGGAGGTACCAAACCAAGGGCACCGAGAACAATGGGGAGCCTGAAGACAGTGTACTTGGGATGCAAGCGAGACATTTCAAAAGCGAGGTCCGCATATGTATCATGCTTTTCCTGAATCTTGCCAATCACATTGTTGTCAAAAGGGACAGAAAATTAAATGATATAAATAAATTCATTGGCTTTATCAAAAAGGACAAGATCAGGTTTGTTAGCTGGAATTCTTCTGAGGCTGTATATGGGCCTATTCCACGGAAGTTTGAAAGCATCATTTTCCATGACGCCCTGGACATGTTCAGGGTCATACCATGGATGGACCTCAGAGTCAAAGCCACAGGCATGGCGGAGACAGTAGTAGAAGCAGCGAGCCATGCCATCATGTCTTTGAGGATATGCTGTTTGTGCCAAGGAAGGGTATCCACTGACAAGATGTTGGACAGTCTCTGTCAATTCAGTACACAGTCGGCATTTCATATTTATATTTCCTTTAAGAATCACATTTAGGCGATTGCGAGTGGGAAGTGACTGGTCCTGAGCAGCAAAAAGGAAGCCCTCAATTATTATTATTATTATTATTTATTTATTTTTGTTTTCCAGGAGGCAGTGAGGCAAATGGGGAAGTAGAGGTGGTTGCTGAGTCTGATGACGGAGCTGCCAAAGATTCCAAAGGTGATTATCATATATAAGTGCGAATGGAGTAATCAAACCCTGTATATTATTGTCCTGACAGGACGACAGTGCGCGTGTGTGCGTGTGCATGTGTGTGTATGTGCGTGCGTGTGCATGAGTGCGTGTGTATTGATACGTTCTCATTAACATCCATGACGAGGACGGGTAGAATTGGTCTACAGCAACCCATGCTTATCGTAAGAGGCAACTAATGGGATTGGGTGGTCAGGCTCGCTGACTTGGTTGATACATGTCATCGCATCCCAAAATGCTGTTGATCACTGGATTGTCTGGTCCAGACTTGATTATTAACAGACGCCACCATACAGCTGGAATATTGCTGAGTGCGGCGTTAAGCAACAAACCAATTGTTGGTTTGTTGTGCAGCAGGAGCCATCAAGTTAAAAGGGTGTACAGGTTGCACGTGAACCACGTGTTTCATGAGTCAATATTTCGTTAAGGACACGCTCTATAAAATACTCTAATACTGTTTTAATCAACAGGCAGCAGTTCAGAATCTGCAAATGATGTAGAAGTTGTTGCGGAATCTGACCAGGGTGATAAAACAGGCACGTTAACTCTTATATCAAGTTCGTGTTGTTACTTCTTTCGTTCGTTTGTCTCTTTCCTTCCTGGACCAAATTAAAGTTTTGTCTGGAATAAAACAGATTACTGAAAATTAGCATGATCACATGATTGAACAACGTCCTACAGAGAATATTGAATTGTGCATTTCTTGAGTCATATACAGCATAATTGAATATTGAATATCTCTCTATACAGGCAGCAGTCGTGGGTCATATCTAGCATACACAATATATATTGAATATCTTTACCAACAGGCAGCAGTGATGAATCTGCAAATGATGTAGAAGTTGTTGCAGAATCTGACGAGGGAGATAATACAGGTAAGTTAACTCTTACGTCAAGTTCGTTCGAACATTTTTTCGTCTATTACTTCTTTCGTTCCTTCGTTCTTTCTCGCTCTCATATGTCGCAATAAGTTTTCGTCCTGGACCAAAGTGAATTTTAGTCTGGAGTAAAACAGATTCTGAAAATTAACGAGATCATTTTATTAAGAGTAACGATCCATGCAGAATAACGAATTGTGCATTCTAGGGTCATGTGAAGCATAGCTATAGTGGATATATATAATTGAATATCAGGCAGCAGTGATGAATCTGCAGATGATGTAGAAGTTGTTGCAGAATCTGACGATGGAGATAAAACAGGGGCGTTAACGTTTATCTCAAGTTCGATCGTTCATTCGTTTGCTCTCTCGAAAATCTAACTAGAGTTGTGCGTCGTTTTGAAGCCTCTCAAACTTTGGCAGTTCGCCGAGTCCCGTATCAAAATTTAAAAGAAAAATATTCCCGAAACTTTACCTAGTCGTATTATTGAGGGCCAGGAGATAAGGGAAAATGGAATGGGTGGTTTCTGGAGAGCTATTCTGCATAAATCCATTGTTATTCAGTACACTGAATCGATGGTGGGACAAAGGTTATCAGTGATATCATCGCGGTGATATCAGCGGTAACGATCCAGCACAACAACATCATATATATTGCTTCAGTTGATCAATCAATGTGCACTGAAAAGGGAGAGTTACTATTGATTATCTGTCATTTGTTCTTTTGGGTAGTGATATATTATGTTGCTATTAATATTATATATGCATTTGCGGGAGAATTCCTATATCGTTTCCGTTGCTGTACAGGCAGTTGATTAATGTACATGACAACCTTTTAAAGTGTAACTTTACATGAGAAATTAATGAATATATTGAATAAATTTCTCTTGAAGTTATGGTGAAGCAAAAACTTTATTGAACAAAACGATGATAATAAGGCAAATATATATATGTTCTGCCATGAATGTAGAAAATACGCTAATGTGATTGGTAATCAGAGGTTTCAAATTACAATTACCACGTCTGTTTGAAACACGTTAATTACTCCGCGCATAGCTAATACTAGTATTGAGAGCTTTTTCAGTCAGTGTTGGCAGGTGTTGCTAACAAACGATGTATAATGTTAGGTTAGAAAGTACAGAGTTTCGTTTTTTACAACATTATAGTACGTGTTGGACGGAATAAACGATGAAAATCAAGTTAAACAGTGTGTACCTGGAGATTTTTGGATCTGAGTGTGTGACTGACACATATCTATTGTGTCCTTTCGTTAGCCTAAGCCACACACTTTCAATGCCTGGAATATAAGCAATATAATAGCTACACATAATGCCATTTAGTAAGTAGTCAAATGCAGCACGTTACATTTGAAATTACACTTGATCAGTAAAGTACAGATTATAGTACTTTTGTTAGCTTGAGTCCGATCCCTGATTCGAACCCACGCTGTCACATTCATTCACCAAATCGCCAGCACACAAAGTCAGCGGTCTAACCCACTCAGCCATCGTAGCTTCCACTGAACTGGAAGTCTGACAACTGGTAGTCTAGGTAGATACGTAATTTGTGTATCCCTCTAACAAGTGTAAAAGAAAATTCGGAGCAAAACCATGTTGCGATCCAGTGCATGAAATGGATGTCACAACCATATTCTAAATGAAGAACGATTATTAATCATATGTTTTGGCTTAAATGTCATCAGGTTATTCTAGTGTTATTTAGGGCAGGGAAGAAATTAAAATAATTACGACAAACTGTGAGTTGTCGTAAGGATTTAACTTTTAAATTAAGTCAGTTCAGTGTATGTGATCCCTTTCGACAGGTGCCAATAACGGAGAAGTTAATCTAACCGTAGAGTCAGGTGACAACCCTGATGGTGATTCCACGAGCGAAACAGAAACCGACTCCTCAGAAACAGAGACATCTGAGTCAGAGGAACCAGTAGCGGAAACCGACTCCTCGGAAACAGAGACATCTGAGTCAGAGGATCCAGTAGCGGAAACCGAAACCGAAGAAACAGACACTTTAGACACCGGGGAACCAGCTGCGGAAACGGAAGAAACAGACACATCTGGCTCAGAGGAACCAGCAGCGGAAACCGAACCCGATGAAACAGAAACATCAGACTCTGAGGAACCAGCAGCGGAAACCGAAGAAACAGACAATTCTGGCTCAGTGGAACCAGCAGTGGAAACCGAACCTGATGAAGCAGAAACATCAGACTCAGTGAATCTAGCAGCGGAAACCGTAACTGAAGAAACTGACACATCTGGCTCAGAGGAACCAGAAGGGGAAGCCGAAACCGAAGAAACAGGCACATCTGGCTCAGAGGAACCAGAAGCAGAAGCCGAAACCGAAGAAACAGGCACATCTGGCTCAGAGGAACCAGAAGTGGAAGCCGAAACCGAAGAAACAGGCACATCTGGCTCAGAGGAACCAGAAGCGGAAGCCGAAACCGAAGAAACAGACACATCTGGCTCAGAGGAACCAGCGGCGGAAACAGACAGTGATTCGGATGAATCCTCTGCAACAGCTGAAGCAGACGAGCCAGCTACTTCTGATCCTGAAACACCTGATGAGGATGAAGATGGAGGTGACGATGATGAGGATGCTAAATCTGATGAAAGTTCATCATCCGAGGTGATTTCTAAACCAAGTTACACATTAGTAAGGATATCTTATTATAGCATTACGAGTCCATGCTGTGAAAGGGCATATGTTTCGCGAACTGTACTCCACTGGAGTGACCATTAACTTCTATTTACAGCAGGGTTAAGTCGGAATCACCCTTCATAGACACTATTTCACTTCCAATACAAGTGTACGCACGAAGATAGACTGATCATGGTCGTCTATCGGGAATATAGCGGGATTAATTGTCCGTCACATTTCAAAATCAGTATTTTCTATTCTTGTAGCAAGGATATGTCATCTTTCATAATCTTTACATTTTTCTTCTTTATCCAGTATACGGATGATGACAGATCATATATTCTCATGGTCTTCATCATTATAATAAGCATTATTATTAGATACAAACTTGTAGCAGCATGTTTCAGCATCAGTTACTTTACTGCTATGTTGCAGACTACTGGCAAACGAAGAAGGAAACGACTAGCGCTAGCTGACCCCAAGTACATATGGGACAATGCAATCTTCCCATTCAAATTCAAGGACGGGCTTGGTAAGACATCTGAGTGAGTGAGTGAGTGAGGTTAGCTTTACGCCGCACCCAATCCCGTTAGTCGCCTCTTACGACAAGCATGGGTTACTGAAGGTAACGCCCATTTCTGGTCAGTACTGAAGGTAACCGGACCTTCACGGGTGGTAAGACATCTGACGAAAACGCAAAACAAAAAAATTAATCCTTTTTGAGTAAGTGAGTGAGTGAGTGAGTGAGTGAGTGAGTGAATTAGGGTTAACCCGTTCGGAACACTATTTAAGTGTGTGTTAGGGTTATATGAATGAAAGCGAGAAGTTATACAGATCTTTTTCTTTACTACTTCTTGGAGCCCATGATCACGGTTATGATGCTGACAAACTCAGGAATAAAAGTGAACCATGGACCCATGCGTTCCTGACTCGCCTAAGGGAGGCAACTCAGCAAGGATTGTGGTGCCGTTTACAACTAGGTCAAATGTGCCGAACACGATTCACAGAGGGGATTGCACAATATCAAATAGATTATGGGTAGTGGTTAAAGCCTTTGCTCGTCACGCTGAACATCAGGTTCTGTTCCCAACATTGACACAATGTGTGAGACCATTTCGGAAAGTTGGACGATCCTTTAGCGATATAATTATGAGGGTCACGATGACCTCGATGAGTTTACACATATTCCTCGTTGTTTGTTTTACTGCCAGTAGTAGTTCGTGCTGATTCCCTGTTATTGTTGCAGCTGAGAAGATCAAGCTTGAGGCTAGGGCCGCCATGGGTTATCTCGCTCGCCACACCTGTATGGAATTTGTCCCTTACGAAGGCCCTCAGACGAATACGGAGCTCGGTCTGCCCCACCCTGGCCATCTCATCTTCACCAACGAAGGAGGGTAGGTACAACGTGGGAGGATAGATACTGCATTCAGCTGCATGGGAGAGTAGTTGTAGCACTGGCAGTTAGGTAAAACAACATGGGAGGGTACAACACGTAATAGGTGTAGCATGATGTAGCATAGGAGGTTGGGTACAACATAGGAGAGAGGGTACAACATGAAAGAGTGGATTCAACATCGATGACAAGTATACTATGGAATAGCATAGGAGGGTGGCTACAAGACGGGAGGGTTGGTACAACATGGGAGGGTGCTTACAACATGGGAGGGTGGCTACAAGAGGGGAGGGTTGGTACAACATGGGAGGGTGGCTACAAGTGGGGAGGGTTGGTACAACATGGGAGGGTGGTTACAACAAGGGAGGGTGGTTACAACATTGGAGAGTAGGTGCAACATGGGGGGGGGATTACAACAGGGGAGGGTAGATACTGCACTCAGCTACATCATGTACATGGAGGAGTAGGTATAGCATGAATAGTTAGGTAAACCTCGGACGGCTTGAAATAGATTGGTACAATGCAAGAAGGTCATGATAATTAGCACGCCTTCAAAGATCTGGATTATGGCTGAGTACGGAACAACAGACAACTTATAGTGGGAACATGTATGAAAGGGTTACGCTCGGTACTTGTAAGGCAATACGGACAATTGCCATTCCGAACAATTTGACAGAATTAAATTGGGTGTTTATTGTAGCCATATTTATCGTCTTCTTTCCAGATGCTGGTCTTACATGGGACTTATGAACAGAAAGAGGGGCCAGGAAGTATCATGCATGTCCCGAGTATGTATCCGGCGTTCTTAACTGTATAACCCGTGAAGATCTGGGTTAGCATTAGTCTTCAGTAACCCATGCTTGTCGTAAGAGGCGACTAACGGGATCGGGTGGTCAGGCTCGCTGACTTGATTGACACATGTCATCGTATCCTAATTGCGTAGATCGATGCTCATGATGTTGATCACTGGATTGACTGGTCCAGACTCGAGTATTTACAGACCACCACCATATAGCTGGATCACTGCTCAGTGCTGAGTAAAACTAAACTCACTCACTAACTGTTAACTGTAAAACACTGTCACATAATTGGAATATTGCTGCGCTAAACACGCAGATGGCTGTATAACAAGGAACCGGGTGGTTCTGTCTTCTGAGGCGCGGCCTGTGGGTTAGCCTAATGGTTAATACGTTTGTTCGTCACGCCGAAACGCAGGGTTCGATTCCCCAGAGATGGGTACATTGCATGAATCGTATTCCAGACGCCACACTTTGTTTGTCTGTTGTTCCGTTACAGTACACACTTACACTCACTTCATGGTCTGGTTTCTTGCCTCAAACATCAGGGACATACCATTTGATAATCGTTGGTTTGGATTTTATATGCAGATTTGCTACAGTCGCAAAACCAGACGCTTGTTTTTTTAATAAACACCTTGGACAATATCTTGAAGCCCTTTGGTTTTTTCACAAGTCTGAATTAATATCTTCATACTTTCCACTGGTTCCTGCAATGCCAAGGAACGCAAGTCTGCTCAGCTAATTTTGAGCCTCAGAAACAGAAGCCAGTTTTGACACTATGGCCATGTTAACCTGACACGCAGCTATTTAACGATAACTTGACGTATATTTCTTTAGTTCTTTAGTGGTCTCCACCAACACATATTGGTAGTAAAAGGCGTTCAAATTGACGGTAGTCAGGCTCGTTGACACCGTGGATCGTTCCTCGCAATATCAATCACATGTAAGTACGACCCAGGCTCTAGCAAGCACAAGCTGCCGCCAAACTGGAAGAATATTGCTGAGTACGTCAAAAGAAAATGAAAAAAATGTATAACTGGAACAATGTTTTCCCCTCCCTAGACGGTGTTTATACACGAAATTAGCCACTCCGCCTTCCTGCTCCACGAACAGAACGGGGACAACAGGAAGGGACTCATCAGAATCAACTACGACAACATCCAAGACGGTAAGTAAAGATGGGTATACTCTGCTTTTTCAATGGCTTTATCTATGTTCGAGACTAAAATAAAATATATGAAATAACACTAAACAAAAATGTTGAAATCTATAATTTGTGATTCAAACTGTGATTGGAATGAAATTGTAAGACTCCACTTCAAAGAAGGTATGAAAAATATTCATGGTTCCTTAGCTTTATATATGTGTGTTAGATATAACAGCGATACGTAGTATGATATGAGTAAATGTGTAAAATATAATAGTGAGTGAGTGAGTTTAGTGAGTGAGTGAGTGAGTGAGTGAGTGAGTGAGTGAGTGAGTGAGTGAGTGAGTTAATATTTAACGTCACATCGGCAATATCTCAGCCATAGTGAGTGAGTTTAGTTTTACACCGCAATCAGCAATATTCCTGCTATATTGCGGTGGTCTGTTAATAATAGAGTCTGGACCAGACAATCCAGTGATCAATAGCAAGGGCATCGATGTGCGCAATTGGGAACCGATGACATGTTTCAACCAAGTCAGCGAGCCTGACCACCCGATTCCGTTAGTCGCCTCTTACGACAAGCATGAGTTACTGAAGATCAATATTCTAACCCGGACCTTCACGGGTATGAAATATAATACAATTGCGGGAGATGCACCTGTGATATATTCGCGTGAGATATAAACTAGGCACTACATGTTACGTACATTTGTCAGATAGACTTGTGAGAAAAATGAGTTTCATACAATTCGGATACTTAAGTGAGAGACACATTTGCAGGGAAAACAAAATATTCACTAGAAAATTGCATTTAACGTACAGCAATTACCAGGGTTACTTGGCTGAAACAAAGATTCTCACTGATGTGATGCATGTAATCGTCTATGACACTTGTATCTACTACATCAACTTAGAATAATCATTTCTTGCTTATTTCCTTTTGGAATCACCGTAACAGCATGGTTGTACACTTTCTTTTGTTTGCTAATGTGCAGGAAAAATGTTATAAATTATGATTAACGATTACAGTTTGACAATACCGGCAGTTTTGAAATATGTGAGTGAGTGAGTGAGTGAGCCATGTAGTGACGAGAACAATGTGGGTAAATATGACAAAAATATGTCGGTGAGGACAGTAAAACAATAACGACATAAAATAATAATAATGATAAAACCTAATCATGTCTAAGTCTAAAAATTTCTACTCAACATCATTCGATATGACATTTAACACGCCTGAAATATGTATTTATGTATGGTCTGACATGTTTGGATGAGATCCAGGTGTTAGATAAATGTCTGAGTGAGACATGGTTAGTGTATGAGATGTTCAAGTTCTCGCTGTCTGTTTACTGCAGCCCTCAAAGACCAGTACATCCAGCTTCCGTCCTCCACGACTCTCAACTACACCGGATATGACGTGTCGTCACTCATCCATTACCCTATCGGAGTAAGTATGGTGTTATACGTATAACGTCACGAGCATATAGACTGTGTTTGGGTGGAGGGTGGACATGATGGACCACTGTGTGCTATTACCCTATCGGAGTAAGTATGGTGTTATACGTATAACGTCACGAGCATATAGACTGTGTTTGGGTGGATCCACTGTGTATTACCCTATCGGAGTAAGTATGGTGTTATACGTATAACGTCACGAGCATATAGACACCTCTCATCCCTATCGGAGTAAGTATGGTGTTATACGTATAACGTCACGAGCATATAGACTGTGTTTGGGTGGAGGGTGGACATGATGGACCCCTGTGTGTTATTACCCTATCGGAGTAAGTATGGTGTTATACGTATAACGTCACGAGCATATAGACTGTGTTTGGGTGTAGGGTGGACATGATGGATCACTGTGTGTTATTAGTTAATAACAGGTTGGGGTTAATTGCACATTCCAGAATTCCTTTACAAGAGTAACGGGTCGTCTTCGTAACAGGATCCGTTGATCAGCTACCCTGATTCGAATTGTCCCTGACATGACCTGAACATTCCGTAATTTTGAAATGAAAGAAATACTTGCAAAATATATATTCAAAAGGTGTTATGGTTAATACGATATGTCCATAACCTAAACGATTACGCCCATATCAAATGCAACACCATCAAATAACCATTTGTTGTTCACAAACTATACTATCCCCAAAAAGAAACGCATAGACGATTTTTTTCTTTTAAATCTATTAATTACCTATTGTGTTCAAACAATCGTCAAAATATGTAACAAAAGTGTTGAAAACATGATTTTACACAATTGCACAAGTGAAAATCGACTTTATCTGAAAATGTTGATTTTGATGAGATTTCTTATAAGGATTAAAAGGCATCGCAACAACGCAACAGAGATCCCTTCCAGTTGAAATTGTGCAGCAAAGACCATGCACTGTCTGGCAATAAGAAATCCAGATTACTTTCGGAAATTGGCATTCGTTTTGAAAGAGTTTCAAGGTCAAATCACTACGCCACGTCTTGACTCTGCGACACGGAACATCGCCATTGAAAGAGTGCACGCTGGAGGTTACCAATCTTCTATTGCCAGGCGTCTGAATGTTAGTCTGAGCACGATATCACGGCTTGCAGCTCGTTACAACCAAACAGGTATAACAAATGACCGTCCCCGTACAGGCTGACTTCGAGTCACCACTGCAGCCCAATATCGGTACATCCGGGTACTTCATTCGCGTGATCGTACTGCCACCGGTGAGAGCACAGCAGCCAGGATGCCTGGACTTCGAAGGATATCCGGTCAAACTGTACGGAACAAGTTGAAAGAGATTGGTCTGAGAGCCAGGAGACCCGATGTCGGAATCGTGCTACGTCGTCACCATCGCGCTCAATGTCTCCTTTTTCTAAAAGTGTCCACTTGGTTGCATAGACATTACCTTCTTCTAATCTGGTGTAAAAAATCATGTACTAAAGTTTATTTGTGGACGAGTTATACATGTTTGAAAATACAACATTTTCAAAACAGATTTCTGGCCTATGCGTTTCTTTTTTTGAGATGGTATATTTTACCTTGAAGTTTATTTTCTGAATCGCAGACTGAAAACATTGTCACTCAGAAACAAACATCCCAGAAAGGATGATGTACTTGTATCCCAGAGACAGATTTTTTGAGAGGTTGAATAGTATGTGTGTGTCTGTTTACTAGATGAACAGCAAGAACGGCAAGCAGACTATGTCCATCCTGTACGAGGCACCAGATTTCCACGTTGGGGGACATCTGTATTATGTTGCTGCTGAAATCAACATCGGCTACAACTGTAAAGGTCTGTGTACTCCTTTAAAGACTGTCACCGTGTCCTACATACCTGCTCATCACCCACAACGTTACATACACGACACACATGTCTCGACACTCGATCCTAGACACCCAATACCCAGAACTCGACGCTCCAAAATCGATACCCAGTACTGGATGATAAATGACACCCGATACCTGGCACACATGACACTTAATACTCGACATTCGGTTCTCGACAGTCGACAACCGGTACACGCCACACCACTCTCGGTCATAGGCACCAATACCAAGAAACTCGACACTCCAAAATCGACGACCGGTGCTGAGTGTCACCCCATACCTGGCACACATGACGCTTAATACTCGATATTCGGTACTCGACACTCGACAACCGGTACACGCCACACCACTCTCGGTCATAGGCACCAATATCCATAACTCGATGCTCCAAATTCGACCGCCGGTACTGGATGATAGGTGACACCCGATATACCTGGCATCAGACACACGACGCTTGATACTCGACATTCAGTACTCGACACTCGACAACCGGTACACGCCACATCACTCTCGGTCATAGGCGCCAATACCAAGAAACTCGACACTCCAAAATCGACGGCCGGGACGGTATACCTGGCATCAGGTACACGATGCTTCATACTCGACATTCGGCACTCAATAATCGACACCCGACACTCGACGAAAGACACCCTCTACCCGAATCTCGACATTTGATACTCGACACTGGATGCTCGACACCCTACACAAGACTCTCGGGACCAGATACACTACGCTTTAAACTCTACTCAATTCATCACTCCACAACTGACAGACAACACACGACACATGACCTATTGCCATTTCCTTCAAAACACCGTGTCTGACACCTCTCCATACCGCTCCCTGAAAGATATAAACCTTTATTGATAGCAATATGTTATGTGAGGACGTCCAAGAGCTATTCCCTGTTCCTCGTCTAGCATTATCACTGGATTGTCTGGTCCAAATGCGAATACTGCCGCCATATACCTTAAATATTGCTGAGTGCAGCGTTAAACCACAAACAAACAAACAAACAAAACCTCCAGCAGGCGACTTGTGCTTACATCATGACACTACCATCATATATTTATTATTGGTCCTCCTTATTTTACAGAACAGGATTGTCCGGACTTCACCACTAAATGTGTGAAGGACAGCTACGTGGTCAAGAGAGACGGCGAATGTAGATGCGAGTGTACTCGAGGTGTCGACCCTGAATCCGGATGTGCCGATCCAAAGAAGGAACGTGAGTGTCCACAACCAGACTCGGTATCTCACTGCCACGTGATGCGGCTTCTTTATGCAGGCTTATCTAGCATCAGACAAGGACAGTGTTGAATACTGTACAACCTTTCCTTGTGAAATTAGACATCAAGACAAATACGTCAGTTCCCATTTGTCCAAGATCAGTTTTGACACATAATGTAATGCAGCAGTGGAAAAGTTTTACGCCGCACTCGAAAAAGAACACAATGAATCATGGATTTGTAACATACTTGATTCTGATTTGACAGTTACATTTTATAAAAATTATGATAGTGATGGAGTTATTCCTCACATGACATCCTTACCTTGTCAACGTGCTACCTGGCTTCAACTCTTTTGTAATGTGGACAAGGCGTCCAACTTGGGATCAGGAGATCCCTGGTTCGAATACCATCATCATCACATCGATGACTACATGTATTTATTTCTTGTAGCTACGAAAGGGGTGGTAGAGGGAAGCAAAATGTTTATGCTGAAACCCAAGGATAACATAAGATAATAATAACAATAACAATAACAATATCAAAGAAATCAACACCGCCAACACCATCGTCGCCGTCACCGTGGTCTTCAGCAACCCATGCTTGTCTTAAGAGGCGACTAACGGGATCGGGTTGTTTCAGGCTCGCTGACGTGGTTGACATATATCGTTATCGCAATTGCGTAGGTCGATGCTAATGCTGTTGGTCACTGGATTGTCTGGTCCAGACTCGATTATTTACAGACCACCGTCATACAGCCGGAATATTGCTGATTGCAGCGTTTAACAACAAACAAACAAACAAATCGTCGCCATTGTCTTCATCATCATAATCACGGCTGTTATATGTATTTGTACTCGTAGCTTCCAAGGTAGCTGGCTGGGGACCCGGCAAGCTGTCGATGCTGAAACCCAAGGATGGCTGCCCCGAGGGGATGAAGGAGAAGGTGATAGAGCACGAGGGGGATGCCGCAGGGTCAGCGTCCACAGTGTTCCATCTGGCAGCCTCCATGGGGGCCAAGAGTACCCTGCCCCTGTGTGTCAGTGAAGGAGGGGAGGGCAAGTGGCCTATGGGAAGATTTTGCCTAATCAATGAAGGAGATGACTGCCCGGAAGGTACGTCCAGAATCTATGCAGTCATGTACCTTTTTCAGTTTCTTTGTTAATTAGGGGCGGTGAGGTAGCCTAGTGGGTTTTTTAAAGCTTTCGCTCATTACGCCGAAGACCCGGGTACAATGTGCGAAGCCCATTTCTGGTGTTCCCTGCCGTGATGTTGCTGGAATGTTGCTAAAAGCGGCGCAAAATCATACTCACTCACTCACTCACTCGTTAGCTTCACAAGAGTGGTGAACGTCTAAAATATGACTCACTTCATGTTTCTTCAAACATTCAGTTGTGATCATTTCCATTAACTGTTCACAGTGCTGTCAAACCAAACCCAATCACTAACTGCAATATCACATGTCCGCAACCTCTCTTGAAGCCTTAAAGTCAAAGGCTAAAATATATCGTAGGTTTTCATTGTGACAGGTATGGAGGCCGGCAGTTACACACTTGGACAGAAGAGCGGAGACACCCTTGTTCTCAAGTTTTGCTGCAAAGACGATGGATTTAACTTTGAGGATATTCCAATCAAGAATGAGAAACCTTTCACCTTCTTCCGTCTGCACAAGTCCTGCCAAAATGTTGAAGGTGCGTTCCTTTATTTTAAGTTCATTACAATATATATCTACAGCATATCGACTTACCCCTGCAGTTGCTGTAGGGTTCCTGATGGAGGGCTCCTTCCGATGGTAGAGATCCCATAGTAAATGTCCCGATAAAGGTTTCGCACTGTAGCCTTCTCGGGTTTCCAAAGGTTTTCGATAAAGGATCCCACACTTCACGATAGAGGATTTCCATGAAGGAGTCTCATAGCCACCTCCCTGAAGACACATGTTAAGGTATTGTTACGCGTTCTCCGTTATTCAATGCATAAAGCCCCAATATAACAAATTGCTTAAAACCTTTGTCACCAAAGCTTCGTTGCGGAAGTGGCGTCATCTCTATTTCTAACTTGGCAGATAATTTGCGTTGCTTAGGAGTGTAGATGGATTGTACAACTGAATATGGGTTCATAACGACTCTACTGTAGGGAATAGGCGTGCGTGCGTGCGAGCGTGTGTGTTTCTGATTGCTTCCACTAGTCTTAAATATGACCTGCTTATAGTGCTACACCACTGTGATATACCATCCCGCAGTTTAACATAGAAACTGACCACTACAAGTAACATCTTTTAACGCCTTTTCGTAAGATACGAATACTTGACCTTTCGCTATCTTAAGCAAAGTTGTACCCTCCTGGCTCGGAGCACCAGCTTGTGTACGTGTTTTACCACAGTAAACAATAACGCCATTTTGTAAGATACGAATCCTTGACCTTTTGCTCTCTCAAGCGCTACCCCCAAAAGCTCTACCCCCATGGCTCGGAGCACTAGCTTGTGTACGTGTTTTACCACAGTGAACAGTAACGTCATTTTGTAAGATACGAATTCTTGAACTTTCGCTCTCTGGACTACCGCGCTGTCCCCATGGCTACGAACACTAGCTTGTGTACGTGTTTTACCACAGTGAACAGTAACGTCATTTTGTAAGATACGAATTCTTGATCTTTCGCTCTCTGGACTAACGCTCCGTCCCCATGGCTACGAACACTAGCTTGTGTACGTGTTTTACCATAGTGAACAGTAACGTCATTTTGTAAGATACGAATCCTTGATCTTTCGCTCTCTGGACTAACGCTCCGTCCCCATGGCTACGAACACCAGCTTGTGTACGTGTTTTACCATAGTGATCAGTAACGTCATTTTTAAGACTTAAATGGGATCGAACCATCTCCACTTGACTAACGCTCTGTCCACTATGGCTAGGAACACTTGCTTATGTATATGTATTATTGTGAACAGCATCCTCGTCCTGTTTCAGACATGTACGCTTATGAGGAGAGGATTACATTAGACAGCACCACCAAGATAGTCGCGGACGGCAAAACTCCCGTCAGCCAAATCCAAGGAACCGACCACGCCCTCACACTGTTTGTTTGCTACTACGTGCCTCTGCAGTATGGTAAGTGTTGAAAATAGAGGATATTACATGAGCGCCCATGCCATACTGTGTTTACGACACGAGTGCCTAAATGTTGGTATTTCCCGCGAGGAATATTCCGATATTTAGGCAAACGCCGTAAACTGCTTATGTTATAGGCACGAATATAATGTTCTATTTATTACCGAAGACATCAAATTGTGGAAAATAAACCCAGATCTACTTTCAAACATAGGATGGCTACCCCAATGTAGAACTCAACGTCATAGAAGAAACGTGACGTCATAGCATTGTTCATGACGTCACGTCACCATGACAAAGTGATATTTTGCCCTCGATATGAACCGGATATTTTCGCATTTGTAGGTAATAAATAGTTTCATGGTATGAAACTATTGATATCTAGTGAATAACGAAAGCCAACACAAGATAATTGTTTTAATATCTACTGAAACAGATGTGGAGTCGTGAATATTATATAAAAAAAAGAAGAGTAACATAATGGCAAAACGAAGCCCTAAGCAATAAGCGTTCAACAACAAAACTATGTTCCATAACTAAATTGTCTTCGTGTTCTTTCAGCGTCTGAATTGGTTATCAAAGACGTCAGCTGAATCATTGCTACTTTATGTACGATCATATTGAACTAGGCTCGTGGATAGTATTGTGCTTAAGCACGTCCATATTCTTGTACTTAACTGTGTGGACACGTACGTAACCTGTGAGGGGAATAACGTGCAAGGACTTTATTGACTCTACCCGTCCCATTTGCCCAAACACAGTATTAATAAAATTACCTTCACGTGGGTACTTACACGGTCACGGTCACGATGTTATAAATTCTTGTTCGTAATAACCGCATCGACATTTCTCGGGGCATTTAGAAAGAAAGCGTTCACTGAAGTCACTGGCAATTCATCAGTCTTAGTTTAGACTGGACCAGTTCATAAGGGAAACGCAATGATACTATGGGTACTGAAATACATCACCACACGGAATACAACGTTTACGTAAAACAGAAACGTAGTGGAAACAATTGTGGAACATACCTGTCTGTTCTTTCCCAAGATTTCAGTGACGCGGGATTATTATCTATTATGAAATGGTTAGAAGCATGCATTGCATGATCTTCAACCAAATGTAAACTACATGTAGATAAAACAAGTAGATCATAAATATCCCGTTCGTGAATATGAATACACCATGCCATTTAGAAAGTGGCCAAATGTAACACATGTTTGGGATTACACTTTCTAGGTAAAGTACAGATTCTAGTACTTTTATTGGGTTGAGTCCAATACGGACGATAAGGTTCCTGACTCTGAGTTTGTGGGTTCGAATCCTGGATGAGACTCAACCCAACAAAAGTTCTAGAATCTATGATTTACTGAGAAAGTGTATTCTCAAATATAAGGTGAGGTGAATTTGGGTTTAACGTCGTGCTTGAGAATATTTCGCTCATATGACGACGTGCATGCGTGTGTATGTGTATGTGCGGCTGCTTGTACTAGCCCAGACTGAAGCTGGTTTTATAGTGCAAGCCCACTGAGATACCATGCCGCAGTGAAGCATGAATACCCCACTCAGACACATTATACTGACTCCGAGCCGACCAGTCCTTGATGTACCTATCAATGCCGAGCGCCAGGCAGGGACCAACAAGTACCATATTTTAACGTCTTTTGGTATGACTCGGTCGGGGATCGAACCCACGACCTTCCGCTCTCCGGGCGGACGCTCTAACCACTACACCACTGAGGCGGTCCCTAAATATAACTTGTGTTGCAATCGCTATATAGCGGAAACGGATGCCCATGCGATTTAACCCTGAAATCTCCATTGAGATTGTTACACCATGGCGATTGGGTGACCACTGTCCGTGTCAGTTTCGAGATGGGAGGCATTTGACTGTTCTTAATGTTTCCCCAGGTTGCGGAGAGGCGATTGACCTGACCCCCGAGAACCCGACTGGCAGTTTGAACACCCCCAACTATCCCCAGAATTACCCCAAGAGCACACAATGCACGTGGCTAGTGACGGTAAGGTTTCATCAAAACATGTCACAACTGCGCCTTTGTTTAAAAATTATACGACGAGTGTGGAAGGGTTTGTTTTCCTACAATAGAACACTGCAGGGAGAATACACTTTAAGGGTCGCACCTCGAAGTGGTTTTTGCCCAGTGCGGTGTTAATTGTACGATAAACATCGGTTAGGTTGTATATTTTCTGGATTTCATGATCATTTTCAACCTCCTTAAGGTGTGAGTGAGTGAGTTCACTTTTACGCAGATTTTAGCAATATTCCAACAATATCAATGTGGGGGACACCAGAAATCGGCTTCTCACATTGTTCGGCGTGATGAGCGAACGCTTGAGCCACTAGGCTACCCCACCGCCCCTTCCCGAAGGATGTTAATAGAATCTAAAATGTCATCAAGTTGCGAGTTCGTATCTCCAATCATGACATCATAACAGAAATTTTGAAATAAACCAATGGTTATTTACGATTCATCGCGTTGCAGTCTCATATTTTTCACAAAAGTTGGCGCACATCTAACTGTGGCATTGTGTATTTCACATCTCACTGTTTGGTAACTCTTGCCCTAGAGACTTCAGGTTACATTCAGAGAGGAATTTCATTGAATACTGTTAAGAATTACAATAAAAAATTTCAGGCATCTGAGAAAGACTCCGTGATTGTCATTGACTTTGACGATAAAACGTTTTGTCTGGAGTCTGGCGACCATGTGGACATACACTACAACAAGATCGGCCAGCCAAGTCTCAGGTAATCTCATACAGTGAGTGAGTGAATGAGCATGGTTTTACGCCGCTTTTAGCAATGTTCCAGCAATATCACGGTTGGTGACACTAGAAATGGGTTTCACATATTGTACCCATGTGGGGAATCGAATCCGGGTCTTCTTCGTGACGAGCGAACACTTTAACCACTAGGCTACCCCACCGCCCTTCTGAAATATAAGGACCCATATACGAACGACATCAGAGGGATGAGGTTTGGCAAATGGGAAGTAAAATGGCTCCAGTGGTAGGAGGCCTAGGAGTAAGCGTTTTGTACTTTTCGTAAAAGAATGTACGCAGCTACATTAATGCTTGGAAGCCAGTGAGTATGGCAATAGACGAAAGTGAGGACTATGTTTCCATTCAAGTTAAAATGTTGATATACCTATTGTATCATTAAATAAAATGACTTTTAGTGATGAGTGAGTGAGTATGGTTTTACACATAACAACAGTGACATATGACAATATATGAGAGATAAGAGTGAGTGAGTTGGGTTTTACGCCACTTTCAGCAATGTTCCAGCAATATCACGGCGGGGGGCACCAGAAATGGGCTCTACGCATTGTACCCATGTTTGGAAATCGAACCCGGGTCATCAGTGTGACGAGCGGACGCTTTAACCATTGGGCTACCCCACTTTCAGTAATACGGCATCGTCCCGAATACTTGACCATGACGTCACTATTCTTTATGAGGTAACGCTATATTTCATGTGGCGTCATCAGAACATACTTCACACAGTGGGACCATTTTTAATCATGAATCCATTCATATACAAGTCTTAGGTATTTTTTCCATAAACAATTTGTTTATGAGGACAGTCAAGACTGAATATTCTTTTAAACTGACGCTCGATGTTTAAACAGCTTCCCATATCATAACCACTGGATTTAAGCAATAGATAACATTTATGTCCATCCGTTACAGAAATACCGGAAAGGGATACAAGCCAAGTGTGGTCACTTTGTACAACAGCGCGAAGATCCAGTTTAGATCAGATCTCGAAACGGAGTGCTCCGGATTCAAGGCTACAGTCAGGATGGTCACAAGTAGGTAGATCACGGGATATTAGTTAGGAAATAACTTGTGAGTAATGGGGTATTACGGGTTTTTTGCCCCCATGTAAACCATTTTAAAAGAGCGAGACACCCTTTAATTTCGTGTGAATTTCGAATACGCTGTTCCTTACGATTACCCATATTGTTTTCTAAATGAGAAAATGTGGGTTTCTTTATCTCAACTCGACATAACTTCAGTTGGCATGTTGGAACGTCATCTTCAATTGTACCCTGCGTCATTTTGTTATGGGCCTCTTCGAAACAATAAACATAATGAAATTATTCACGAAATTTTAAGTGCCGTAATGGTTCAAATAGTTTGTATACACTATGTATAATGACATCCCAACTTGTAACGGTCATCAAACATGTAACAGCATCTGAACCTATAACGGTATCCAAACAATTAATGACATCGTACACCATAACGTTTAACAGTCGCCAAGCATGTAACAGCACCTGAACCTATAACGGTATCCAAACAATTAATGACACCATAACGTTTAACAGTCGCCAAGCATGTAACAGCACCTGAACCTATAACGGTATCCAAACAATTAATGACACCATAACGTTTAACAGCCGTCAAGCATATAACAGCATCAAACCTACAAAACATCCTAACATGTAATGCTAGACCAACTTGAAGAGTTCGTCAAACACGTAGCAGCATCAAACCTATAAACTGCATCCAAACATAGAACGGCTCTGCACTTATTCCAGAGGAAGAACAAGCCTTTAGCATCGCTGATGAAGGCGCGAGCTACCGAGGAACCATTGGCTTCACCCACAACACCATCCCCTGCCTGCCCTGGTCACAGATGACAGAATGTCCACACCACCCGTTTGCTCCCGGGTAGATACTCACGCTATATCCAATGTAACGAGTAATGAAAGAAAGGATGTATCTCTGGCCGTGGTTTCAAGATTAAAGGCTGTAGCTGGTTGATTATAGTTGTGATATATACTCATGCCAATAATGGTTGTCACCCCTTCAATTTTTTTTGTGTTGGGGTGTGGTTGGGTGGGGGTGGGGGGGGGTGACAACCATTATTGGCATGAGTATATGTTTCCTTATCATTACCCCACAGAAAGACGTATTAACGGTCATATATGCTATGATTCAATTATTTGTATACCAATTAGGGCTGGCTATCGATATGGATTATAAAGATCGATAATCTTTAAGTAAATATCGATCGATCAAAAAATGACAAAAATGTCAGAAAGAGATGAATGTGACATGTTTTTGCATGGATAATTAGAAAAATAAACGTTTTTCTATCGCAAATAACACAAATTTCATATCAATAATCATTGATAATTTTTCCTATCGACGATGGTTACGATTATCGATCATTTTAGCTAGACCTACTACCAGTGTATCTCTGCAGTGACTACAGGTTGGTTATAATTGTGGATTGTGTGAATGTCTCCTCACCATTACGCCTATAGGAATACCTGTTGATGGTCATTTATGTTGTAATATAAATGTGTGTCTACCAATGTATCTCTGCAGTGACTTCGGCGATGGTCTGGAATCCAACTACTGCCGTAACCCTGGCGACGGCATCGCTCCGTGGTGCTACGTGTCGCACGACAACTGCGAAAGAAACTACTGTGACGTCAGCCTCATCGGTGAGAGCTCTCAGTAACAAATACTGAAATGTCAGCCGCTGATCTGCTTGTTAAGTCACGATCATTTACAAACCGCCGTCAAATACGATGCAAAAACATGACTGTCACTTCCTGAAACTGACGAAGCTAAGACGACCTCTAAGGATGCTCAGGATTCCTGTAGCCATCCTCTTACCCTACTAAAGTTTGCAGTTTTTTCCATAATGCTTGATTGCACCAATTCTCAGACCTAAATGTTAGTGGCTGTTTTTAAATCGCGCGATTGCATTTTATAGAACATATTTAAGGCGTAAATGTCGCTGATTTCCTTCTTTGTGTGTGACTCCAATAGAACATGCTAGAGGCCTGCCTGTCTGTAGATGTTTCGTAAATGTCACGATTGCATAATGTAGAACAAAACCCGTGACGATCCGGGTTAGAACTGATCTTTACCAACCCATGCTTGTCGTAAGAGACAACTTATGGGATCGGATAGTCAGGCTCGATGACTTGGTGGACACATGCCATCGTATCCCAGTTGCGTAGATCGATATGATGTCTATCATTGGATTGACTGTTGCAGACTCGATTATTTACAGACAGCCTCCATATAGCTGGAATATTTCTGAGTGCGAATTTAAACAATAAACAATCAATCATGTAGAACAGATTACTGGCATAATTGTCAGCGATTGTTTCCTTAAGGCTTGATTACATCATATAGAACCAATTTAAGGCCTCGAGTCTTTGATTATTTCTTGATATATGATTGCATCCTGCAGACAATATTTGGGGCCTTAATGTCTGTGGTTTCCTTTGTGCGCGATAGCATCATTGAACAAGATCGGAGAGGTATTTGTCAATGATTGTACGTTAATGGATGATTGCTTCTCTTAGGACAAATTAGAGGAGTGAATGTCAGTGACTGCATTATATACAATAATTTAAAGGCGACAATTTCAATGTATGTTTCCTAATTGAGGGATTAGGATACACAGTACTGTCAAGATGCATGAATTTCAGTGATTGTTTCCTAAAAATGTGATTGTATGAAAAAGAACAAATTAGATGATTAGAATAATATCAATGATTGTGTTTCCCTTCACTAATGTACATTTCTCCGCCAGGTCGGCCGGCTGACAACTACCCCGACTGCAAGGAACTCATCGCCGCCAACAGCGACTACTGCAAGGACCAGAACAAGGCGATTAGAGGGTGTTTCAAGTCTTGTCTCAGTGAAATCAACTATGACAGCAAACCTAAGAAAGGTGAACACCTAAAGCATGTCAATATTGTTACCTGTGATCATTTTCTTCTATGTTAGACAAAGCTGAGTAAAGTTGTTAAAACGATCGTTCGCCTCACTGACGATTTGAGATACCCAGTTCTGGTGCCTGTTCTGGTGCCTGTTCTGGTTCCAGTTCTGGTTCCAGTTCTTGAGCCAGTTAAGGAGCCGGCTAAGGAGCCCTGTGACGTTATATTGTAATTCTGACTCACTGACTTATCTATTACAGTTTACACATCACATAAATTTTGTACTGTATCTCCAAGAATTGACGCTTTATAGAAAATGGGGAGTATCAATTTCATGTTTGTGTAAGGTGTGGGGATGTGTTAGAAGTTGATGAAGTTCTTGTATTGTATTTTTACATATAGGTGTGAGACAAGATTCCATTATTCTCCAACTCTCTACTTTCCAGTTGATGAGGTGTCATGTCCAAAGCCTGATGCTATTGACGATGCCGAGATCGTTGATGTCAAGGACTCGTACAAGATGGGTGAGAAAGTTCTGTATAAGTGCTCCTCGGGCGAGGGGGAATTGACCAGGACATGTACCTCTACCGGCGATTGGACACCTGGTGGCTATGTCTGTGGAGGTAAGTTAAAAACAGAACATGTACATCTACTGGCGATTGGACACCTGGTGGCTATGTGTGGAGTGAACCACTGACCATGTACCTTAAGCGGCGACTGGTGAATTGCCTGAGACACGTTTACTGACGTCTGGACACCTGTATAGTATAGTCTTTATTTATGTGAATGTAGGCCATCGGCCCATGGTACAACGTTAAACATTGGCAGCCTTCAAGCTGTAGCGACGACGATTGTTAGCATAGAAGATGAACATGGCAAGATTTCTTAAAACAAGAGGAGTAGCATCTGCACCTGATATTTCAATGAGGGGCGGAACCACTGAAAATATACCTATACAGTTACAGGTGATTGTTGTGTGGCCACGTTGTCCTACAGTTTACTAATCTATCCAATAGTTGATATACTCAGTACCTGCAGCTGTCTTATACATGTAAACGCACTGGACCTACCTGTCCTACAGTTGATCTCCCTGTCCTAAAGTTGACCCACCTGTCCATACGTTAACCTGTCCTGTAGTTGACCCACCTGTCCATACGTTAACCTGTCATGTAGTTGACCCACCTGTCCATGTTAACCCACCCACCTGTCCATACGTTAACCTGTCCCTGTAGTTGACCCACCTGTCCATACGTTAACCTGTCCTGTAGTTGACCCACCTGTCCATACGTTAACCGTCCTATAGTTGACCCACCTGTCCTGTAGTTGACCCACCACCTGTCCATACGTTAACCGGTCCCTGTAGTTGACCCACCTGTCCATACGTTAACCTGTCCTGTAGTTGACCCCATACCTGTTACCTGTCCATACGTTAACCTGTCCTGTAGTTGACCCACCTGTCCACCAAACGTTAACCTTTTCCTTAAGTTTGTCCAACTCCTGAAGTTTGTCCAATTGGTCAGTCAGTTTTCGCCTGTCCTATTGTCAACTGATTTCCCCTTCGTATCCTGAAGTAGACTTACCTCTCCTTTAGTTCAGTCCAGTCCTATAGACTTACCTTTCTGTCCTACACTTAACCACCGTGTCCTACAGATGGCTCAGGCAACTGATTTACCCTGCAGTTGACCCTCATGCCCGGAAGTAGACACACCCGTGGATTAGTTGAAACACCTGTCTTACAGATGAAACACCTGTCGTGAAGATTTACCTTTCTGTCTTACATTTGACCTCTATGTCCTAGAGATGACTCTACACTGCTTTTGTCAACTGAATCGCCCTACAGATCCTGAAGTTCACCTACACATTGTAGCCGAGACGCATATCTTATAGTTCACACACCTGTCCTATAGTGGACATTTCTAACATACGGATGACCTACGTGTACAGCAGTATACAACGTCCATATGTACAACGGTGTATATGTTTATTATTGGTACATCCATCCATATAAGTACTACCCCAGTCCTATGCGATTGCAGGGATCAGATGAAGCTATGTCCTATACATTCACACTTTCAGATTGTCCCTCCGATTGGATCCCTCACCACGGCTACTGCTACCATTTCTTCGACACGCCCACGTCGTATGCCGTCGCCGAGGAGACGTGCAATTCGTACGACGCATATGTCGTGGCCATCAAGAGCCAAGAGGATTCGGACTTCATTGAAAGAATTTCGTAAGTTAAAGTGTTTTCATCTCTACTATCAAATATTCGGCTAAATGGATTGAGTGGTTGGCTTTGGTTGATCACTTGTATTCCCTGACGTCACACGTTGCTCAACATATCAATCACTGGTTTGCCAGCCCCAAAACTCGAGACGGTTGTGATATAAGGGAATGTGGTGGTAAATGACGACTAAACAAACGTCTCCCACCGTCACATGTTCGCTGGAAATATGTAAACTATACAATGGCTGCTTCCAGCTACTGCTGGGGCGGTGGGGTAGCCTAATGGTTAAAGCGTTGGCTCGTCACGCCGAAGACCCGGGTTTGAATCCCCGCATGGGTACAATGTGTGAAGCCCATTTCTGGTGTCCCCCGCCGTGATGTTGCTGGAATATTGCTAAAAGCGGCTTAAAATCAAACTCAGTCAGTCAGTCAGTCCAGCTACTGCTGTTTGTTAACGCAGATAGGGAAAGTGACCATGACTATCTCACGTCTCTGTAATCCATTGTTTTATACGAGTAATTGTTGCTAAACGTCATTGAGGATTCAAACTGTTGTGGACTTTTTTTAAAAATTCACCCAGATACAGATTTGAGCATATTTTGGTTCTCAACTAGCGTACGTATTTCCTTGAAGTAATGGCCTATTTGTAGAACTGAATTTCTGAAGCACACACTTAAGAGCGGAGTGATTTGTGGCCGAATCTCAATTATGACCAACAGATGAGCAGGGTGGGAAGTGTGGTCCAGTGCTGTTTGTGATAGACACAGATACTACCAGGGTAGTCAGTTGCCCATTGCGTTTTGCTATACCCCACAGACATGAGCGAAGTGTATCCCAAATTGTGGAATACGGATCTGATGATACTATTGCCTATACGACCATCTTCTCCCTAGTGGACAGAACACTCGGTTTATCTAATGATACCATTTTCCAGACGACCGACCTCACCCCAGTGGCTCGGTATGAAGAGGAAGGGGAATAGCAAGACTGACTTTGAGTGGGATATTGACCAGGAGCTTGTTGGTTCAAATGGATTCTCCAACTGGTATAAGGGTAAGTGCTTTTCAGCTGAAAACCAGCCTGTGAAAAGGCGTGTGTACAGGCAATTGTTGGCTTCCAATGCATATTCCAACATGTGTAACGGCGGATGTATACGCAGTTTCTGGTTTCAATACATATTCCATCTTGTGTATACGCAAGTTTTGGTTTCCAGTGCATATTCCAACCGTTAATGTGTGTGTGTGTGTGTGTGTGTGTGTGTGTGTGTGTGTGTGTGTGCGTGCGTGTGTGTGTGTGTGTGTTCGCTCGCCCATTTTACTGGGGGATGGGGATCAGGTCACCAATATTCTACATGGTATGGAAGGGGAGGCACTTACTTTTTACATAAATTTTAGGGGGGGTCATTCGTATTGTACATGCCTCTCCATAAAAATCATCATCACTAGTGTAACGACGGTTGTATACACAATTATTGGTTTTATACATCCAGTTAAAAAATATTAAAGGTGACGTAATATGTTTCTTCCATAAACCATAATCACATCGAATCGATAGACGAGTTTATGTCCAATCTCATGATCACATTGGCGCATGAATACATAACAGAATGAACATGTGAGACGTCATTCGGCTTACTACTCATACCTCTGTCACCCTCCACACAAACGTTAGCGTCATATACGTGGATTATGAAGATAACACACATTAATTCCTGAAACATTTATCTACATTCTAAAACCATAAAGGAAACAGCCATTAGTGAGTTAGGCAGAAGTATGACAAACGTATGAAAATAGTGCCTCATAATCTGACCTTAGGTCATCACCATGGAGAAGCCAATCACGGACCTTGAATACGTTCTCGTACTTATGTTTGAAATCTATCTCTCAAATAGGTTTATCGTTCACGGGTTTGTGAAATGGGCATGTTGGATGTGTTCTGGGAAAGCGAGTCGATTGTTAACGTATCTATATACTTGATCCAAATGATACCATGCTGCTGTGCACTGGATTGTCTGATACAGACTCGATTATTTACAGACCATCGCCATATAACTGGAATATCTTTAAATTCTTTCTTTATTCGCAGAGTGTATGTAGGCCATCGGCCCATAATACAAATATTAAATGTTTGCAGCCATATATGATTGGCGGTGCTTTACAGCATAATAAACAAACATTGCTACATTTCTGATGACAAAGGTATTGTTTGAGGTCATCAATATATTGAAACTTGACAAAGAAGGGTATGTGTAAAACTTGGCAGGAATATATATAGTGCGCAAGGAACTGTATGCAGTACACACTAAAATGAAAATTATGATACTCGTTTTCTATTGTCGCACATGTTACATAACCTGTGATGTCTGGGCTTATTTGTGTATATACCTGTCTCAATATATATTGCTGCAGCGTTAAACAACAAACAGACAAAGACGTAGACTTGATTCTTTATTTCATCAAAGATATAATGTCATACACTAAACCATTGTTCCAGGTAAGCCCCACCACAACAGAAAGCGAAAGAATGCCTACAGTCGGGGAAGCAACAAGGACATGACGTGGAGAGCTCAGAGGTCCAAGAGCCACAAGCCGCTGTTCCCATTCACCTGCCAGAAGGCAATGCCAGGTATTACCAAACACGCTTGTATGATTTTCTGATAACGTGAAGTGTCTGGTAAAGAAAGTGTCAGGTTTTCACAAACACTCTTGTATGACTTTCTGATAACGTGAAGTACTGGTAAAGAAAGTGTCAGGTATTCACAAACACTCTTGTATGACTTTCTGATAACGTGAAGTACTGGTAAAGAAAGTGTCAGGTATTCACAAACACTCTTGTATGACTTTCTGATAACGTGAAGCACTGGTAAAGAAAGTGTCAGGTATCCACAAATACTCTTGTATGACTTTCTGATAACGTGAAGCACTGGTAAAGAAAGTGTTAGGTATTCACAAACCCTCTTTTCTGAAGTGATAAAGAAAGTGTCAGTTATCCACTTTCTGATAAAATACTCTTGTATGACTTTCTGATAACGTGAAGCACTGGTGAAGAAAGTGTCAGGTATCCACAAATACTCTTGTGTGACTTTCTGATAAGGTCTTTCAATGGCATTTAGAAGTGATACACACAAGGAATGGATTTATTATGAGGAACACACGTTTATCCTTACTCCATCAACAGGTGAATGAATGGTATGAGGCAGAGAGCATATATATGTACATGTAAGAACAACAAAAGTAATAAGACAACAACGATGCAGGCTAAACTGTGGAAGCCAACTGGCGTTGATGTGTGATTGGTAAAGGACAATCAAGTGCTGCCTTCCATCTGTAAGGATATGTTTCCGAAACGTTGTGTTCTTCATAATAGGGGCGGTGGGGTAGCCTAGTGGTTAAAGCGTTCGTTCGTCACGCCGAAGACCCGGGTTCGATTCCCCACATGGGTACAATGTGTGAAGCCCATTTCTGGTGTCCCCGCCGTGATATTGCTGGAATATTGCTACAAGCGGCGTAAAACAATACTCACTCACTCACTCGTCATAATAAAGAAGTTGACAACTATCCATAAAACTCTCTTCCTAACTTTCTGATAACGTAAAGTTAAACGAAGAAAACGTTGAGAAGCCTCGTCAGCAGCAGTTCCAACCTGTTCCAAATATTTACCTGCTCAGGTAAATTGTGTGAATTCCTGGTGTTACTGATACTACAGTACATGTTTACCCTTTCCGGGTCATCACTGATTTCCATTGGTCCATTCGTATGATTTTGCACAGCTAAACCAAAACCTAAACCCTAACCCACCCTACACCCTAACCCTAACCCTAACCCTAATCGATAGGACAGTACATGTTTACCATGTTCGTGTCATAGCAGCTTTCCATTAGTCCATTCGTATGATTTTCACAGCTGCTTTGCCCTAACCTAACCCTAAACCCTAACCATTTTCGTATCATCATTACTTTCCATTGGTCCATTCGTATGATTTTGCACAGCGCTTTGCCCTAACCTAAACCCTAACCCAGCCTACACCCTAACCCTAACCCTAATGGATAGGACAATACATGTTTACCATGTTCGTGTCATCGCTGCTTTCCATTAGTCCATTCGTATGATTTTTCACAGCTGCTTTGCCCTAACCTAACCCCTAACCATTTTCGTATCATCATTACTTTCCATTGGTCCATTCGTATGATTTTGCACAGCTAATTTGTCGTTTACAACACATATAACCTGTTTCTGAGGATAGTCGAGACTGACGTTGTATGTTTACAGTATGCTAAAATCTTCAAGGCACGTCTTTGATTAACTAATAGGAGATACAAATGGGACTAAATGTATACATCTTATTCAGCTAATTGAGATGTTCTCTTAGGATAAGTTATATACTGTAAATAACCACTGTAATTCGGACATAAGGGTCTCGAAGCATACATAATCAGTTGATAGAGATGAGTGAGTGAATAGAGATTAGTGGTTAAAGCGTTCGCTCGTCACGCCGAAGACCCGGGTTCGATTCCCCACATGGGTACAATGTGTGAAGCCCATTCCTGGTGTCCCCCGCCGTGATATTGTTGGAATATTGCTAAACTCACTCATTCACTGAACACTATTCGTGTTACATCATGGCATACCAGCTGTATTTGGAGAAAGTCCGAAGGTGATGCAGGTGTCAGACGTTGGCCACGTTGAAGAAACCCACGGGTATGGCGCAGACAAACCTAGAAGCATAACCGGAACGAACATGGATTCGAACAAAGGTTCCAGGAGTGCCCAAGGATGAAACCTTGCACCGCAAATTACCGACACATGTGCCGTTCGCGCCCTGATTTAAAGGGTGACCACATTCCATTAGGTCTATGTTACAAAGGGCTAACCTGTGAAGATCCGGATTAGAATTGGTCTTCAGCAACCCATGGTTGGTGTAAAAGGAGGCCACCCGGGATCGAGTGGTCACTCTTGCTGACACATGGTATCATGTCCCATTTGCACCGATCGATGCTCATGCGGTTGATCACTGGATTGTCTGATCTAGACGGGTGTATTCGCAGACCGCCGCTATATACCTAGAATATTGCTTTGGTGTTAAACCACAATCCAACCAAATACAAAGGACGTGTTTATCCGAATACTTTTACAATATTGATTCGGAAAAGGGGTTTAACATTACGTTCAAGATGATTGCATCGTATAGCAAAGTTGTTTCCAAATGATACACATCATTTGAACTTCATCAATGTTCATTAGACAACATCCCATGCGTGGACCGACTGCCGAACTGTGAGGCAATAGTAGTGGAGTCGCCCGAGGTCTGTCACAACTACTCCGAGTCCGGCTGGGTGGAGCAACAATGTAGGAAGACGTGTGGAGCTTGCGGGGATATGGCCAGTAAGTACATGCAGGCAGTGATTCTTTATTTGTAATACAACCCAGGAATAATACACTAGAAGGTGTTTGGTTGGTTGCTTGGTTGGCTGTTGGTTGGTTAGGCATTAATCAATAATAAAAAGAAGATTTTTTTTATCGAATCCTTTCTGCATGGCTCGATGCTAATGATGTCAATTGCTGGAATGTCTGGCCAAGACTGATGATTTACAGGCCGCCATCATGTATCATGTGAATACCCGGGTTATAGTCCGTTTGGCTCAAAATCGGACCGATGAATTGCAATCTAACTCGAAAACTAATGAACATATAATACTCAATGAAACGCTGATCATAACTAAAACGTCAGACCAACTCTGTGAGGTTTTTGCAGAATTTATATCCTAAATATAAAAAAGTTGTTTAGCAAACTATCATTAAAATTGTGACACAGTTCACTATTTCGTACGAGGGAGGAGTGCAGAGAAAGGGACAGCCGGGTGTGCGAGAAAGGATGGAGACGGCAGAGCATAGGTTAATGAATCAATAACATGGTGGACACTGGCTGTGCACGTATCATTTTAATGATCAACTCTAGGATATAAATTCACAAACAAACCACAGAGTGGTCTGTCCCAGCGTTTCTCTGCAAGATTGCTGATGCGTCGCTTTTGACGACCAAACGATAAGGAATGTCATGTCATATTGTATTATGTTCTCAGCGTGTACGATCCCTGATCCCGGCGCTAACGCCCATGTTCTCACCGAGGGGACGTTGGAGACGGGGGAGGTGGCGTACTACGAGTGTGAGGAGGGGTACACAGTCAGCAAGGGCAGTCTGATGTCGGCGTGTCTCCCATCAGGCAAAATGAGCAGCGACCCACCTGAATGTGTCGGTGAGTGAGGAACATTGTCTAGGTGGGTTTCTGAATGAGCTGTTCCCGAAAATATTGGAAAATGTGTTGTGTACTTGGAAAAGTATTCACTGGACGTCCTGGTGTTTGGGCACAAAAATTGTGTTTTGCTGGTCTTTAATGAAAATACAACTGTATGTCGTCACCGTAAGTCACAAAACACGCACACGCGTGCGGACGCGCGAGCACACACACACACATCCATATTTAAAGGTTTACAATGTGAAATATACAAGCTAGCCATACATACACACGTTCACACACACACACACACATCATCAGATTTAAAGGTTGTTCAGTGTGAAATATGCCAGCTCGCCATAAACATGCGCGGGAGAGAAAACACACACACACACACACACACACACACACACACACACACACTTGGCTGCTCTTTCATGTAAGTAACCTCTGTCCTCGCACACTAATCTCACAATACGATGAGGATCTGCCTGTACATTAGCGTGCGGAGTACTAATACACTACTACACTGATACTTTGAGTCAACGTCTTAAAAGATGTCATCATTAAGAGATGTTTTGTATGTGAAAAAGCATTTAGAAAGTGGTCAAATATAAAATATGTTATATTTGAAATTTGCTTTCTCCGGAAGGTACATATTCTAGTACTTAAGTTGGGTTGAGTCCCATTCGGGATTCGAACCCCCACTCTCAAAGTAAGGGATCTAATCGCCAGCACACAGCGATCTAACCCACTCCGCCATCACGGCTTCATCTGAAGTTGACGTTATGCCCTGGCTATTAGATGTTCAGCAATGAGGACCTCATTCCGATTCCACCGTTCTCTCAATAATTTGTTACACCCTACAACTGTAGTATTTCACCTAAATCCGAGCAATAAACTGTTCTGCACACCTCTTGTATCGCAGCTTAAGGCGTGACAGAGGCTGTGATAGGCGCAAACTTTATCACGATACGGTTGACCAATAGAAATGAGGTTATATTACAAGGCCTGAATCATTCTTGCGTTTGTTATTGCAGAGAAAGGAAGTACTATAAGGCCCAGCAACAACAACGACATCCGACCTCGAGGCGGCACCTTCGGTTGCTACGTCTCCTTCACCGGCAACGACGACATGTACATGATCGATGCCCCCGGCAAGGTCATTGCCTGGGAGTTCTACCTTACGTTCGCAGGAACAGCAGCCTTTCAAATATGGCGGCCTACCGATGACCCTGCGACGTAAGTTGAAAACGTTCTTTATTTGTTTAACGGCGTACTCGGCAATATTCCAGCTATATGACAGCGGTTTGTAAATAATCTAGTCAGGGACTGACATCATGAGAATCGATTTACCAACATGGTCAACGATATCGACCACTGGTTTCCGGGTCCGTGAATCGCCTCTGGCGACAAGCGTGGGTTGCAAAAGACCAATAGCGAAACCGGAGGAATGAATACACGTCTTCAGGCAATGACACCGTGCGGCACACTCTGGCGATCAGCATGGGGTGCCAGGGACCAATTCTAACCGGATCGTGAAGAATGAATGATTTCCTTCAAGCAATATCAACTTGCTGGACATCCCAAAATGGAGAACTGAAAACTTTAAACCACAAGATTAATCACGATTATCGAAGATACCTCTTCTATGACTTCATCATTTCAAAATGTTCATTACATATTACGAATTATTTTGATTAGTATATGTTGTGTTATTCACTCGAAATACTGCATTACTTTACTGCAAGAAAGCCTGATCACTTACTATATATACACATTCCCTCGTAATAACCCATTAAAATACCTTCTTGAATGCATTTTAACTTAAATAACGTATTATGGGTATTTATTTACTCGGAATAACCCATTCATCTTCCTTCAGGAGTTCATTTTCACTTGGTATAACAATACATCCACATATAATTACGCATTTTTACTCTCCGTCATACCCGTAGAGATCCGGGTTAGAATTGGTCTTCAGCATCCATGCGTGCCGTAATTGCAGAAAGATTAGTGATATTCAGCCTTAGAATCAAGTTGATCTCTCGTTTTGTGAACCGTTCAATTAACTAATTCCTATTCGAACATGAATTGCACGTCGATCTGACCTTAACTCTCAGATCTAATATGGCACTGGAATCAACCTTCAGAACTATCCAACCCGAAAAGATCTGAGTTAGAATTGGTCTTCAGTCGCCAATGTTCGACATAAAAGGCGAGTAACCGTATTGGGTGGCCAGGCTCTCTTACTTGGTTGACACATGTCATCGTATCCCAGTTGCGTAGTTGGATGCTCATGATGTTGATCACTGCTGAGTGCAGCGTTGAACATCAAACAAAACAAACAAGCAAAACTTTCCTTCATGAGTATATTCACAGTTGGAATAACGTATTGGAAATATTCACGTGACGTTACGCGTTAACCACTCTTCTTGAAAACGTTTACCATTGAACAAACCTTCATTGGAAATTATACATTAACTTTCTCTAATAGGCATATGTTTGTTGTCACAGTTTTACCCTGGTTGGGCAGAATTCGATATCTGCTACGGCTGTTCGTCCCCACGTTGTCAACATTCCTGCTGGAGAACAGATTGAAGTTGAAGCTGGTGACAGAATAGGTAAGAATAATGTAATATTATAATACTGCACATTTAAAAAGCGCATGTATCCACGCATGTGTACGTGATTAAAGAGCTAAGACGTTAATGCGTCAGTTAACCCAAGCTGCAATTGAGGCGCCAGGTTATATGCAGTCATATCACTTATCCCACCTGGTACCCATTTGCTGCTCGGTGACCAAGGGCAATTTTGAAAACAACTCACTTATCTAAGGTGAGACCACGTGTCACGTTGTGGCTAGGACTTAAGTCCTAGAAACTCTCAGGAGTCAAGCTGCCAAACTCACACCACCACCAGGTATGCTCCACAGTACGGGTCTTGCTTGTATGTACTGTCATATTTATATGAACTCACAAGAAATTATACCTTTGAGTTGATTTTATCAAATGTTTGATTTTAGCAACAACTTATGTTAACAGAATTGTATTACAAGAAATACCTTGTTCTGGCGCTTAGTCCGAACTCAACCAATATTTGCAAATGTTGGGTCTGGGTTGTTATTTTGTATTATAAATAGAACTGGAATTTAACTTTCGGTTTGTATTGGCTGTCTTATACATCTTATCTGGGAAAATACACATATTTGCTATTTTTGGCACACATTTACAAATTTTCTGACAATTTAGGGTTCATTTGGTGGAATATATTTCTTACACCAGGTTTCATTGAAGTAGAACTAGTATATTTTCGTACAACATCACCCAACCACAGGTTACCTTTCACAAATTGTAGCAGGATTGAGTGAGAGTTACAAAATCGTTATAGAATTTAACATAAGTTCTTTCAGTTTTAATTACCAAACACTGTACACCTTTAAGCTTACCAGTTTAAACGCTCGTCACGCCGAAGGCCCGGGTTCGATTCCCCACATGTGTACAATGTGTGAAGCCCATTTTTGGTGTCCCCGCGTTGATATTGCTGGAATATTGCTAAAAGAGGCGTAAATCTAAATGTCCATTGTATAAGAATGAAAATCTATTTTAATTGACAAATGTAATGATGAATGTGATAATTTTAATGGTTTTAATGACAATCAAAAGTTATATTATGTCTTATCAAGCCCAAATGTTTGTTCTATTGCTGCCAAGACCTGTCATTTTATCCTCTCTAAACGTACATCTTATGTATATGCAAAAGCGTAGGTATATAATACTAAATTCAGCTTTATATTTTAATTCATTTTATTCATATTTCGTAACATATACCATTCTTTACAGTAATTATGTATCCTTATGCACGCTTTACAGAACTTTTTACATAACTCATTATAGGAGTGGCTCAACTTTTATTGATTTTTTTGTACTGAATCTATTTTATGCTGAGGTGAGACTCAAATAAGCAATCTGTCTGTCTGTCTAAACTCACTCACTCACCAGTTTATACTCCCAAGTTTTGAAATAACTTCGATACTTGGCATTGACTGACTTGAGTATAAATCTTTTTGCGGCTCATAAGACGCAAAGCGATTTGGGTGAGTCTCACAACCTTTCCAACAGTTGGGATTTATCATCAGCTTGTGTCCACCTGAGATGTCAATACCAGGGGCTGGGTGTGGTTGTTGAATAAAGATATTAAGGGGGTACCCATTTTGTACTGGGGTTGTCATCAATTTCGTCACATGTACTAGGAGAGTCAGCAAATTTGTACATAAAAATATTAAACATTATGCTAAAACATTAGGGGGGGGGGGGGGCATTGATTTTGTACATGACATGCAGATGTGGTCACTTACTATGCACATACATTTTAGGGGGGTCATTCACTTTGTACATGCTTCTCCACAAAAAAACAATCATCATCACCCCCCAAGCCATAAATTATGACGGTCCCTAACGGGATGAGGGGGCCAGGCCGACATGCATGGCATCGATTTATTCCCACTTTTGGCAGTCCCACTTTTGGCAGTCAATTTTCACACCTGGTTAACGAGCTGGAACAGTTGTCCCGGTTTTGGCAGTTTATGACTCACACCTCATAATTAGCCCTTAGACACCTCGTTAATGAGTCTTAATGGATTTAGAGTGAAGAAGAGAACAGAATAACAAAGAGTTTTATAGGTGATGATTATTTTATTCAGAATACATTTGCAAAGTATTTTTAATGTTCAATCACACCAGCCAGCACACTGCCACAAGCATTGGTGTTGGGGTGTTTGGGGTAGCGTCTTGGTTCTGTCCTTTGTCTTCGTATGCGAAATGCACAGGTTGATGTGTATTAAATCAGTTACTCGATACTTGACAGACCTACGCCATATTGAATATTGCCGAGTACAAATATAAATAACACACTAGAGTACTGTCGGAAATAGAAAAAACTGATTTTTCACACTTATATCTACTGACTGACTGACTGACTGAGTTTGGTTTTACGCCGCTTTTAGCAATATTCCAGCAACATCACGGCGGGGGACACCAGAAATGGGCTTCACACATTGTACCCATGTGGGGATTCGAACCCGGGTCTTCGGCGTGACGAGCCAACGCTTTAACCGCTAGGCTACCCCACCGCCCCACTTATATCTACAATTTACGTACCTGGCTGAGCAACCTAATTGCCATCTATAGTCTGATCTATTGTTTTCAGCATGTTTTATTACACATCCCACTGAAATCCCAGTTATGGGGGTTATTTCGACACATGCCATTTGCATTTGCAATTTTAGGGATACAGAGAAACAGCCTATAAACAGTTTTGTTTCTGTTTCCAACAGTACTTTAACACATTTCATTGATAAAATCTTGGCACATTTCAGGTGTATATAATCCGTATGAGCGAGCGGGGATAACCTATGACACGAACCGTGCCCAAGGTGAAGGCAGCCTTAAACTGGCCTCAAACGTGTGGTACGTCAGCGATTTCGTTATCAACAATGACTACGAGTTCAAAGAAAGCAGCCCGTTGAGGATCATGTCTTTCAGAGCTATCCTCGGACCCAAATAGTGAAAGGTGAGAGCTAGAACTGTATCAACGTATACATATATGGATGTAGATAAGCACCCCGTTTTGTATTTTGTTGCAACAATTATTATCAGCATACCACCTAGTGGTTCATAAACGCATGCTCAGGATAGTAGAGAGTACTCATGGATGTGACAGAATGTTTATTTCTTTCTTAAGTTTGATATACAATTATTCTATTCTTTTCTTAATTATTGTCCACGCTTTCAGACTATTTGTAAAGAATCATTATTGTCGCGAAGCTACCCACATTATGACGTCAGCAATCAAAGTCTAAATATTCATGTCATGTTTGTGTGAATGGCATAGACCATTTAAAAATAATTATTTACACGTGTTTCGTTTTGAAATTTATGAACCGACAATGAAGTACACTATTTATGTGTATAGTGTTTGAAATATTGGATTTTATTCATTTGGTATTGTTATTTTTTTGCAGATTCGTCTGACATGTATGTGTACGAACAAAGAAAGACCTCCGACTGCGTCCGAAATCGAACACGACCCGTCCACAACTGAACAAGTTTCGAAATTATGTTTTCTTTTCCTACTATCAGTTAGGATATATAATTACCGCTATGATGTGTGATTTCGGGCATATTTAAACCCATTATACAAGATATCATAGTTTTTAATACTCTGATATCAGCATTTAGTCCAGTCAATGAATGCATACGATGTATATTCTGTTAAGGAATGTGTCGGATTTTCATGCATTCTGATTAAGCTGAGGCTAATTTGATGTTGCACTATTTATGTTGTTGAGTATAGTGTTTTTCAATGCCCTTGTTTTATTTGTTTACTGTGGTTCTAAATACTTATGCAGCGATAAATAAACTTAATGCAAGCAGATCCGTTGTTGTTGTTTTTATGTTTTGTTTTGTGTTGTTTCAGTTTTTGTTTTCATGTGCGGAAAAAATAAAGTATTATAACGTTCTCAGAATGTGTCGCTTGTCACATGGAGACTGACAGGGGTCCCAGCCCCATCTTCGAACACTGCATGCGACAGTGATGATCGCTAGGTGGCATGCCTACACTATATCGAGACACCCGTGAAGATACGGGTTAGAATTGGTCTCTAGTAACCCATGCTTGTCGTAAGAGGCGACTAACGGGATCGGGTGGTTAGGCTCTCTGACTTGGTTGACACATGTCATCGTATCCCAGTTGCATAGATCGATGCTTATGATGTTGATCACTGGATTGTCTGCTCCATACCGCGTCCATATAGCTGCAATATTGATGAGATCGGTTTAACGAGACGGGGGCACCCTAACAGTTAACCGGTGCGAAGCGGGATTCAAATCCCAGATTCCTGTCGTGTCTCAAGGGACGAAACTCTGCACAGTGAATTGCTGCGTGACAAACGGGACACCCCTGCCTGGAGTGAGATCACTGTATGTTATATATGACACAAGACGACACTCACAATGAGTGACAGCAATATTCCAGCAATATTACGGTGGGAGACACCAGAATGGGCTTCACACAACGTACCCATGTGGGGAATCAAACCGGATCCTCAGCGTGATGAGCGAACGCTCAAACTACTTGTCTACCACACTGCCCCTGAAATAAAGAGGTGTGAACGAAAAAAACTTTTCACTGGCTACCGTCGTGCATCATGTTGACAAGCGGCGTGTTATATTTTTAAAAGTTCTCAAATATTTGCATTTCTTAAATAACCCAGTCTGAGACTTTATGTTGTGAGTAAAATATTGCTTAGCTTACACTTAGTTTACACTTAGTTTACGCTAAGCATACACTTAGCTTACACTTTACGTTCGCATTTGTTCGCCATCCTGAAGATTCTGTCGAGTTACTCGAAATTCGAGATAAAAGTGATATTCGATCGTTTTATCAATGATCACGGGAATTTTGCCTGGTCTGGTGCAGTCTCTATTGTTTACAGATTCCCGTCATATTGCTAAATGTTGCTCAGTGCAGCGTTTAGATTAACATCAACAAACAAACAAACAAATAATATCAACATTTTACCAATTAACAATCCTTTTATCTTTTACGTGGTACTGAGTGACTAAGTACCGTTGATGGTAGGTGACTACAAGTATTCCCCTACCGAAGCTTATACGCTATAATCACCTTGGATCAGTTAATGCAGAACACGCGTACTCTATTCGTGGATTGATTAATAAATCAATTATAAACAAACAAGTTTATCCAAAATCAATCAACAACAGGAAAATAAGCTTTTCTCTTTCTACTGGTTGGTTTGATGATGTCAATAAATAGTCGATATTATAACTGCCCCTCAGATATTGATATTGATTTCAAGTTGCGAATTCATAATTGAATAAAAAGGTAACCTCTCTGAAGTACTTTGTTCAGAGTCCTACTTTCACGCTAGGGCCATTGCAGCACTTACCATAATACAAGAAGGTCAATAGTCATGGTGAGATTCATTGAGCAACCACAAACCGATTCATCGTGAGTACTGTGACGGGCTTTGATTTCTGTTGGTCATTTGGGCTTCAGAAACCTTGAAGAAGGTAGAACCAACGGACGTGGTATCATGAAGACTCTGTTCGTGGTGTTCCTTCTGATGGCGGGGTGCTCTGGAACGGTCTTTCAGGGGCTGTTTTCCGGGGAACCATCTTGCAGAAGGGAACATGTGTTTGATGAAGTTATTGTCGGGATTGTACCAGTGTCGTCCCTGACGGAGTGCGTGTTGGAGTGTCTCGTATACCCGAAGTGTCTGTCCTTTAACTACTGCACGATTGACAACGTTACTGCCTGTCAACTCTCTACAGAACCCACAGACGGCACGTGTGATCAACTCAAGCCCAAACCTGGATGTAACTATTACGAGAAGGCAAGTAGTAATATTTACAAGGTACCATTCTAAGACCCGTTAAGATCCGAGTTGGTTTGTTTGCTTTTTTTAACGCCGCACTCAGCAATATTCCAGCTGTATGGCGGCGGTCTGTAAATAATCGAGTCTGAACCAGAGAAACCAGTGATCAATATCATGAGCATCGATCTACGCAATGGGGATACGACGACACGTGTCAAACAAGTCAGAGAGCCTGACCATCCAATCCCGTTAGTCGCCTCTTAAGGCAAGCATGTGGCGCTGAAGACCAATTCCAGCCCGGATATTTGATGGGTCTTAAGTAAGATCCTGGTCGTAGGAATAGGAATGGCATCGGGTGGTCATGCTTGCTGGCATGGTTGATGCTTGTCAATGTATCCCAAGGAATCTATTATTGAGATGTCCTTGTCATAAAATAGTAATGTTGAACACGACGTAAAACAAACAAACATTCACTAAGTTATATTTGATGAAGCGAAAAAAATAGCACATTGACCCGCCAAGAAACCACATGGAATTTTTAGTTTCTTGATTGCTTCGTTTTGTTTCAATTCCACGGTTTCCGGTCAGGCCTAGGGCATTTGTGTTGTTAAGACAAGCGTTTGTCGGTACATAAATATACATTGAAGCAGGTTATGTTAATAGGAACCAAGCTTTGCAAAATACTGCTGTGAAACAATATTCATTTGTACGTTCACAGTGAGTGAGTGAGTGAGTATGGCTTTACGCTGCTTTTAGCAATATTCCAACTTGTACACACATTGTACCCATGTGGGGAATCGAACCCGGGTCTTCGGCGTGATAAACCAACGCTTTAACCACTATGCTACTCCACCGCCCTATCCTTTTTACGTTCATAGTGAGTGAGTATGGTTTTACGCCTCTTTTAACAATATTCCAAAAATATTACTGCGGGGGACACCAGAAATGGGCTTCACACATTGTACCCATGTGTGGATCCCAACCCGGGTTTTAGGCTAACGCTTTAACCACTTTGCTACCCCGCCGCCGTTTGTAGGTGTTGGAACATATGAAACGTGAACCTTATTTCTGTGCTGCTGCGTAATATATACTCGAGTACATGTTTACCTTGAATCAAAGAGCTAGTCTTGTTTCTGTTGCATCTCCCCGTGTAGAATCTTCTTCAACCCATGGTTGTCAGGTGGGAACGGATGGTCAGCTTCGCTGACTTGATCGCCACAAGTCATCGAACCATAATTGCATAGATCGATGCTCATGATGCCAGAAATTGAATTGTCTGGTTCAGTTTCGATTCTTTTCAGACCGTGGCCCTGTAGATGACATATTGCACCAACAGACAAACAAACGAAATATATGTTACTCCAATGTGTTTTGTTCCAGTTGTGAGGATGATGGTCCCTGTCGACGTGTCAGTATGGTCTTCGTGTGTGACAGAAGGATGTGAGCACCAGGAGAAGGTATCGATAGTTGACAGTTGACGCTATCACCTGGATGTGGGAAACATACATCTTAGTAGCGTCTGTGTACATAACAGTTGCAATGGCAACAAACATGAAAAATAAAGTTTTCTATCTTTCGACAAACATTCAAAAATTAAGGTGTGATCATCAGTGAGACAGAACCGGAAGCGGAAGAATCCATTGAGTAGGTTCCTAGATGAAGTTTCATGTGTTGATCTTTAAACCCATGCGGGTACAGATGGTCATCAGTTGTTGATTGACGGTGACAACTCCGGTTTCGTATTCCGGGGATGTTCCTAATGTGCTTACGGTTCATTCACTTTATGGTTGAGTGGGTTTGAAGTTTAGCCTGGTTCACCCTTCAACATTCATAAACTGCCTTAATCAGTCTTATACATAGAATAACCAACAATATTGGTGTTACAATTTATATTTCAAGGATGACTGTAATATTAAAAATTTAAATTAAATAAATATTATGTTTAGCACATTCTTAAGCACATTGACAATAAGTTAAGATATTGTCGAGAATTTAACACATTTCACAAAGAAATAAGCTTTATGCTTTTGACACAGTTTTTAGAGTTTTCACAGAGAGCAATGCAGGATGTGGATTCCACTAAATACTTTTCGCGTACACGGTTATCAGTATTGCAATGATACATATAATACTGCAATCTTGTTTCTCTCAAAGATTGGCAAACAAATAAATCTAATTAATTGTATCAACTGTAAACACTCGCATTGCAGAAAAAGTCTAATTTGATAAAATTGTAAATTGTAAAGAGGAGATTTACAAGATATTTACAGTTTGTAAAGATGAAATTTACAAGATATTTACAATTTTGTAAGATGCAATTTACAAGATAGTTACAGTTTGTATATTTGAACTTAACAAAATTGTAAATTTTGTAAATCATGAAAAAATTTCTTGTGTGACGAGTCATTAGTCGGATGCGAAGACAGATTCAGTAGTATGCTGGATGTCAAGAGGTGGGTGTGTTACTACCCTCACTGTATTCCAAGGGGCAAACCTTCCACTTCTGTTTGTTTAGCAGGTAACACTTTACATACACTTATATAATTCAGACTAATGGAACACCTTTTGCTAGGGAAACCAGCGCTTACAAAACTATATGTGTATATAGTAGTCTGTTGATATACACGATGCAACAACAAGATATATTCAGTGCCTGTGGTAACCGATGGATAAAATATATATAGTTTTGTAATTTTAGTTACCTGTAATTTAGTGTTCTAGGTACCAACAAATACTCGTATACCGTTAATAAATCCTAACAACATGTCATTTGTCTTCAACAAAAGATCTGTCATGACAAATATTGTTAGATCTCAGACTGTTACTTGGAAAACATAAAAGTCGACTTGTTTCAAAAGCCAACCACAGTTATTATTACTCCGAGAAACGCTTGATTAAATAAGCGATATGTCAAGTGATCGGAATTACGAAGTGTCTTGTAATAATCACATTGTTGTGATTGATCAATGCTTTGATGTCAGTAGGCAATCAGGTGATTTTTGTTTAATCATAAAAAGGAAAGGATTTGTATCAAATACATTTGGTATTTTGCCCGACGTTGCCAAATCAATATTGTAACAAAATGTTTAACATGCAAGATGCCCATGTTGTTGTTTTACAATCATGCAAATATCAATTTAATATACGACTGATTTTCGTGTTAAAGAAAACAGGATGATCAAAGCAGATGATCTATTATTAAGACATCTGTTATTCCGATGAGTTGTTTAGGTGCATTATCATCATATTACATTTGTCCACGTTGGACAATACAGATAGCGAAAGAATTGGTGATACCATTAGAAACGGCGTATCTACTGATAAATTACATGCTTTGTAAGAATCCGTAATAAATGTGTTCCTGTTGTCATGGTTATCATGCTGGTTTTTTTCTACAAAATGCATGCGTGTGCACTCATGCATGCGAAAGATACCCAGAACTAATATCGACAATGACGTTCATATATCGACAATGACGTTCACTAGTCACGCCGAAGACCCGAGTTCGATTCCCTACATGGGTACAATGTGTGAACCCCATTTATGGAATATTGCTAATAGCGGTGTAAAACTGAACTCTGGTGGAGATTCATTCACTCATCCGATTTTAGACGTTAACCACGTTGGTAAAACCTTCTGGCACAGCTTTGGTGCTGATAAACTCACTCATATTCCGGTACGCGGAAAGATTCCTGGCAGACCTAAAGAAGTCAGCTCAGACAGCGAAATGATTGACTTCCTCTTGGGTCCACATATGCCGTAATTTTGGATCGCACGTGGTCACTTTCTGAAAGGCAACATGTATTCACAGCCTCGGCAATTTACACTTGTCAGATGAGTACACAAAGTATGTGATCTAGACTTCCATTTTCTGGATGCACGGTGGCTGAGTGGGTTAGATCGCTGACTTTGTATGTTGCCTCACTGAGAGTCTAGGTTCGATCCCGGATCTGACTAACCCCCAAACATACTGGAATCTATACTTCACCGAACACTGTTATCTCCGATATATATTATTAGTTTCTGTGAATATAAAGTCCTCCCTTGATTATATTCGTCATTGTCAGTAATCCCTGAGACAGTGAATTTGTGGTACATTTGTTGGACCCAGCTACACATATCCCTTTGTGCTTATTGTTTTAGCTACACTACACACGTAGGCGTTAATTAGCCAATCATGATGACGCATAACCCATTTTATTTTTCTGAGTGACATTTAACCGGTTTCATGTGAATGAATGAAACTGAGCCATGCCCATGATTGTGAGTATTCACTGCCGAGCAAAATATAGTAAACATTTTGGACATTTTTCGAAAACATAACGTTTCATTCACTGGAACGCTGAAAATGATCCAATACATCAAGAACAAAACAGCAATGATACCAATATGATACCTATATCATTTCTAGCCGCCATCAACAATGATCGTCACGATATGGCTGAAAAATTGTCGATGCGACGCTAAATATTAACTCACTCACTCATTCATTCACTCACATGGCGTGTATTTTCTTTTGCCCGGTAGTGTAGTATCCACAGGAAGCCACAAATGGCACTGTATCCCATGAAGAATACGGCGTTATCTGGCGCTGGTTCATTGACTGGTCCCTCGAAGGTACGTTGATCATGACTGCCTTGGTATGACATCTTCATAGTTGGTAGTTCAATGGCAAAATCATTTTGCTGCTTGACGTTCATTACAAAGCGTCTGTACCTTTGGATATCATGACAGGGACTAGTCCGATAACCGTCATATTTCAGAATAAACTCTATTTCCTTTGCCGCACCGGAACACGAACAGAACACCTGCCTGGAAACAAGTGGGAGAGTGAGTGGTTTAAGTTTTTAGAATATTAGCTTTGAATAATACTTCAGTTGTACCACATGGTGGCAGACTGATGTGGAAGGAAGGCCCGAATTGAGATATCAGGACAAACATATATTGAGGAGTCGGGAATTCGAACCAGAGATCAGAGGGTTCTGTCACGCTTGTTAGAGACGCAACACTGCACGACCTTACGAGCAAACCTTATTTAATTATTTGGTGTAACGGACCAAGAGCAATGATCAATTCGAATCTGGATTTATAACCGACAATCGCAGGTATATGTGGTCTTCACGTATACATTGTAGGGGACGCAACTCTGCCTTTGTACAGCGCCACATGTGACTAACAATGGAAGATACATGCATGATTGTTTGACTATTAAACTCAGTGAATCAATGTAGATTTACAAACTACTGACAATTAGTGAACGTTATGGTGAACTGAATATATGACTGTACAGGATTATTTATCTTCATATTACATCTTACTGATGCACAACGAAACGTTTGACGTTTGAACGAGAGCGGGAGACGTTATGCTGTATCAAGGATAACCGAATGGTGTGGCGGAAAGGGTGGGTATCTTCATGCCTGTTATGTAAAAAGAAATAAAGCTTCCAGCTACTTCAAAACTGTCTTTCACTTTCTGTAAAATTTGAACATGCCTTTGCCACGCTAACATGCCGCTATCAATAGAAAACATATCCATCGGAAAATGAAACATTGTAGAGATTACACTTTGAAATGGAGATAACATGTGTGACAAACAAAAGAACCCATCAAACAGACATAGATCAACCTAATTGCTGAAGCTTGAAGTAGAGTGTTTGTAACAAACTGTTGAAATGGCGATAAACAGTATAAGTGGTAAAAGTAAAACCCATAAAATGAATATGTGTTCCACCGCCCACGCCAGTAAGTGTGGTGTAGTTTAAATTGTCTAAAAAAACCAGACTTGTGAGTTCGAAAATATTGATATTAATATCTTTGCCTTTGAATATTTATATTGCATGTGGGGACTCTAGCCTACAAACGCTACCTTATTGACAACAGTAACTCATCTTTATTCAGCTATATTCAGGCCCTTTCAAAGGATCACGCGCGTTGGAATCGATGTTGAAATATTGTATAACTGTTATTGTGTACGTTTAAAAGCGTCAATAATTGATAGAATCGCCATTGTCGAGATGCCTTTGCATTTGTACATATAGCACAGGACACATGGATTATGATTCAACTCAAAGCCATAACGATCGATATATTGATTCAGATAGTTTTGAAGCACTGATACCAGATTAGATCTGAGTGTTTGGTTCAGATCGACCTGCAATTCAGCTTCAAATAGGAATTGGTCTATTGAACCGTTGACAAAACGAGGGGACAACTTGATTCAAAAGCTGGAAATCACTAAATCTTCTGAAATTACCACAAGGATGGGTTGTTCAAGATCAAATCTTCACGGGTATGGAGGAGAGTAAATTTACGCCGCTTTTAGCAATATTCTAGCAATATCACGGCGGAGAACACCAGAAATGGGCTTCATGAGGGGAAGCAAAGGGTGGAAATCACTCATGCTTCTGAAATTGGAAGTTAAGCCACTTGGGCTCACCCTGCAACCGTCTCCCCATGCACAAATAACACGACACGCCAATACATGTCAATCACAAACGTGGCGTGTCACCAACATGAAACACGCATGGCACACCACTACATGTCAATCACAAACGTGGCGTGTCACCAACATGAAACACGCATGACACGCCACTACATGTCAATCACAAACTTGGCGTGTCACCAACATGAAACACGCATGACACGCCACTACATGTCAATCACAAACTTGGCGTGTCACCACGCACATGAAACACACAAACGTGGCGTGTCACCAACATGAAACACGCATGACACGCCACTACATGTCAATCACAAACTTGGCGTGTCACCAACATGAAACACGCATGACACGCCACCTTATGTCAATCACAAACGTGGCGTGTCACCAACATGAAACACGCATGACACGCCACTACATGCCCTCCGGAACCAGAGACGTGCCATCTACGTGACAAACAGCTACATAACGTGCCCCATATACATGCCACACTAGTGAAACGCCACCTACATCTCAGATACACACACGCACACACACACACACATACGCGTCCTGCAGTTCAGTGACACATCATACATATCACACACAGAAAGACAGACAGAGACATGTCCTTCATTCCAGTGACACGCCTCGTACATCACACACACACACACACACACACACACACACACACACACACACACACACACGCACACATGCACACCTGTGACGAGCCACGTACATGTTACGCACGCCAGTTAAACGCTACCTCCAAGTCAAATTACATACACACGAGCCACACAAACAAAGTCACGTGTTAAGTGCTTTCTACCACATCCTTCAGCCACGTGACACCTACATGTATGGCTCCGAACACTGAGGACCAGAAACTGTAGTTGGGGAGGAGTTCGGCTCCTGAGGCCTTCCGTACAAACTTCTGGAAGATGACCCCTCCGATGATGTACAAGATCACACATCCTGATATTCTGAAGAATTAACATCAAGCATTTGTCATAACGTTTTCATTTCGTTGCAGGGACATTGTATGCTGCAACATTCTTTTTGAACAATCTGATACATCGTCAGCTGCTAAAAACACATAACGACATGTGTGTCTTGTCATAAATCTATGAATTTCGTAATCCTAATGTTCTCATTGTGTGTGAGTGCGTGAATTTAGTTTTTCGCAATATTCCAGCAATTTCGGCCACCAGAAATGGCTTTCACACATTGTACCCATGTGGGGAATCGAACCCGGGTCTTCGGCATGGAGGGTGAACGCTTTAACCACTGGGCTTCCCCAACGCCCTTCTCATTTTGTGGTCAAAAGATTATGAATACGGTCAGTGAGTGAATCCCAAATAGGCATTTTACTAAAGTATATGTTCAAGAGCTAAATACCTTTGGATTTAGGACTTCATCGTGACTGAGCTGGTCTTAATGCCTCCTTTGAAAGATATTATGTTTTACAGAGTGTCAGATGAAATAGATTAAAATGAAAATAATCTCTCAGTTACACTGATCGTACTGAGACTGTTAAACTGAAAAACACGAGTGAGCACAGAGGCCAAAGATCCTGGCACGACAAAGGGCCGCAACTCTGAACAGTATTGTTTTGAATGCATTATGGGTGCAACCTAAAGGAACATTAAGTGAACAACTTACGCAATTACTACAATGGTTCCAATGGAAACAGCACTAGGTCCCCCTCCCCCTCCGGTCCCAGGACACGCGTGCTTACTGTGAAGAGTTAAATACTGAAACAGGCAAACATTTGATGATACTCTTTGTTTCTATCATTCCAAAAAGTTAAAATTCCGAAGTACAGGCACCAAGAAATGAGACAATTCCGACCGGGTTGCAAAGGCACGAAATTGCCCTTTTTTACCTCTTATATTGGAAAAGCTGGCATTCTGGAAACTGTGCCTTCCCGAAACGTCCCGAACGATCAATACTGCCTTGTCAAAATCAAAGGGACATAACTCCATTTACAATATTGACACAACTGCTTTAGACTTTTACTATCGCTTCATTTACGTCCATTGACAATCCCTACAAATAAGCTTACAACGTATTTCATTTACACATTACACGTTACTGTAAAATGTAGTGTTTACGTACATATTGCTGGCTCCCGGCTGGAATTTCCCCCTTCACGTCAAGTTTACCGGTCTCCATTTTGTCACACTTCAACGTCACAGAGAGCGCTCTATTAATTGAAACATTATCAGCAGTGAGTGATTGAATATCACGGCGGGGGACGTGAGAAATGGTCTTCACACATTGTATTCATGTAGGGAATCAAACCCGGGTCTTCGAAGTGACGAATTACGAAAGCTTTAACCACTGCACTACCCCAACATCCCTGACACATTATCAGTAACGGACATTGGATGCCATGGATGCGTCAACAACAAAACAGTTAAAGTGTGTTCGCTCTCTATCCTCATGGGAAATACCATGAATGAGTGAAAAGAGTTTTATTAAGCTTTCAGCAATATTTCAGCAATATCACGATGAGGAGCATGAAGAATAAGGAATCGAATCGGGGCCTTCGGCGATATGAGGTGACGATTTAACCATATTACGGGCTCACTTCGCTCAACCCGAATCCAACGGGTTAACTTACTTTGTTACCCGTGAAGGTCCGGGTTATAATTGGCCTTCAGCAACCCGATTTTTCTCGGTAAGAGGCAACTGTCGAGATCACAGGCGCCCAGGCTCGCAGACTTGGTCCACACATGTCATTGTGCTTAGATCGATGCTCATTGTGTTAATGACTGGATTGTCTGGTTCAGACTCGATTGTTTACAGACCGCCGCCATATAGCTGGAATATTGTTGAGTGCGGCGTAAAACAACAAACAAACCAACAATAACCTACTTCGCCCCGTCTGTGTACTGAATCTGAAGACCATCTGACACGTCATTTATAAACTGTGCAGTGTCCTGCTTGCCAATACTCGTGAAGTCTCCACTATTCGTGTCTTGCTGACAACCCTGAAAACAGAAGCGAGGCAATCCTGTAAGAGACCTTATCGTCACAAAAAACTTAATATGTCTGAACCAACCATAAACCTCAGTGTAATGGGTTCGGTGTAATGGCATAAGTGAGTAAATTGTACTTAAAGCCACTTTCAGCAATACCCCAGCACATCACGGCGAAGGAGAGTAGAACTTCACACTCTGGCCGATCGAGCCACTGGCCATTTTAAGCGGTTGTTTAAAGGGGTGTGGAAGATCCTCTCTTGACTGCACGTTTAGGTTTAAGTACATCTCTGCATGTCAGTGGTACTTACACATGGAACAATACTGTGTGGTATTACGCCATCATGCAATATACATGTTATTAAAAGTAGCGTAGACCCCAAGTCACTCACGAGGAAGGTTATGAGTGAGTGGCCAGATGAATATGGTTTTACGCCGCTTTTAGCAATATTCCAGCAATATCACGGCGGGGACACCAGAAATGGGCTTCACACATTGTACCCATGTAGGGAATCGAACCCTGATCTTCAGCGTGACGAGCCAACGATATAACAACTAGGCCACCCCAAGGAATATAATGAATTACACCATGACACTGGACACCAGAAATGGGCAGCACATATATTGAAGCACCAATACATTGAATAGCCCGCTCCCAAGCTTCAGAAGCAAACTATTTTAACCAATGAGCTGGAAGGACCCCGTCCCCCTTCTTAACACGCCCAGACACAGACACGCACATGTACAAGGTCACGCACCAGCACACACGCATTAACACAGAGAAACACGCAAAATCGCACGCACACACTCACTCACGCACGCACGCCTGGTAATGAAATCCAGGGCCTAGATGTTCGAAGCTCTCTTAGAGCTAAGATAGTGTTAAGTTAATGCTAATGTATGGCACTTAGGACCATCTTAACACTAGGAGAGCCTCGAAAATCTAAGTCCAGTACTTTACCGCGACGCCAATGCAGGTGCCCTCTGTAAATGGGTGACATGGGTTCCAGGAATACTTGTAGTAGCCAGCAGAGTCCAACAGGTCAGAGAATCTGAAAGGAGGCAACACTATGTAAGAGTTTTTAGGTATCCATTCTGCAACCAAAGCTCTTACTGCGTCCATAACGAGGTGTAAAAACACCACGATGTTTCCGATGAGTATATCTTAATTTATGTCAGAAGATTTGTAATGCGTTAGCCAAAGGTTTGACATTCCATCATCTTTGCTAAAAAAATAATCAATAACACCTGCAAATCCGAAACACTTAGCACATATTTTTTAATTTTTGCAGTTCTTATATGCACTATCGTTGCTACGACATGACGTCACATGTAATTTTATGACGTCATGATGACGTTAAATGACTGACGAATCCGGTTGGCAGGTACAAAAAAAGAATTGAAATAGTTCTCATAAATCCTGTTCAATCGTAATAGAAAAATGCTCTATGCTTTCTGCAAAGCTGAGAATAGTTTTTTTTCGGTATATGAGCTAAGAAAAAATATTTACAAAGGAGATTATTGGTGTAAGGCCCGATTTCTTGCCCTTTCTAAGGATGTTTTTGGCAATTCAACGCTATTTGCTCCATGGCAATGGCCCGCAGTTTTATCTTCCCTCGTATCTTTGTATATTACATTGATACGTATATTCGCCGGCTTTAACAACACGAACGAAAAACTGATTTCTTCGGTCCTATACCGAAACTTTCTAAGTATTACCTTCTGCCTTTCGTCTGCAAAAGGTCAATATTAAGCATAAAGAGGGCCCGCCATTTTTTGTATCAGTCACCTTTCGTGCATTTAAATCAGTGCAGCGCAAATATTAAGAATAAAGAGGGCCTTCCTCTCCTTATATCAGCCATTTTGCAGTAGTGCCCTGTAAGTGCCCTGTACCCTTCTTGGCAAGAACGACATCTGAATGATGAAATGTCGCTCGCTCACGTTTAGATTAACATTTTCATCGCAAATTAGAACTTTACGTACTTTTTATGACGGAAAAGGTTCGATTACGGCTTCTTTTATATGTAAATATACTTCGGTATATGCCACATATTTGCTGTTATTCCAAATCTGGTTTCAAAGTAACAGTACTTTACTATGCAAGCGAATGGAGATCGTTGCTCGTCTACCTCACATTGATCTTGGGGAAATATTAGAGTACACGAAAACTAGCGCACATATCTTAGAATAAATCCACAACGATGTTTAATATAGTGATGTCATCAAATTCTGAAATTTTAAACCAAATTCTTGATATTCGACTTATCCAGTATTCTCGATTTTGCATGATTCTTACGTGGAGCTGTACTTAAGTAAAATTCCTGATACATCGGGCCTTGTAAAGTGCTTCGTTTTAATGACTACATGTAAGTGTCATTTGTTCTGTTATCTCTTTGAGTACGTGAGTTTGGTTTTACGCTGGTTTAGCAATATTCCAGCAATATTCCAGCAATATCACGGCGAGGGGAACCAGAAATTGGATTCACACTCTGTTCCCAGGGAATCAAACCCGGCGTCACAAGCGAACGCCTTAACCACTAGGCTATCCCTCAGCCTCATTTGTGTATGTGTTTTAGTGATGTCCGTATTCCATGTTACGTGCTACATGTGAGCGTGTGTGTCTCTTACGATGTAAGATAAATTTGGGACATAAAAATATCAATCAATCAATCAATCAATCACACGAGATCCATATGAAGTGCGGTACAAACAAATATGAATATAATGTTAGCATCACAGTACTCACGCCGCTGTGTTGTCGGTCTTTGCAAGGGGCGCGAGATCGATCAGTCCTTCTGAATTCCGACATGAGCAGGAACTCACCTTATGACATAGTTCGGCTGAATTACATAGACCTAGGATGGTACTACACAATACTGACAGTACAAGAAAATTATACATATTCAAGCGGCCTGTCCTTTCAAACTGCATTGTACTTGCTGGGATCAAAGGTATTGAGATCGCAGGGGCTATGTTATCTGGTGTTATCACTGATGTGACGGCAGCCCACTGAGCGTTATCACACACTGTTACAGGACGGGTTAACGATTGAGTGGCTGCTAGGCGAGTGTTTTTGTTTGATTGTTGTTTTATGCCGCACTCAGCAATGTTGCTGCTGTGTCACTTCGGTTTGTCAATAGCCGGGCCGCATCATGAGGATACGATAACATGCATCAGCTATTTCGGCGAGTGTGATCTCTCGATCCCGTTATTCGGCTTTCACTAAAGACCGGATCTTCATGAGTGAGTGAGTGAGGTAAGATTTTAAGTCACATCGGCAATATTTCAGCCATATCGTGACTAAAACAAGGTATAGATTTATAATGATTAAAAATTGAATTATAAACACTTGTCAACGAATGGCAGTAACACAACTAGATTATCACAGATATATATTTAAAACTAGCAATTAAATCTACAACAGTTTAACTACAGAGGACGATACAATATAAAAACGGGCTATAGATCGCCAACAACTGAAGGTAGATTACCATACTAGGGACCATGGGGACTTACAGTACCTTTGCTACCTGCATGGACCCTAGTTGGACTTACACCATTCCTTCAGCTGCTGGCGATTGTAAGAAATGTCAGCCAAAATTAAAATAACCAGAATACTACGTTTAAAAATCCTGGTAAGTTTAAATTGACTTAGGAGTGAGTGAGTGAGTGAGTGAGTGAGTGAGTGAGTGAGTGAGTGAGTGAGTGAGTGAGTGAGTGAGTGAGTGAGTGAGTGAGTGAGTGAGTGAGTGAGTGAGTGAGTGAAATACCTCAGCCCTTTATCTTTGCTCTGACCACCGCTACACCATCAACATGTTTCATGAGGAGATAGATGCGGGGCACCAGGTATGTTAACTGTACATTGATCTGGGACAAGGACAATATAAGGACAATTTCATGATTTTATCAGCTTTTGATTGCCATTCCTTTATCCTCTACGAACTTTCAGTGACACTATTGGTTTTACGTTACATTGTGTTCCAGGAATAGCCAAACGGCAGGGATTTTCATCAGAGTATTATTCTGTCACGTGGACATTCCGCGGAAAATGCCTCTCACATAGTGATTCCTTTTTGCATAAGAACACTACCCATGTCACAATACTAGCTTAGGGAAATGTCCGGAATTTTGTTACATGAAACAACAAATGTTAATTGAATAAGTATGGCTGATGAAACTTGGGCAGCCAGGGCATGTGTAACCTTGTGGGTGGGAAACTGTGCTTCAAAGGCGCTGATCAATGGCTAATGTTTTGTACGCCAGCAACCAATATTTTACGGCTGTTTCCAAGAAACATAAAATGCTATTTCAGAATTTTCTTTCGCCTTAGAAGATAACATACTGTTTCTATGTTTTGTTTCTTGAACACTTTCATCGAATTCATTTTTATATCGTTTGTTTATTGTCTAACTCCAAACTCAGCAATTTTGCATGCAAATAATCGAGTCTGAACCAGACAATCCAGTGACCGGGATCACGAGCATCGATCAACGCAATTGGGTTACAATAACACGTTTTTATATCAGCATCAAGGTCCACATCTATCTATCTATCTATCTATGGAAAAACCTATATAGCGCCATATCCAGAAATAAACTGCTCTGCAGCGCTTGAGACTCTGATGGAAGGTTAGATGTTGTATGCTTCACGGAAGTAATGAGTCTTTAGCTGTGATTTGATTGAGTCCAGGTCGTGGTTAGATCTCAGGTGTTGTGGGAGTTGATTCCACAAGTTTGGTCCGGCAGTTTGAAAACAACGGCTGGTGATGCGACTGGTTTTTAGTGCAGGTGGCTGAAGGAGAAACTGGTGAGAGGATCGAAGAGATCTGACAGGTTGATATCTGGTTATCATGCTGGAGAGATACTGAGGGGCTTGATTGTGGAGACACTTGAACACAAGCAGGACAACTTTGTATTTGATCCGCTGCGGCACTGGCAACCAGTGTAGATGTTGGAGAACTGGTGTGATGTGATCATGTCTCGTTGTTCTTGTTGCGACTCGGGCTATACATCGCCGTATATAACCAATAATTTCCAATACATGTATAGCTGGTTAGCAGCTATCGTAGGCATTTTGGAAAAGGGTTTATTAGGGATATATATGTGCCGTTGAAACTGACATCCAACGATCGAGGGGAGATTACCAGCGCCTTGAGCAAGCACTAGTTGCCTGGATATTTGCGCTATATAAATATCATATAATAATAATAATAATATTCCTTGAGTTATGTAAATTGAATATCTCTCTAGGTAAGGACACGGCTGTCAATAGAAAGGTAATCAACGCAACTTGACCATTGTCATCATGGCCACCAAGACAGAGTCATTTGCAAATTAGCTGCCTATAATATCACAGTTAGGCAATGGCCGGTTGGCCACTGAAGCAAGACATTGTGGATGAGGCGCTGGCCGATCACACATCTGTCACAAATACGACACGTGACAGTCTGATCAGGATTCGATCCCTAGGGAGAAATAGATAATGCTTTGTGTTAGTCGACTTGACAGCGGCTAGGTAGGTTGGCTGACCATTGCCTCCCGAAATGCCGCCTAGCCCTTGTTATAACACCATGTAGCTGTACAAATTGAATTACGAATAAAGTGTCGTGGACCCACTGATGGACTCTTGTATTCAAAGAGACAGATCTCCCTTCTAAACAGCCCGGGATACAGCTGAATCAGCTGAAGTATTGCCGAGTATTGTGTTAAACAAAGAAACAAACAACAATGAACACCGACGTAGGACGCCGTCATTTCATTAGATTAAGCTTGACTGTGATATTATATTTTAATAACAATAATGTTCTTTCATTTACCATTTAGAACCTAGCCTTTCCTCGACATAATATCAAAGGGTTCATATTGTAACGGAACACCCTTCATATTGTACTTTGTTGACACCAGTGAGATCTAATAACGTCCAATAACCCAATCAACTGATGAACAGTTGCTTGCAGCCCATGGTCATGGGGATAAATGTGTTGTTATTATGTTGTTGTTATCATGTTGTTGTATAAAAGAGTTTTCTGTATTGATAAATGTCATTAAAGGATAGTATTGCCTCGTATGAGTGAGTGTGTGAGTTAGGTTTATGCCTCTATTCGCAATATTCCAGCAATATTATTACAGGGGACACCAGAAATGGGCTTCACACATTGTACCCATGTGGGGAATCGAACCCTGGCCTTCGTCGGGATGAGCGAACGCTTTAACCACCGGTATCCCACCTGCCCTGCCCCGTGTGAAGTGTTATACCGGTGGGGCAGGCTATGCCCAGACTTTCGCAAACACCTGGTGTCATCCAGTTTGATAGTGATCCATAAACACCTGGGCCCCGTTTCACAAAGCTCTCGTAGGCCTAAGATCTCGTAAATTTTCTCGTAGCATTCGTACCTCCTATGTTACAGTATAGGAGGTACGAATGCTACGTGAAAAGTTACGAGATCTTAGGCTTACGACAGCTTTGTGTAACGGGGCCCTGGCTAGCTATTCTCGAAACGTTCGTAGCCCTACGAACTTCTTAAGCCCATTCTTAACACATTGGCTACGATCAAAGTTAAGAATTCTTACAGCTACGAACGTTTCGAGAATAAGGACACTGCTCACGATAAAGTCGGAATTGTACATTCGATTCTGCTTAGCAGAGATTTCTTGTGAATGTGCAAATGGTTTCGTGTGACAAAACGTTAGGTAAATGTACCTCATCCTGTCCCGTTTGTTTCTGCCAAAATATTTTTTGAATTTCAACTTTTCGTTTTTTCCGTCTTGTTTCTTCTTATCCAAGACCGCTATCGTAACATTGCGATCTTTTTGTCGGTGAGTTCCTACTTGTCCAGCAGTCGGCCAAGGCAAAACCTTCATCGTGTTTAATGATTTACATCTTGACTCGGGGCAATTAGGCAGACACAGTTCTAGAGGAGTCATCTCATGCATAAACATTTACCTGCTGATCAAAGCGTTCGCTCGTCACTGGGTTCGATTCCCCAGATGGGTACAATGTGTGAAACCCATTTCGGATGTCTACTGCCGAGATATTGCTTGAATATTGCTAAAGACGGGATGAAACCAACCCGCTCTCACTAACATGCTAAACATTAAAAGCATGTTTTGTTTCATTACTATGGCAGATTCAGTGGTTTACGAGGTAATGAAAGTCACAGAAGATGCCAACGAAGCAGATGGAAAACTGATGGATAATGACTAGTGAGACATCTCTGATGGGATCTGTGAGAGGTCCATTCATCCATTCAACTGTGACGACAGTTTTGATAAAGGTTTCGAATAGTACAAGACACACATGCTCTAGAAACTAAGCCTTTATTTGGTGAGCATCAGCCATTACACGAGAACAACGTGGAATACAGACCCGCTATCATCTTAAAACTGAACATTTTCAATTATCATAACTTTAAATAATTCGTCTTCCATTTCGTAAAGCCCGAGAAATATAAACCTTTCGACACATGCCATCCGTACAGTGAATGTTTCAGGAAGATGTAGACTGTTCTCATTATACCTGAACAGTGCACGTGTGTCCTATCTGCCGGCAAGAGCAGCGGCAGCCAGAGGGACCTCCGCTATGTCATACATCAGGGCACCCAGGCGGTCATTTGATTGCACACAGCGAGTTTGGAGGAGTCTTCCGGCCTCGAACCTCCTTCCCTTGTCTGAAAGGATCATTAACTGTGTCGACGGGTTCATCTGAGATTGCGGTGATCCAGGAAGCGCTGACAAAAAGATACATATATTTGAAAATGTGTTGGAAGAAGGATATTGATTCTCAATGATTACACACAGGATCGTAATGCGTGATTCGGGTACCGCTAAAAATATGAAAACATTTATGAAGAAGGGTATTATGCGAGTACTGGAAGAAGGATATTGTTTCATTGTAATTAAAGAAAGGATCGTACAGCGTGATTCAGATTCCGCCCAAAATATGGAAACTTTTATGAAGAAGGATACTATGCGAGTACTGGAAGAAGGCTATTGATTCTCTGTGATTACACAAAGCATCGTAAGGCGTGATTTAGGTACCGCTCAAACTATGAAAACATTTGAGTGAGTGAGTGAGTTTAGTTTTACGCAGCACTCAGCAATATTCCAGCTATATGGCGGCAGTCTGTAAATAAGCGAGTCTGGACCAGACAATCCAGTGATCAACAGCATCATCGATCTACGCAATTGGGATACGATGACATGTGTCAACAAAGTCAGCGAGCCTGACCACCCGATCCCGTTAGTCGCCTCTTACGACAAGCATGGGTTACTGAAGATCAATATTCTAACCCGGACCTTCACGGTTCGGATCCTGGAAGAAGGATATTGATTCTGTGTAAGTAATATGAAAATATTCACGAAGAAGGATCTTATGTGAGTACAGGACGGCGTATATTGTTTCCTTCTGTGTGGTGTTCCAGCTAACAAAATGACAAGGTACATTCAAAAGGATGTTTTGCGAGCACTGGTAGAAGGATATACTGTATTTAAATAAGTAAATAATGTGTTTGAGAACTCAGAGAATGACAACAAGTGTCTTTAGCGCTTTTTGATGTCATGTTTCGGTGGCACCTTCTTCAGGCAGGTATCAATGTCCAATTTTGGGTTCTAAAAGTTGTGTATTTTTGGGGGGAAATCGAATCTTGTAAACAGGCTACTTCTTTACTTCTACCTCATCACATACAGGTGAGCTGGACTGAGGTGATGTTTGAATACTGTTTACCAAGACACCAACCCAAACCCAAACAAACCAAGCCATATTATCCCGGACCTATGTTCTGTTTAAAATGTCATCTTTAAACGATGTCTATAAACAGTGTAACCTTCATATCCCCGACACCGTTAATCTGGAAACACCCTATTCCGGAAATTCGTTAATTAAGACGACTTAACTGGATTAAAGTGAGTGAATGAGTTTAGTTTTACGCCTCTTTTAGCAATATTCCAGCAATATCACGGCGAGGAACACCAGAAATGGGCTTCACACATTGTACCCATGTGGGGATTCGAACCTGGGTCTTCGGCGTGACGAGAGAACGCTTTAACCACTAGGCTACCCAACCGCCCCACCTTGATTAAGAGGTTTCATGAATGTATGAAGATGAGGATGAGCTCCCCAAGTGAAGTTAGGAATGACGAGTGTCTTACGCAGTGGTTTCATGTCCATGTAGTCCATAAGGAGGTACTTTAATACTGGGTTTCCAACTACACAAGGAATGTTCTGAATTGCGTCGAGGGCTGTCATCCGTTTGGTGTAGTCACTTGATAGTACCGCCTGGGACACAGCCATCCTCCGCATAAACTGCATCCCGGCCGGATTCGGGGAGGACGCCGGTTGTTCAAAGAAGCCCGGGTGGGCTGGAAGGGACCTTGAACATAAATGACCCATTTAGCACCTCACGTACACATGGTTCATATTATTAACAATAACAGGATTTCTTTATCTCAAGTTTCGTCGCCACATATAGAGGATATTATATGAGTGCCCATGTCATACTATGTTTACGACACGAGTGCCTAAATGTTGGTATTTCCCGAGCGAGAGCGAGGGATATACCGATATTTAGGCACGAGTGTCGTAAACATAGTATGAATAGGGCACGAATATAATATTCTGTTTATTACCGAAGTCGTCAAATTGAGGAAAATAATCCAAATCTACTTTCAAACATAGGCTGTCTACCCGCCGTCGCCGCATGTAGAATGTAACGTCACAGAAGAAACGTGACGTCATAGCATTGTTCTTGACGTCACGTCACCATGACAAAGTGATATTTTGCCCTAGGGCATCGTTTGAAAAATATGAACCCCGATATTTTCGCCCTCGTAGGTAGTAAATATTTGTATGCCTTGATGTTTCCTTTGCACTCATAACATATACCCACAGCAGCCTAATCTTGCTAGATGAACATTTATAAACAAAGCATTTCCGAAGCTAAGAGACTCGATCTTCATCACAAATGAACCAATAGACGAACTGTTAAGTTTCATAAATTTCAATTTCAATTTTCAAAAGTTCCACATTTAGTGACAAGCATTTTGGTTTTTTACTTTCCGTATTTGTGTTTAGTTCTTTCTTCCGTCCAATCTCATGCCGGTTGAGTTTGGAGACGAGAAACACATACAAATAATACGGATAAAGCTAAGAAAATTGTATAATTCGTTTTTGATAGATTGTAAGGAATATTAAATGTTTGATGGTAAATATATTGTGTGCCGTCTCACCTCGTAATGCAGCACCTGACGACGGACCTGTTGGAAGAAATTGCGGACAGGTGAAGAATTGTACAATGCCATACTGTAGAATCCTCATGCTAATGTGTATATTTTAATGCACCATCTACAGGCTAAAGTATGCTAAACGCGTCATAATGGAGTGAGGTTCATTTTCATTCTCAGCTCCTCACGGAGTATACAAAGCAAGCTGCCTCTGATACTAGATAAACAGTGTCCATCTCTATCCACTTGATACCAACACGCTTTACTGAACTGAAGTTTTATTTACACTCCAGACGCGTTCTGAGGTAAAAGGTACATGTTTACCGTGAGTGAGTTTAGTTTTACGTCGCACTCAGCAATATTCCAGCTATATGGCGGCGATATGTAAATAATTTTTCTTCCGTCCAATCTCATGCCGGTTGAGTTTGGAGACGATAAACACATATAAATAATACGGATAAAGCGATTTTTTGGGGGGTATAATTCGTATTTGATAGATTGTAAGGAATATGAAATGTTTGATGGTAAATATATTGTGTGCCGTCTCACCTCGTAATGCAGCACCTGGCGGCGGACCTGTTGGAAGAAATTGCGGACAGGTGAAGAATTGTACAATGCCATACTGTAGAATCCTTATGCTAATATGTATATTTTTTATGCACCATCTACAGGTTAAAGTATGCTAAACGCGTCATAATGGAGTGAGGTTCATTTTCATTCTCAGCTCCTCACGGAGTATACAAAGCAAGCTGCCTCTGATACTAGATAAACAGTGTCCATCTCTATCCACTTGATACCAACACGCTTTACTGAACTGAAGTTTATTTACACTCCAGACGCGTTCTGAGGTAAAAGGTACATGTTTACCGTGAGTGAGTTTAGTTTTACGCCGCACTCAGCAATATTCCAGCTATATGGCGGCGATATGTAAATAATTTTTCTTCCGTCCAATCTCATGCCGGTTGAGTTTGGAGACGAGAAACACATATAAATAGTACGGATAAAGCGATTTTTTGGGGGGTATAATTCGTATTTGATAGATTGTAAGGAATATGAAATGTTTGATGGTAAATATATTGTGTGCCGTCTCACCTCGTAATACAGCACCTGGCGGCGGACCTGTTGGAAGAAATTGTGGACAGGTGAAGAATTGTACAATGCCATACTGTAGAATCCTTATGCCAATGTGTATATTTTTTATGCACCATCTACAGGCTAAAGTATGCTAAACGCGTCATAACGGAGTGAAGTTCATTTTCATTCTCAGCTCCTCACGGAGTATACAAAGCAAGCTGCCTCTGATACTAGATAAACAGTGTCCATCTCTATCCACTTGATACCAACACGCTTTACTGAACTGAAGTTTTATTTACACTCCAGACGCGTTCTGAGGTAAAAGGTACATGTTTACCGTGAATGAGTTTAGTTTTACGCAGCACTCTATATCGCGGCGATCTGTTAATAATCGAGTCTGGACCAGACAATCCAGTGATCAACAGCATGAGCATCGATATACGCAACTGGGATACGATTACATGTGTCAACCAAGTCAGCGAGCCTGACCACCCGATTCCGTTAGTCGCCTCTTACGACAGGAAGCATGGGTTACTGAAGATCAATTCTCACCCGGATCTTCATGGGTCGTGCATATTTACATCGTTATTATAGACAACTTATATATGTTAAATGCATGTATACACAAAATGGTAATATATATAGATCGGTTGGCTGCAAGAATAAACTATGTCTGTACATGCATATAACTGTTTACATGAACAATGTTAAACTCGAATGATATTTATCTTCTTCTTTTTGGGGGGTGTTGCTTAAATAAAGACATTATTCATTTGCGAAATATTGTCAAACGCCGGAATTTAAGTAAACTACAGTTCACACACTCTATCTGTTAGTACCTGGATAGGTTTGAGCCCAGACGGAGACAAGGAGACATGCCAGGGTGAATAACCACGCCCGCATTACAGGAACCATCTGTGAACAAACATAGCACACTGGAAGAAAACGTTCTAAAATGGTCCGTGTTTATGTGAATATAGAAACAAATACTTAAATGTATAAAAGATTATTCATTCGCATATAAAGACTGAGGCTTCCTTTTTTGTTTAACGCCGCATTCAGCAATATTCAAGCTATATGACGGCGGTCTATAAATACTAAAGTCTGGACCAGGCAATCCAGTGACGATGAGCATCGGTTTACGACATAGGGATACGGTGGCATGTGTAAACCAAGTCAGCCTGCCTGAGCACCTGATCCCGTAAGTTGCATCTTGCGACAAGCATGGGTTACTGAAGGGTTGCTAGTTATCCTACCAAGGTAGGATAAAGGACCTTCTGATTCATATTTGCGGATATGTTTTTAATTATTGGCTGAAAGTAGTGATGGTTGACAAACCTCATTTTTATTTCTTGAAATTGCAACTTGTTGACTTTGGACATGGTCATATATATTGAAATGGTGATATGAGTGAAAAGGGGAGAATTGTAGAAATGAAAATGAAATTGTACATAGTTACATCATTTGTATATCGTTGTAACACTTGATAACACTTTACATAATCATTTACAAGATGTAACAGTATGCATTTCTGCCAAAGTCAGCCTGAATTCTTTTCACGATAACGAGAAAGGACCTGGAAGCTGTAAGTGACTCAAACAAATTTTCAAATATGGGTGAACATTTGGATTAACAGTTTTAAATTTTTAAATAATTGTTTTTCCTGGATTTTCAATGTGGGTTCATTTCAGTTATCCTTAACTTAAGATTCGTGGTCAGAAAAGGTGATTCGTGTTTCTTGTGTAACATGACAGGGCGATCACGTGGCCAGACTCCGTGAATCTAATTAACATCAAATCTTAGTGCTCGCTACAGGTACACGCACATGATCATGTATAGCTAGCGACATCTAATCACAAGTCATCTTAGGAAGGTCTTTACCGACCAATCAGGGAGTCGCTTACGAGAACGCAAAAGAGAGAGGGTCCGAAGGTGCGTTCTATTGGTAGACAACCAGGGCATTACTAGCTATAGTTACGGACTGTACGGGATAAATATCTGAAACTGAAGAGACTTTCCATTGCCAATGAGCCGTAATGCAAAACAATTTCAGGCTTCTATTATACATCCAAGAATTTCCTTTTTTCCTTTTTTTTTAACACTAACGTTGTCAAAATATTTTAAAGTTGAAATAGTTTATGTCAATATAAGTTTTAAGCGTTATCTTGAAAGGAATTCACCATTTAGAAACAAGTACCTAAGGTTCGATAGACTACTTTCTGATTGGCTAATTCGACTTCCTGTGGGTAATTCATTGGTTGGTATAGAGCTTGGCTCATGCTTCAAGTCACATGTTTGCTGTAACCAGGTTTGAATATTTACAGGATGTCGTAGTATAGCCTCAATATTGACCGTGGGTCCCAGAAACATTTATTTAATGACATTAACTACGAAATGAAATGGAACCATGACACAACAGTCTCATTGTAATTAATAATAATTACAATAATGGTATCACGGTGACGTATATATTGTTTTTCTTACTACAATGTGTAACTAAAGGATAGCACATCTGAGCATAATAATTTCTTCACAATGCAACTTCATCACATTAAGATGCTTTCGCTTATATTTTCAATTACTAGTGATCGATTTACGCTTGTAAAATTCAAGCCAAGTAATAAACAGAATACGTTTCCTATTGAATGCCAGATTGGTCTCTGGCTTGGAATATGGATTTGTATACGTTAGCACAGAAAATGTGTGACACAAATATTTCAGTTCGATTCTATTTGTCAATTGGGCTCTCCAAATAGAATATTTCCATTGTAGCAAATTGTCAAAGTAAACTTCAAAGAAAGAGATTTCGTGGTAAATGTTTGAATAGGAGGTCGAGTGTTTTTCTTGCGTAGTGGTTCGTATTCCATGTTTTCTCCGGTAAAAGTCCATCCGTCCTCAACAGTATACACCGAAGGTATAAACGCCTAAGTTCAGATTACTCACTATAGTGGAACTGCAGAGTGAGTTTGGTTTTATGCCGCATTTAGCAATATTGCAGACACATCAGGACGGGGACACCAGAAATGGGCATCACACGGTATACCCATGTTGAATCGAACCGGAGTATCGGCTTGACGTGCCTATTAGTCTAAGCCAACTGCAAAATGAAATAAGTTGTCCAGTTGTTTAAGCATCTGTCTTGGTTGATACAATGTGTGTCACTACGTTACTGCTTGAATGTGGCCAAACACAACCAAACCACAGTATCTGAAAATCAGCTGAAGATACCTTAAGCCACACTTACTTTCTTGATATAGATTCATTACTTCAATACTAACACACAACACTTTATAACAGCTGGTCTTACTTTCGGTTCCACTCTGTTTACATATCAATAAACCTTCTATATCACAATTGATTAATGAAAGTACTTACTTTATTCGTTTACCCCAGCGAATATCCGTTGATATTGTCCGGGGCAGCAAAATTCGGGACTATCTCTCTTAGGGCTGGTCGCGATAGTGTCAAGTCGTATGACGTCATTCATTAGCTGTCAGTCGTTTATGAATGCAGGTTCAAGATGGGAGGGCTATACGCTTTTTTAATGCAGGCAGGCGTTCATAGCTATAGACTGCGAATGCATCTAATGATGGACCAGTGTTAAGATGTATATTTTCATTCTAAAATACACTCTGATAATTGTTTAAATTTTGGTATTCTGAACATTTCCCATAATTAAAAACTCTCATTTTTCTCATTTTGAAATAAGACTTCTGTCTATGTCAATGTTCTGACATATTATGAGTGAATGAGTTTAGTTTTACGGCACTTCTAACAATATGCCAGCAATATCACTGCGGGGGCACCTGAAATGGGTATCACACATTATCCCCACGTGCGGAATTGAACCGGGCGTGACGAGCGAACGTGACCTATTGTGATCTGTGTAACAAAAGCATGAATGGCTCACCCGCCTGACCAGCAAAAGAAATTATACACTTGAAATTTGATTTGATCAAATTATAAAAAAGTAGTAGGTTGAAAACAGTCACCAAAACAGTATACACGTAGCCCATATACCCCCTAACACATATGTCAACATCGAAAAGCCATTCCTTCTTTGTTTTGTTCTTAGAAATTCTTAACTATAAACCTTCTTAGCATGATAATGCATATCTTAATATGAGTAACGTGTATATTGTGATCATAAATATTGTTTTGTTTTCTCTGACGAAAACACCTTCACTAAATGAAAGATATATATACAGTCATTTAAAGGATAAATCCTTTTTATTAAAATGATAATAGTATGTTGCATGAGTATGATCTCAAAACGTTTTTAAGATGTGAGCAAAATGATTACAGAAAGGATATAATCTGCTAATATGCCTATAGGTACAGCTACACCCCCATGTCAGGCCTCATTTGTTGCTATACAACTAGTGATAATTATGTCAGTGGTGAGCTCATGGCGGCAGCATTATCTGCATGACTTCCGGGTTACATCAGTCTCGTTGCTCGTCACGGTCAGGGAGCTGCCATGTACATAGAACACAGTGAGCACTGACACCTACTGACAACACCGAACGATTATATACCTGTAACTGTGTCAGTAATAGTATTTTCATTCTCTTAAAAACATTTGCAGGAAAATGTTAAATCCGTCAGAGGAACTGCCAGATTATGACAGACTAGAATTCTTACGTATACAGATAATGTTCTACCACATATTAATAGAATTTTAATCTTTATTTAAATGGGTTGTGCAAGATAAAAACAAATCTGCAACGATAAAAGTAGAAAGAAACGTGTTTCGTATGTTATTAATCGGAATAGTTGAAACCAAGGAATAATAAATATTCTTTACATTTTTACATTGTTTCTGCTGTTGCATCGTTTGTGTGGAGATATTGGCAATTTATCAGTTTTTCTATACTATTTGGTATTATTCAAATGCATTGAATGAAGCACCATACCTCGGGTAGTGAGTTTCACACTAACGATGTACGTTTGCCTCTTTATTCATTTTCAAAATATATACAAAATGTTTAAGCGAGAGAATAACCAGTTTCAATTATGTAAAGATTAAATTGGCCACTAAAGGATGAATGTTTAAAGTATATGAATGGATCACTGACAATCAGTGATGCCACAATGTATTCGTGAAAAAAGGGGAAGAATGTCCTTCTCTACCGGGAGCATTGGCCATGCTTACAATCCACGGAAACCATCACGCCGGATGAGTAGCTGAATGTTCCATTTGGTAGCTCCAGAATCAACAGTTCCGATGCCATCGGAACAGTTTAGAACAACGAGGTAGCTTCCCTCGCATTAACGGTTCAAGGAATCTGCCAATCAAGCAGAGACACATGTCCTTCACGAATCATGTCCTTCACAATACTTTTGGTAACGGTTTAATTTTATAACCTCGTACATGTTTGTTAATTGTTTAATTCTTAATTGTTATTGTCAGTAATATTCCAGCTACATGACGACCAAGTAATTGGTATCATGAGCATCGATCAAGTAGTGTGTCAATCAAGTCTGCCAGCCTAAACTCGATCCCTTTAGTCGCCTATAACAACAAGCATGGGTTGCTGAGGATCAGTTCTGACCCGGATCTTCATTGGTTCAAGTATGATGCATATTTACCAGTGATGCTGGTGGCACTGGACGTATTGTGTTGAAGACAGGCGGTGTATAATGTTATGAGGGCATCAAGGGTATTAGAGGCTGTACAACGTAGTACTGATGAAGGCTTCATGGCCGAACACCCACACGATTAAACCCTAACTGTTCGTTTTAAGATCGATTTAACGCAAAGTAAGCAAATAACCCAAGGAAAAACGTAACTAAACATATGAAATTGTATCGGCGATGCAATCCTTCACTGCTTTCATTAGCGGGCGACTGAGGTTTGAATGGCCTAATATGTTCAAGCTAAAAAAATGTTTATCTAGAACCAGAGTAAAAAATGTGAAAAACCTGTCTAAATTCATCAACATCATCTTCAGACTAGTTGCAGCTGCATGAGAATATTGCTAACTTACTTTGTCATATTTCATTGAAAATTTCACTATATATATGTATTTACCTTATATTGCTGTCATCTTGATTGATTATATAATCATATGCGAATTTATATTGTACTTTTCTCATGCACTACCGTTGGTGGGTTCTCTTGAGAATAAAACTGTCTGTCTGTCAGTAATATGGGATGCACTTAGTACTTTGAGTTGAAGGGGTGTACTTACTACTTTATTATGCTAATATTTGTATAGCGCCAATATCCAGCTCAGCTGATCAAAGGCGCTTTGTGTTTTCCTTCGATCACTGGATGTCAATTTCAAACGGCACACCGTATTATCAATCTCAACTCCCAGGGGTTCGTACAAATCTTGCAGCCACTAGGCGCAGTTAATGTGGCTTTGACTGCACGTTGCTGTACCCGCAACTAGGTGTTTGCACGTATTCATGTGGCCACATGTGGCTACATCTGGTCATATACCAACGGAGGTGGGCTCGATCCCGGCACCTCAAGCTCGCTAGATCACCGGCCTGGCGCCTCAGACAGCTCACCCACCACGCCCCATCGTGAAATGCAAACGTTTAATAGTTCCTATAGTGTACACATATGAATAATGATATCGAATATTTATATCATTTATGTAAAATATGTGCTATATTTGAACTTTAATGTTTCGCATAGGGTATCATGAAAGCACGTTAAGTCGAAAAAAGAAAACAACATGTGACTTAATGAGTGAAACAGGGCATGCGTGGTGTTCAACACCTCTTTAACGATATTTAAGTTATGTCACGGTGTCTCAGTCTAGCCTTAAGTAATAGTGAGTGAGTGAGTTTAGTTTTACGCCGCACTCAGCAATATTCCAGCTATATGGTGGCGGTCTGAAAATAATCGAGTCTGGACCAGACAATCCAGTGATCAACAGCATGAACATCGATCTACGCAATTGGGAACCGTTGACATGTGTCAACCCAGTCAGCGAGCCTGATTACCCGATCCTGTCAGTGGCCTCTTACGACAAGCATGGGTTACTGAAGACCAATTCTAACCCGGACCTTCACGGGTCCTTAAGTAACAAAAACCTAATCGCCACTTTGGTGAAACCCACAACAGGGCTATGGTGTTTCAAATCAAGAAGATAATCATCGCTAATTAGGCCTTGCAACTATGAGTGTAGGTTTTTGGCACGCATGAGGTACATAACTGCCTCAGAGACCGGGCACCTCGTGCCTCCTTAACCTTTGTACAAGACACAAGGTGGACTCCAACGATGTGACAGCTTGATTCCTTGCCATGATGAAGCACACACATTATGTTGGCACTTTTATGTAGACTGCCGAGGATTCCGCGAGGTCAAATGTAAAATTCAGTTTCTTCACCATTGTCGCCCAAAGTGAGGTCTGTTCCTTTGGGTATCCAGGCTTCTTTTGAAGTCCAAATTAGGATCAAGGTGAGTTTTAGATAAGCCTGTTCAAATTTTTAGACACAAACTGCGTGCATCAATTTCTCTCTGTAGAACATCTCCCGGAGGATGTACGAGGAAGGTAGGTCCCTACTGTGAGATGATGGTCGGAGGAGTCGAGTCGATACCAATGCATGACGTGTCCCGCCAGCGTGGCGTCTTACACATATGTCGTCAACATCCGATATGCCTGGTCGGTTGCCTTCAAGGCCATCGTCAAATAGCGGGATGCTGATTGAAGCACAAAACATATTCAATAACTTATAGTTTCAATATATTTCCTTATGGATAAATCGAAGGATTACGAGTTCATGCATTCGGTGCAAAGACTGACTGACTGAGTTTGGTTTTACGCCGCTTTCAGCAATATTCCAGTAACATCACGGCGGGGGACACCAGAAATGGGCTTCACACATTGTGCCCATGTGGGGATTCGAACCCGGGTCTTCGGCGTGACGAGCCAACGCTTTAACCATTAGGCTACCCCACCGCCCTTCGGTGCAAAGAACGTGAACAGGTTTTCGAAAATAAACGTTTCACTTTTCAGGTCTGTCGTAAGATAAGTCTAAAGTAAACTGAATACTGATTTAGAACTTGGTCTTGTTTTAGCGAAACTTGTATCAACAATGCCAAAGTTTGCATTGATTACGGTTGCTAGGTTTCTATGGACTTGTCATTTTCACTGTCATCCGTATTGATATATCAGCACAGATATCTGTACCAGTGTTGATACGTTCTGTATATCAACAAACAACTTAATCCTCATGAGGCAGTGGTATTGCTGGAATGTTGCTAAAAACTCACTAACTCACTCATGAAATGATATAACATACATCTATATATATCAAGACAGCTGGAGAGACCGTTCACATAAATGAATAAACCTGTTTGCATAAATGAAAGGAAAATATCTTGATTTCGTTTTGTATTTTTCCCGTTTTGAAACACCTTCATTCAGTATTTCATTTATAACATGTGTCAACCCTGTCAGCGACATATTCACAGGAATTTCATTTATAACATTACCACAGGTATTTGGCCTTTTACCCTTCTTTTCGACTGGTAATTTTATGTCAAATTAATGCCCATGTTATAACTTGATATTCCACGAGGAAAGCATTTTCTATTTTCGTCCGAAATCGAGTTCTAATAAACCTCGGTATATTGTCATGTATGGGTTTTCGTTCTTCTGTTTGCAGTACCTTGGGTGTCGCAATGGGTAGTGTTTCACTGGTTTTGGTGACCTGCCTGTGCATCGTCGTCATGGCAACAGGTTCGTTTCCATTGTTAGTATGTACTTAGGCAAAAGGTCACATACTTACATTACACAGCCAAAAACGTAAATGCATTTACAATATGATAATTACTATAAGAATAATTGTTTTGGTCCTAAAGCTTCTGATGCACAATGTCACCTCCTGTCATTTCACAAAACGTTTCAGCAAATGACTAATTGCCGGAAGTGCACACGATAGCTCAACTATCAATTGCTTGATGCTGCCATTTGTTTGGCACTGGATGAAACGTGGCCATTCACCCATTGTACTCATACACGGTTGCTGAAGTCATTTATTGAAAAATATGATGTCATAAACATCGAATTTGCTTTAAAATTACATTGCAAGATTGGGCTATTACTATTTTACCTGTTCAATATTGTAAATGTCATAAAACAAAGACAAATGAGAGTTTGCTCCCAAAATTGATTGTGGTTAAAAAATGAAACACATAAGAAATAGTAATTCATTGACACCGCATTTAAGTTTTGGACCTTAAATTTGTAGCGTCAAATCCAACGTTCAAGAAAATGCTTTTAGGACTGTTAGGGCTAGATGATGAGACTTAGGCTCATAACTTCTGTCGTAGCGCCTCCATAGTCTAATGGGTAGAGTGGCTACTCGGAGAGCGAAGCAGCGATAGTTCGATCTGCCATGGTTGTATTTGTTGTTACTCTGACTGGCACTCGACATTAACTGGTCTCAACATGAACTGGTTTGCTCGGAGTCAGTATACACTCTATGACTAGAGCGACCAGCACAGTAAAACAGTGGACAAACATTACAACGCCAGCAGATTATTAAAAGCAATTATACGATGGCATATCAAGTTTCGAGTTCTAGCAACTCTATCGTAAGAGCAACCAAAATGATAGTATAATATCACGAATTGGAACACTGCTGATACCATCTTCAATCTGTTTGCATACCGTATCAACTGTATTGTAACAGCGACATAGAACCCGACAGATGAAAACTGTTTGCATCCGTGATTCTTTAGACGATGCAATACTTTAGGACATTCATTATCGTTACAGGTACTCAAGGTCAACGAAACACGCCACGACCTCTGGCTCCTCCTCCCCCGCGGCCATTTTACCAGTCGTCTCCCAACAACTTCTTTGAAAACTGGATGATGATGGACTATATGAATGGAGGAGAACTGTTTTCATGGCGCCGGCGTTGATGACGTTACTAAAACAGTATCAAGCATGCCTGATGTGACTAAGTAACTGAGAACTTTGTACTTTTATTAATAAAGTTGTCGATGGAAATTGATTTTTCTCTTTCTGATCAATAAAAATGCAATACTCTTTTTCTTGTCCTCGATGTCTTGTCGAGTTATCGTTAAAGAACGTAATACTCACATATGTTGCTTAAGGTCCGACTATTTTATATGCAGTATGCGTGCGTGAATAGGATAGGTGTCGGGTTGGTGGGGATGTTGTCATTAGTGCTTGAAATAAGATCCTATTAAAAGGAAATATGCATCCAATATCAAAAGATGGATGATTTAACGGAGCAGCAATGTCTGACTAATCTAATCACTGGGGTGTGAGATAATGAGTGAGAGACGCTTGTAGCAATATTCCATCAATATCACGGCGGGGGACACCAGGAATGGGCTTCACACATTGTACCCATGTGCGGAATCGAACCCGGTTCTTCAGCGTGACGAGCGAATGCTTTAATCACTAGGCTACCCCCACCGCCCCTGTGAGATAATGAAGTTTTCATTGATACCAAAAGTTATACGGTGAATGTCAGCTGTGAACAAAATTAAAGACCAGGTTTTGCTCTATGTTCGTGCAATTTGATGATGCAGCATAACGGAAGTAGAACACAACAGTTTGGATGCTGTTGTGTGCAATTCCAACAAATCATGACGGATGAGCTACAGGATTATGACAAAATCCTGTTTTCTTTAACCTCTGTTGAAGTTTAGGGTTGTCTTATCTGTTCTTTTTTAAATAAATCATCATGTTGTGACATCGAAGTATATGTGTAATTTATCTTGAACTTCAGTAGTAGTTGTGGTCTCTTTTCGGGATGTTCTAAGACAGCAGGCTAGTTGAATATTCAGGCGTTCCTAAAGTGCCCTTTTTGTAAAGCACTCGTTTCATCCATGCCAATATGGAACGTATATTATCCTAATGCGTACATGATTCATCAATCTACAACATATACTGGACAAAATAAGTTAGGGATATTGGTATTTTAATGATTGATATTTTATCAGTGTGTCAATACATTAATAGATCATTATTCATAATTTCAAAATTTACATATATCCCTAACTATGTTTGTCCAGTATAGAATCCTGTTCATTCAAGATTGACCCAAGTCAACAAGATCCATAGCTTCAGTGGATTTTCCAATCCAATTACAGCAAAGCTCTTTCATTTCAAACATAATGCACTGTACAGAAACACACAAACCTCTAAATAGCATATGGTGAATCATGGACCGTCGAATTCAGCAAGCAATGAAAACTAATTCTCTGGTATGTAAATGCTCATCTACCTGTTGAAATTGTACAAGGCGTAATCAAGAACGTGCAGCAGATAAGACACGTGACAAAACACCGCTTGGAGGGTCGAAATCAACAACCACAATGTGTGTAAAAATGTCAGTACACTGTGCAGATAAAGGAACACATAATAGCATAACATAACATATATGTGCATAATCCATTACTCTAATAAAGGCAGAGCTCTGTCAGAAGCAGGTGCACGCAAAACATTTCCGTATCCTGTCCTATCGTTATCACAAGACTCAAAAACTTGCAAAGGCATGTGAATTGTTCCCTATAAAAGCATGGAAATATATGGCACATCGCAAAAACTTGAATTGCATTTTCGTCACCGATGCGTTACGTCCGCTATTAAATCTCTTAAAAGATTTGCTGTGACCTTGAATGATGTAACCTTGATAAAACACATTGAGGAAGCGTTGTGTGATGGAGCTGGTAGAATATTGCTTGACACAGATTATTGGAGAGTATCATAACGTCTTCTGGCCAGAGTGTTGTCACTGTGAATCTCTCGCACAGGTCTAAACATTAATCGGATGAGTCGTTTTCCCTGAATCTTTGATATTTTAAGTTCAACTGACCACCATTGAACGATATAAAAGCATTCATACATTAGAAGCTTAAGTAAAATCTCTTGGCCAAACACCCATAAGATTTTGTCCGCAAGAAGTAAATAATTCCTAATTAAGAAGATCAACAGGAAGGGAAGAAGAATTGGTGCCCTTGCGGACGCCTAATTTATCCCTAAGTCCACGAGGAATTCGAGTATTTTACGTTGTCGATGAACAGCAGATGCCATTCTGTTTCATTTGTGACAAGTTGTATTGAAATTGTAACTATATTCTAGGGTCGCCACATTTAATCAAACATGTTCCATGTATAGAATTCAGGTGCAAAATCAAACTTTGGACAAACCTTAAGGTTTTTATATCACTTAAGTTTCAAGCACATTCTTCAGGTTTTTTAAGACCCTCATTTGTATCGTTCAGAATACTTACCTCAAATATAAAGAATTTTATTTACTATATTAAGGACAGGAATTTGCCGTTCATTTGTTGGACATGGCCACATAAAACTCTTCAGAAAAGTAGCTACTACTGGGAAGTAGCATACAATGTCCAAAACTGTGCCAGATAATTGTAGATCTCGTCATAATATAGCGTTGTTCACTTAAACCAGTGTTCACTTTTGAAGCACCCCTTACAAATCGTCAGATCTCAAACAGACGAGATGTAACGTTATTATAGTAAATCGTTCTAAACTGTACTTAATGGGGGTATAGCAGGCTGTACAAACGGAAATACAAGGCAACAACAAAAATGGAAAGAATATATTATTGTAAGAATAAAGTGAAGCATTCTAAGTTCGAAAGAAAAATAATTCCATAAAACAGAAAAAAAGAAGGTTTTTTTTTTCTTTTAAAAAATCACAAGACACTCATGAGTGAAAACCCACCATGGATTCCAGTGAAAGGTTTAAAACTGTTGTGGTCTATACCAGGCAATTAAGGACTACAATAGAGGACTACAATAATAACATTCTTTATAGAGTTGTCATTGGTTATTTCATTACGCTTAAACGTCCAGGGCCTAATGATATCCGAAGCAGGTATTGGAAACTGTTCTCTTGTACCCAAACACCATTGCTTCCTGGTCTCAATATCCTAATGGATCACCTCTGCTCTTGACAAATATTTCTTGTGGACGTGGGAAGGGGTTGGCGCTGATCATCTAGTGATGGCACCACAGATACGTATGCAGTGCCCGTCATTTTTTGTACTTTATTGTTGATTAGAAACAAATTCAGACTATTGGCATAGCACATGAAGAATCATTTCAGACAATGGATTCTTCCTCTCGCTCTTCCCTCAATCGCTTATGTTAATCAGCTATTACGGGATGGTGCTGGAGACTTTTCATGGCTGAATTTTATCATGCACTTTTGCAAACATGTCCACTTGCCTGGTAATCTTATTGTGAAACATGTCAAAGTGACATGGTGAAAACAAAGCATTACACAATGGTCTTAAAGGAGCCGCGGATATTGGACAAAATATCAATGATTTTGTTAATGGTTCTGTACTGCTGGACGGTACAGGCATGAGTGCCAACCGCGCCCTACGGTGCCCTACCAAATCTATACAACCCAAGTGGTTCAAGAACGGCCGAGTTCATGTGCACTGTTTTGTGAACGAATAACATCACTGTAGAGTCCATGGATGAAACCAAGTAAAACAAAAGGCTTTCAGTTGGCTGCTCACGATCAGTCACTTCCAAAACGAAACCGTCAATTTTAAATCAAAATGTATTAAATGTTGAGCATATACTCCACAAAACCCCACAAAGGTAGACACATTGGAAATATCTGACGGAGTTTTGATGATATTCGTACACATTGAGTTCACATGGCCGTTTGCATATTGTGTGCAGGCAGAATAAACTACTCTCAAAAATACGGATTGTAGTGGAAACTCAAAGTGTGGGAGTGTGGCGGCCAAACACGCCAACATGGAATGAACGTGCAACATTAATTGTTGGGCCATGAAAACTATGGGGTTTCATTTGTCTGTCATCAGAGATGTACATCACGTGAAACATGAAAACATGCTATGACTGACAAAAGTTTCACTCAACAAAGCTTGTGGACACCGAAATCGTTACGTGGTGACTCCCAAGTTGTAACTAAACCTTAAACGAGCATTAGACAGTAAAAGAACTGAAATCAAACAACACCTAATATGAACAAAGCATACAAATTGATACAAATTACTACTAAAGGTGTAACAGTACAAAATAGCGTGGCAGTACAAATTCAAGGGAAGTATAATACAAAAGTAGTGATTATAGCAACAATGGCAATATTCCCCTCACTGCAACAATGGTGAAAAGCTACGAAAAATAAACCAAGGCTGAGTATTCCATTGCTGGTTTTCTTGTAACTTTATCCTGAGATTTAATGTGAGATGAGGGGCAAGAGTAGAGCAGTATTTCGTTTAAAATATTGTATTTTGTTTTGCCTGTTCTTTATCATGAATATCCTAGCAATACGGCAGTCTGTGTGTTGTGTGTCACCTTCAGTGTTCGATTCCCATTGTCATATATCTTTCAAGTTTCGTAAAAACGTCTATGCCTTGTGACATACAAACAACACGTTCTTCAGCTGGTAGTCACGCTGTCAACAAACCCTTTGTTGACGAATGGTAAATGTGTTCATGGTTTACACCAACATACATAGTGACCTCCAATAATGACGCTGGTTACATTTCTAGTATCAAACCCGGTTCTCTTTTATAACCAAGTGTCGTCAGACAGAGGATGTTAATGGACATTGGTCTCTGACAACATACGTTTCTATTGTAGTGGATTTGGCAAGCCTTTTGGGGTTCAACGGCGGTGGTGGGTTGTTTCAAGCACCGTCCCGGAGACTCATTCGCAGAAATCAAGGCATGACTACACACTTTGCATGATATGAAGATAAGAAACAAAAGTTAATAAAGATAAGACAGTAAAACATGATTAACACCAAGCATTCGTAACAAAAGAGCGAAAACCGAATGTCTCAACTGTTGTTTTCTTGTGTTTGGTAATTTAAAAGTAATTAAGAAACGGGTGAATAATTGAAAATTCAAATTTAACATACGGTTTTTGCCTTCTGTTGTAGATCTTTTGAACTTGCAATCATTGCTGGGACGATCAAGTGGTACGGGGCTCAGTGGCCTTTTTGGAGGGCGGCAGACAAACACACAACCGCAGCAACCACTCACACTTCAACAACTTGCTCCTGCTTTGCTTCTGTCCAATATGAAGTTTCAGAATAGAATGATGAGAGACATCTTTTAATTTCGGTGTATATTATGTGAATGAATTGAAATAAATTCCAACTCTTGTTTCAAGACTTTAAGGTGTTGTGCAAACGAACAATGAACTTGCTTTTTGGTATGCCAAACATTAGGCCACTCTTTAACACTATACGATCGAACGCAATTCGTTATTATGTATTGTTTGCAGGGTCATCGACAGAATACACTGTATGCCGTGTAGACACTGTTAACACCGAACGAATAAATGTCACGGTAGCTTCGAGTTCAAAGAGTGTTTGTTTCAATGACCTTCCACTGCATTACTGTGAACGACGTGATTGGCAGAATAAAACGAACCACCTATGATCACGGGGTCGAATTTCGTAGAGTACAGTGCCAAAAACCAGACACAATTCAACAATACCCGACATTGGTATCTAAGAATGACAGTTTACATAAACATGTGTTTGGGTATATATGCAGGCATGTGGTGTCTAATGTTTGCGGAAGATCATGACAATATATATGTTAGTTGTTGACTTTTCGATGTCAAGTTTATATCTACTAGGTGGAATAATGGTGATAATATTTGCCAATCCAAGTCAGTTTGGTTCGAAGCAGTGGCGATGTTACACAGAGAACACCATTTCATTAAGTCAGAGTATTTTTAGGGATTATGTACTTGTGAACGTCAAGGTATGTATTTTGTAACTTTTAAAGGGTTGTATAAAAAATTGTATCTGACGACAGATTTCAGATTTTCATCTAGTGATGGCACCACAGATACTTATGCAGTGCCCGTCATTTTTTGTACTTTATTGTTGATTAGAAACAATTTCAGACTATTGGCATAGCACATGAAGAATCATTTCACACTGAAAATATCTGACGGAGTTTTGATGATATTCGTACACAATGAGTTCACATGGCCGTTTGCATATTGTGTGCAGGCAGAATAAACTACTCTCAAAAATACGGATTGTAGTGGAAACTCAAAGTGTTGGAGTGTGGCGGCCAAACACGCCAACATGGAATGAACGTGCAACATTAATTGTTGGGCCATGAAAACTATGGGGTTTCATTTGTCTGTCATCAGAGTTGTACATCACGTAAAACTTGAAAACATGCTTTGACTGACAAAAGTTTCACTCAACAAAGCTTGTGGACACCGAAATCGTTACGTGGTGATTCCCAAGTTGTAACTAAACCTTAAACGAGCATAAGACAGTAAAAGAACTGAAATCAAACAACACCTAATATGAACAAAGCATACAAATTGATACAAATTACTACTAAAGGTGTAACAGTACAAAATAGCGTGGCAGTACAAATTCAAGGGAAGTATAATACAAAAGTAGTGATTATAGCAACAATGGCATTATTCCCCTCACTGCAACAATGGTGAAAAGTTACAAAAAATAAACCAAGGCTGAGTATTCCATTGCTGGTCTTCTAGTAACTTTATCCTGAGATTTAATGTGAGATAAGGGGCAAGAGTAGAGCAGTATTTCGTTTAAAGTATTGTATTTTGTTTTGCCTGTTGTTTATCATGAATATCCTAGCAATACGGCAGTCTGTAAATAATCAAATCTGGGCAAGAGAAACCAGTGTTTGACATCACTGGCAGCGAGCCACGCAATTGGGATACGATGACATCAACCAAATCAGCGCGCTTGACAACCCTGTCCCTTAACTCGCTGCTGCAGGCGTGGGTTGCTGACAACCAGTGCTAACCCGGATCTTCAGGGTCTTTAACGGATTGAGTTCAAATACATGTTGTATCAAGAACAGGCACCAGAAATTTGCCAAAGATGTTACATGTAATTATCTTTGGTTATAAATATGTAGTTATTACTCTGACTAAAATGTGTGATAAACATCCAACATGTATGTTTGTCTCGAAATAAATAAATAATGTTCATGAATATAACACCAAACATATTAACGTCCTTCGTTAAGTCAGTGTGCAATAGAACTACTGCCATTCTGTGTTCCGCTGGGCGGTCAGCAACAGAGACATGGTGTCAAACATGCGTGAGTCATAAGTGCCATGTCGCCATTATACTAAGTCGTTCTGACATCTTCAATGCTTAACACTGAAATATATGGTAACCTTTCCCCCTTTCAAAACGGCTTTGTATCCTCTGAGGTAAAATCAGTCGTCGTCATCACTCACCAGTGTAAGTACAGCTCTCACTTCTTCCTCTCCAACTCTACCGTTATACAATACAATATCGTATTCAATCTGTGTATTCTACAATTTGTTTATTACAATAATATTTCCTGTTCTGAGCGACATCAAAGATATTGTCATACAAAATCAGGGATTTATTCTTATATTACTGAGTGCATTGTCATTGGTAAGTTCTTCGATTAAGCAAAACTATATACCACAGTGATGTACAAATATGGACAAATAACTGCAATAATCTTTGAGTAATCTTTCAAAGGTCCTTGCTATTTACAATGTCTTTGAGGCCTTTTATATCTGATTGACTTCGCATTTGATTTAAAGATTGTAAGCAAACGTTACAATTGAATGAAATGGAATATTTTAACTATTTTTAAACTGGATAAACATCGGAAACATTCCTCTGTGTTGATTAGGGGCGGTTGGGTAAGCCCGATGGTTAAAGACCCGGGTTCGATTCCCCACATGGGCACATTGTGTGAAACCCATTTCTGGCGTCTCATTTCTGCTGGAATATTGCTAAAAGCGGCGTAAAATCGTTCTCATCACTCACTCACTTTGTTGGTTGAGTTTGGAAAATGGTGTATCGACTGTAAACTCAGTCTGCAATGGGGAAATTGGATATCGCCGCTGACATATAAGCACTTCCATTCAAACTTGATTATATTTATATGAATCTCTTGAGAAGGCTTGATATTTGATAGTAGATATTTGAAAGATATGAGACATTTTCCAACAGGTTTGATTAAATAATGTAAATGTACAATACCGTTTAAAATATTTTTGCTCATCATGTCAATTCAGGAAGACCTGAACAACGTAGGTTTATGTGAGGATAAATTGTAGTATAATTATTATCTAGTTATTATATCTTATTAAATGACAACTATCCGAACAAATCCGGGGTAACACCAGTTTTGGTGCCATTTTGGAGACATTATCACCTGTGTGCAAGGAATGCGGGAAAGTAATATTAGACTTTTGCTTTTTTCACAATCATGTAGCATTCGATGTGTATTTCAATTATACCTACAGCAGTTAGCGAATCTCAATTTTCAGGTAACAAATACATGTGACCAGTGCCATGGCAGTCGCCTCATACACGTCATAAAATGAAATTATTGGTGAGCATTAATATACAAATAGACATTACAGCTCATGATCTGTGATGTTTTATCTTCCAGCACCGCCATGAAGCTCCTTGTCGTTTTCATCATCGTCACCCTTATGGCCGCTTATTGCCAGGCACAGAGTAAGCTAATCATTGATTGAACTCTTAGTATGCAAGGTTAAAGCCAGAAAAACACCTTGTGTGTCTTCCAAACCAGACACAGTTACGTCCTCAAAGTGGTTGGATTCCCTCAAAATTATTGTCTCAATTATTACCGATATTTGTTCAAAATACTTCTATATTGTGACAAGTTCCTAATGCAGCAAATTGCATCTTTTTAACCTTGTTTCAGAACAAGATATCGCATATTTAAGTGTTGGCTACAATACTTTTTACATGTATGGATATATATGATAAAATCTTTTAAGCATTAGATATTGTGTAACTCAGCGTAAAGCATACATCCATAAAAGCCACAACTAATGAAGTCAAATCTTAATTATACACTGTTTAGTTAATTACAGTATTAACATATATACAACTGTATAACATTTGTGACATCAACCAGCATTAACAAGCCCCGCCCAGTCAGGAAACAGAAGTATGATGGGCGTACCCTATAAATAAAAATATCGCCCAGCAGTTAAATCAATCAACTTGCAATATATTTGTGTGAGTTTTAAATCATTTGTCATAGAAATATGCGATGATACAGGGATATGGTTGATCAGCGGTGTGCGAGATTTACCTAACTGAATACGGTCATTTACAGACCCACACCTCACTAAAATGTAACATGCAACATATTACCAACAAGTTTGAAAAAAATTATTTCCTATGAAACGGTTTCAGTAACATTATTTCATATCTTATATTTGTGATTTTGAATGATGTTGCGTCATATAAACTATTATTACGTCATAATGAATGATTAATCTTCGCGGCTTCTGCAATCGGACGACTCTCCAGTCAGGACCGCTGGATCTTTAGGCATATTTAGATATATACTATATCAACAAGTAGCCAGGCTTGCTAAAAAGATGATGATGATGATGATGATGATGATGAAATGATGCTCTGCATCTAGAAAGTTGAATAATTGTTTTATTATTATCTTCTTTTGAAATTGAATACAATCATTCATGTTAGTTCCTGGTGAATTTTCAAATTAGGTGTATCCGCTGAAACCTAGACAGTTGAAGAAGGATGTCAAAAATGCATGGAAATCTTTGGAAATGTTTAGAATGCACATGTATTGGTAGCCCTACAGTATGAAAAGAAACAGACAACTACACAATAAGATGACGGAATATATTTCTTTGTCTATGGTTGTTTCAGTATATACATGCAATACTGACATTGTGAAGGTAAAGCCAGCAACAAGATATTTCCACATTCTCTCAATGATTCTAACACTTCAGAGTAAGAATAAAACAGTTGGCATTACAGTGCAAATGATTATTGGCTAATTCCTGACACAGACATTGAATCTCAAAATCAAAATGAAAGCAGGTATATGTGCAAGAATTGTCCTTATGTAAAACTACAACATTTTGTATCAAAGCAAATTCTTTGACTTGACATAATAAACATTTTTTAGTACAAAAGCATGATTTATTTCAGGATGTATTTGTTACTGTTTTGTTCACTGGAATGTAAACTATATTTTACTCCTTCTTGCGGGGTGAAGTAAAGTAGCGAATACGGATATTACTATTTATCTTACCTCACACATAAATTGGCTGAGTCAATCAATGTACCCTGCTTACAAGCGAGTAATATTTTCCATGTTACCCGCTGGAAATGCCGGACTGTGGGAATTCATTTGGTACTTCGTGTTAGTAGTGTTTGGGCTGTTGCCTAACTCCGGTACTCCTTATTATAATCCAATACCCATGCTTCAAACAGTTCAAAATCAACATGTAGGTGTTCGGTAAGATAAATACGTTGTTCACTGGTCCCTAGGGGCTCATGGGTTGATGTACCCTCTATGTTTGGTTTTGTTTCCTGAGCCCGAGGGGGGAAGAGAACATAGACAAACGTAGAGGGTGCATCTACCCATGTCCCCCCGAGGGACCAGAGAACAACTTATAATGTTCAGCAGTATATATTTTTATGTTTTCGTTACGCAGGAATTGCTCAACAACAACAACAACAGCAAGGCGGAGGTTTCAATATGAATCAGTTTCTACAATTTATGCTTCAAACTCAGATGTCAAACACTCAAAATGCTTTCATGATGGCCGCCATGTCCTGATTCAGAAACGTATTCTGAGAAATAAACGATGAAAACGTTTTCTGTTTTGTTTTATTTCAAGACACGATGTACCCAACGACATCATTGAGGTCATTACAGAGGTCACACAGAAAATATAGGACTAGCGTATTCATCAAAAATTGCATTTTTTGAATTTTCAAAAGAGCATTGCAGTTGCATATGGGAAGAAACGTAAAATGAACCGTTTTATCCATAATTTTATATGGTCCTAAACCAATGGTTGCGTTAAGACGTGTGTTGTGTGTCACCTTCAGTGTTCGATTCCCATTGTCATCTATCTTTCAAGTTTCGAAAAAACTTCTATCCCTTGTGACATACAAACAACACGTTCTTCAGCTGGTAGTCACGCTGGCAACATACCCTTTGTTGACGAATGGTAAATGTGTTCATGGTTTACACCAACATACATAGTGACCTCCAATAATGACGCTGGTTACATTTCTAGTATCAAACCCGGTTCTCTTTTATAACCAAGTGTCGTCAGACAGAGGATGTTAATGGACATTGGTCTCTGACAACATACGTTTCTATTGTAGTGGATTTGGCAAGCCTTTTGGGGTTCAGCAGCGGTGGTGGGTTGTTTCAAGCACCGTCCCGGAGACACTTTCGCAGAAATCAAGGCATGACTACACACTTTGCATGATATGAAGATAAGAAACAAAAGTTAATAAAGATAAGACAGTAAAACATGATTAACATCAAGCATTCGTAACAAAAGAGCGAAAACCGAATGTCTCAACAGTTGTTTTTCTTGTGTTTGGTAATTTAAAAGTAATAAAGTAACGGGTGAATAATTGGAAATTCAAATTTAACATACGGTTTTTGCCTTCTGTTGTAGATCTTTTGAACTTGCAATCATTGCTGGGACGATCAAGTGGTACGGGGCTCAGTGGCCTTTTTGGAGGGCGGCAGACAAACACACAACCGCAGCAACCACTCACACTTCAACAACTTGCTCCTGCTATGATTCTGTCCAATATGAGGTTACAGAATAGAATGATGAGAGACATCTTTTAATTTCAGGTGTATATTATGTGAACGAATTAAAATAAATTCCAACTCTTGTTTCAAGACTTTAAGTGAACTTGCTTTTTGGTATGCCAACAATTAGGCCACTCTTTAACGCTATACGATCGAACGCAATTCTTTATTATGTATTGTTTGCAGGGTCATCGACAGAATACACTGTATCCCGTGTAGACACTGTTAACACCGAACGAATAAATGTCACGGTAGCTTCGTGTTCAAAGAGTGTTTGTTTCAATGACTTCCACTGCAATACTGTGAACGACGTGATTGGCAGAATAAAACGAACCACCTGTGATCACGGGGTCGAATTTCGTAGAGTACAGTGCCAAAAACCAGACACAACTCAACAATACCTGACATTGGTATCTAAGAATGACTGTTTACATAAAAGAAACATGTGTTTGGGTATATATGCATGCATGTGGTGTCTAATGTTTGCGGAAGGTCATGACAATATATATGTTAGTTGTTGACTTTTCGATGTCAAGTTTATATCTACTAGGTGGAATAATGGTGATAATATTTGCCAATCCAAGTCAGTTTGGTTCGAAGCAGTGGCGATGTTACACAGAGAACACCATTTCATTAAGTCAGAGTTTTTTTTAGGGATTATGTACTTGTGAACGTCAAGGTATGTTTTTGCAACTTTTAAAGGGTTGTATAAAAAATTGTATCTGACGACAGATTTCATGTTTCAAGGTATTCTATGCTCACAATAAACTATCAAATTGTCATTGGTGGAATCCCCACGTGGGATAGAGGTCCATGCTTTCTTTTATTCACTGGTTTTGTATGAGGGAAATGATCAGACAGCTTTATACATATGGTTTATTTACAGATCTGAGAAAACCATGGACACAAAGAAATGGACGCTTTCAGCACATGGCATTAATACAAAGCACATTCTCATTGGGGCCGTGTCTGATATTTTGGTAAACTTGCATATACAATGTTTCTATTGGATAGGTCTGGACCTGGTTCTTGCAGCTTTGGTTGGGGCAATAAATCGGCAACCATCTCGACAATTTCAACAACAGCAACAGCCAGGACTACAACAGCAACAACAACAGCAACAGCAAGGACTACAGCAGCAGCAACAACAGCAACAGCAAGGACTACAACAGCAACAACAACAACAGCAACAGCAACAACAACAGCAATTACTACAACAACAACAGCAAGGACTACAACAGCAACAGCAAGGACTACAACAGCAACAGCAAGGGCTACTACAACAACAACAACAACAGCAAGGACTACAGCAGCAGCAACAACAACAACAGCAACAGCAAGGACTCCAGCAGCAACAACAACAACAGCAACAAAGACTACAGCAGCAGCAACAACAGCAACAGTTCGGCTTCAGGTCACAAGAAGGACGAGGCCAAGGACAAAATAGTGACCGGCCAAGAGCTGCACCCCAAAACAATAATAGAGCGATACTGAATATGCTTCTTTGGAACCAAATTGCTCAGTCAAATAGGATGAATACATTAGCTCTCATAATGGGCAATTAGTTTGGATTAAAGGGTGATAAAGATAAAATGTTTGTCGTTTTATCTCTAGTTATTCCATCAGGACACTCGGGAAAAGGCATCTCATTCTTTGAAGGTGCTGCCAATAGCTGCGCATGGTCACCCTTGTCGGGACCACGTGACGGTTGATTCTTGTTTTCTCGGTGCCATATAACCGAAGGTAAAGTGTTAAACGGTCGGCATCTGCTTCGTTTTTGTGTGGCTTCAAACAGAGCCTAAGAAAGAGATAGATACTAGTATGTAAACTCCTTAAAAGCAGATCTAAATACAATGCCTTTTATAAAGTGTTCAGATGCAACTGGTACTATGTTTATGATTACACTTTCTGAATAAGTACAGATTCTAGTACTATCTTTTGGTTGAGTGCCATCTTGGATTAGAACCCACACTATGACATACGTTGCAACATGTGATATTTAAAAGTAACACGATGCCTCTCATTCTGGAGCGGACGAAACCTCCTTTTGACATCGCGAACGGTGGACTTTCGATTTAGCCAAAACCGATTCCGAGACTCCGGTAAGGTGAGGTCAGACTCACCTTGGACTTTACCAGAAACCATTGTACGATACCGATAATATATAACGCAGTATGAATCATTGCCAAATGGTAACGATACAATATGTTCGCGGAAGGTTGAGCGTATCCTGCATCACTGGCTGGAGACATCGCCGCAAACACATGCACAGGCATGTAAATTGTTCATATGAAAAACACGGGAACGTCCGGTACAAATCAAAGTAGAGAACTCGCGGAATTAGTTGAAATAAGGTGTTTTTATCGGACATCATTTGTCACAGATTTCAAATTTACCCTTTCATTTACCAATTACATTTCTATTTCCACATGTCTACAATAAAGGTTTGTTAAAACTTTACTGCGGACATGGACGTTGCAACCGTAAGGAAACAGAAATAAATGAACAGTATTTTAGAAAGTCCTCATCAGTTAGGCTCAAGAACACTAAGATTGTGTGGTCAAAGTTAGTGGTCAGATCGTCAGTCGGAGATGTATTGTATCAGTGTAAGTAATTGTGATTAGGTTGATTGGACCAGACAAACTGCAGATGGATATTCAGAGTAAGGAATTGTTGCCAAATACAACATACGACTCTATCAACCGTGCCAGAGCACACCTTCCCTTTCGTCAACATTCATACTTGTAAGATGCTGGGAACCTTTTCTAACCCAGAATCCAATAGAGTACAGGTAATTAAAGTGTAACTTGAGCAAATAAATAAGAAATGTCAAACTGTATCAAATAATTCTCCTTGAAGAGGGAGGGATTTTACGCCGTATTTAGCAATATTCCAGCAATATCACACTGGAGGTCACCAGAAATGTCTCACTGAAGAACTATCAGAAACGTGTGATTTTGAATCGTAAATATCATATTAGTAATACAAATTGTGATATACAAGATAACAAACTGCCAATTAGAATGACTGATTAAACATCGGGAGTCTTTTTTTACTTATTTTGTTTCGTGTTTGACAACAAAGACACAAAACAAACAAGAGTGGTAATATCTGTGCATCATACAATGTCATAAGTATTTAATATAGTAACTTCAGTGCAAATTCTGAGCTATCATGAAAAGCTCATGAAATCATGAAGATCATGAAAATTATTTTGACTGTGTCCCAGTGACAGTGACCTGCAAGTAGGGTGGGTATTGCAGAGAATTTTCATATTGCGATATATTGCGATGTGAAAGCATACATTGCGATATGAATTGCAATATACTGCAAGAAGTTTTTTTAACAAAAAATACTTATAATCGAGTTAATGCTTAATTTATAAAGCAGAAATACAAGAAAATTACTGTGCTTGATTAAGCTTTAATAAAAACTTTTAATCATGACAATATAAAAATGTAAATGATATTTGGCACAAATGAAACAATGAAAAGAACAATTTAACATTAACACAGTGGTTCAAAATGCTGCCATACTGAAGCCTTTGCCCTAGTATTTGGCAACAATATAGATAGTTCGTTGTTGACGGTCGCCATTTTACAACGGAAATATCCGAAGATTTCCCTGTGCTACGAAGTTTTCCGAATGCATTTTAAAAATACCGTTTTTCGATCAGCGTATCGCAATAGGTATCGTTTTCATGTCTGAACCGGTAAATACCGGTAAACAGTTTATTTTACGCTGCCCTACCTGCAAGCCACAAAGATGTCAAAACATCTCACACATCGCACCCAAATACGATGTTGCCAGCGCAATATATGTGTACTTACTTTTGTATGTCCGTTTAGTATCAAATGTTGTGCAGTCATGTTCGCGGACATCAACACTCATAACGTTGAAAACATAATTTAATCATCAAGCAACGTTTGGCTATATTATTGCGCAAGCAGGCAATACTTAGTGCACACAACACTACCACATTTAGTGTCCCCTCTGTGAATAGAATTGTGTTCGACAGACACTGAATCAATTATTGACACAAGTCAGCCAGTACAGATCGGACATGACTGGATTGGATTGGATGTTGTTTAACGCCGCACTCAGCAATATTCCAGCTATATGGCGGCGGTCTGTAAATAATCGAGTCTGGACCAGACAATCCTGTGATCAGCATGAGCATCGATCTACGCAATTGGGATACGATGACATCTGTCAACCAAGTCAGCAAGTCTGACTACCTGATCCCGTTAGTTGCCTTTTACGACAAGCATGGTTGCTGAAGACTAATTCTAACCCGGATCTTCACGGGTCGAGGAAGGAAGAATGGCTGTATGATACATCTATGTGTTATAATTATGGCCTCTCTTCAAGAGGCACGAAGTAAAACCAAAACTTCATGACATTGTTGTTGAAAAAAATATAATTTGAAGGGGACGTTATGGTTGTCGTGATAGTATTCTATTAAGTAGCAGTGGTCTCCAAATTACTGTAATGGAAGTGATATTTACATAGAAAAATCGCTTCATTTCAATTTCCCGAGAGACGAGAAATATGTACATAACACTAGTAATGTGTTTTTATATCATTTATTCATTTTATTATGTACAAAAACGACAACAAATTTAACTGCGACCTGTTGATTTTGTGAACACATTACTGAAACCAGTTCTTCATCCACGCCTTTCAGCGCCTGTGAATCGGGATATCACATTTACAAGTAGCGGAATTAAACAATGACCCTTGGGCACACCTCATTCTCACCCATGTAGAGCCAACTGTATTTTGTTCAAAGTAATGCCCAAGCCGATCAAGTCTTCTTTTGTCACAATCTGCAAGAAAGAGCGGTTCAATGAAACAACGGCGAAGAGGACATTCGTGTTTAAAAGTCTTATTGTTCGGAGTCTTATCGGGCTGGCATAGCTAAGGGACGGATCCCTGTGTCGAGTTAGTTTTTGTTTGTTTGTTGGATCTTTAATGCTGCACTCAGGAACATTCCAGCTATATGACGGCGTATAAGACAATTATTATGGATGTCAACTTCTTCTTTATTGTATACACAACGTTTCTGGGCTAATAGCTATTATCAACTTCTTCTTTATTGTATACACAACGTTTCTGGGTTAATAGCTATTAGCCCAGAAACGTTGTGTATACAATAAAGAAGAAGTTGACAAACGTTGTGTATACAATAAAGAAGAAGTTGACATCCATAATATTTTGTCTTATACTTGCATACCAACTTCTATGTGCATCTCAAGAACCTTATATGACGGCGGTCTGTAAATAATCGAGTCTGGACCAGTCAGTCAGTGATTGGCATTATGAGCATCCATCTACACAGTTTGGATGCAATGGCATGTGTCAACCAAGTCAACGAGCCTAAGCACCCGACCCCGTTAGTCGCCTCTTACGACAAGCATGAATTGTTGAAGCCGAATTCTAACCCGGATCTTTACGGATTCGTGTAGGCTACGAGTGTGAGTAAGTCAACGCTGTTGGCGCCAGAGATTCCAGCTGAATAGAGGAAGGAATATGAAGACTTAGATTAAACCTTTCACATGACGAACCTGCGTAATAATTTAACTCACAGAACCTGACCATACCACCGATTTCATTGTGGTACCGAGGACTTGTTCTTACCCAGATCACCATAGGACTCATGAATGATGGAAGAAGGTCGCTGAGCCTCAATTTCAATGCCAAGTGTCATTTAAATCTTTGACTTACTTCAGTTAATGCACTAATGCTAAAAATGCTGGATATGAAATCAGATACAATTACATGTAGGATCTGGAACTGCATAACATTCCGTGTCCCCCGCCGTGATAAAATCGGAGTAAAAGCTCACTCACACATGTGATGTATTCATGTTTTAAGTGCCTATTAAAAAGACCATATTTTCATATAAGCCATATTACTCACGATTTGGTCGCGAAACACAAGCGCAGTCCTGAGGGTTGTAGATGAGACTGTCTGGACATGTCAGCACGTTCTCCTGCTTGTTAATAACCAGCCGGAAGTCAGTCAGGTTCGACGTCTCTTCTATGTAACATTCTGTGGGCAGTAACATCAGTTGTTAAATGCATACAACCTTCTAAACCAATTATTTGTTTTCCAGCAAAATGGCTGTAAATAATCGAGTTTGGATTAGACAATCCATTGATCGACATCATGATCATCAATTTATGCAATTGGGATACGATGACATTTGTCCACCAAGCCTGACCACCCGATCCCGTAGTCGCCTTTTACGACAAGCATGGTTGCTGAAGACAAATTCTAACCCGGATCTTCACGGGTCAAGAAAGGACGAATGGCTGACTATGATACGATCTACTAGTATGTGTTATCCTTATGGCCTTTCTTTCAGAGGCACGAAGTAAAACCAAGCGTCCATGTTGTTGAAAGAAATTAAAAGACTCTGACAGCTTTTGCGAATGGATGCGTCCAGAAAGAGCCGGAACCACAATATCGACAAGACAGTATCGTTCTCGAATCTTTCTCAATGCCCCCAAAACACGACTCCACTAAACGTTGTGGAAGCAATCAACTAATTGGACAGACGATGTAAATGGCATACAATTAGAAAACACATTTTATGGGATATAAAGATTTACACCTATTCAAACAATTCACGCAATTCATTTTGCCATCTTTTTCTATGTGATGTGTAACCAAATTACATTGAAATACAACAAACTACGGGAACTTTTAAGAAACACTTATTTTAGTTCGTTATAACAGACCTGTGAAGATCCGGGGTAGAATAAGTCTTCAGCAACCCATGCTTGCTACAAAAGGCGACTATGCTTGTTGTAAGAGGCGACTAACGGGATCGGGTGGTCAGTCTCGCTGACTTGAGTGACACATGTCATCGGTTCCCCATAGCGTAGATCAATGCTCATGCTGTTGACCACTGGATTGTCTGGTCCAGACTCGATTATTTACAGACCGCCGCCATATAGCTGGAATATTGCTGAGTGCGGCGTAAAACTAAACTCGTTCACTCGTTATAATAGTAGTTCGACTTAAATGTACAGCAACTGATCGGGACCGAAAAAAATAGTTCGTTATATCCTGCAGTTCGTTTTATAAGTAATTTACCTTAATACGTATTCAAAGCACCGAGATTGTGTAAGCTCTAATATGAATTCTTAGTGCTTGCTTCGATTTTACAGAGATCCGAGAACATCAAAATGCAGGTCACATCAGAATGAACTTTATGGGATTGTATAGTCGGATAGGGGCGGTGGGTTAGCCTAGTGGTTAAAGCGTTGGCTCCTCACGCCGAAAACCCGTGTTCGATTCCCCACATGGGTACAATGTGTGACGCCCATTTCTAGTGTCCCCTGCCGTGATGTTGCTGGAATATTGCTAAAAGCAGCGTAAAACCATACTCAGTCAGTCAGTATAGTAGGGCTTCCACGGGTAGTCGAGTACTCGAGGACGAGTCGGGTTCAGCTGGACTCGAGTCCATTTTCAAGGACTCGAGGACTCGAAAAGGGGAGATAACTCAAATTATTTGACGTTGACAGACTGTCTGCCATGTGCTAAGCACGAGCGGCCGTTAACGTCTAATATTAAGATAAGATGTAACTTTATTATCCCGGAGGAATTTCTTATACATCCAAACTGTCTCAAAATGAATATATACACAGTTCACAAAATATACACAATAATTTAATTGCTATTTACAAAAAAACCTGACATGATATAATTCAATTAACCACATAGGTAAATATATCAACTATCAAATCTCATTTTAGCTGCCTTTTTGACAATCTGGCGCTCATAGATAAAGGGAATATACTCGAAAGACACTCCAGAAACTTTGCAAGCAGTATTAACAATTTTGAAAAGTTTGTTTTTGTTGCAATGAGACAGATCCCCATACCAACATAGAAAATTGTAGGTCAACACACGGTCATTACGGTTTTGTCAATGCCTTGACGATAATAATGTTCAGAATCAGAAATTAGGTTAGTAACAGTGGCGTCATCTGCGAATTTCACAGTAAACAAGTCATATATTGACAAGTAACAGTCATTGGTATACAAAACGAAGAGTACGGATGAAGGAACACAGCCATGTGGAGCTCCAGTAGAGGTTAAGAGAAAAGAAGATTGATAGCCATTGACACTGACATACTGAGTTCTATGTACCCTGAATTCTTTAACCCATCAGATAATGTTTTCATTAACACCTAGATTAAATAGTTTACTCCTCACACGGTGTGCCTGTATGGTATTAGTTGTTACAAGTCTGCAGATGAGAGTAAATATTATACATCGTTTTAGATTTCACTTTTTAAAATGATTAGGTAACTATCTTGACAATTGATAGACAAGAAAGATAAAAAAATCAAATGTATGGCGTATCTTGATCTGGATTGTGAAAAGAGCAAAATAACCAAATGCCGGCTGTGCGGTATATCACTGCTTTTTGCAGGCAGTACAAGAAGTACGAAGAAAAACATATTTGTCAAGTAAACATCCAAATACTGATTCTGACCAATAGGAAATGTTAGTCACATGACGATATGAAGTCGGAAAGAAGTAAGTGTTCACTTGTGTGATCGGAACACAACATGGTTTACGCTATGGTTCGCTTGAAAGGTATGAATTTCGAGTACTCGGGTCCTAGTCGAGTCTTACCCCTCGAGTACCCGAGTCCCAAAAAATGGACTCGTTGAAGCCCTACAGTATAGTCGGAAACTCAATCCTATAGTGGGTTGGTACATACAAAGTATCCGATGTAGACAACAGGTTAGAAATAGTTTCGACAAGACTGGTAAAGGCACTTGGGCCAAATGCATTGACGAAAGTGAGACCGAAATCGAAGCTTTATATATATTGGGAAAAAGACATTAAATCATGCAAACGTCAGTCAGCTTGTTATTTCAGTTGACATTGACAATGAAAATATTCCAGACTAGACGTTCGGAGACTAGCCCTGTGTTCCGGGAATAACCTTTACACTGGTCTGTTTATTGTGCATACCCCGTTGTTACAACGGTCATTAAAACACCAACATGATTGTTTGCTAAACAACTTCCCCTTCTTCGTGACAATTTCTGAAATTATGGTGACGATTTGCTATGGACAAATGACTAACTTTTAGACGATTTGTTGCTTTCGCTTGCATTGTTAATTCGCCATTACATCGGTACAATTTTACAGCAATAGTTCTAACGTAGGAGGGGTGGTGGGGTAGCCTAGTTTTGAAAGCGTTCGCTCGTCACGCCGAAGACTCGGGTTCGAGCCTTCAGATGGGTACAATGTGTGAAGCCCAGTTCTGGTGTCCCCCGCCGTGATATTGCTGGAATATTGCTAAAAGCGGCGTAACGCTCAATTACTCACTCACTCAGGATACCCATGTTTCCCAATTGATCAAATATATATTACCAACGTTTCTTTGGTCTCTGGGAATGCTGGTACTGAAGCCACAAATGCATATTTCCCTGATGAATATCAGACCGAGAGGGCAGGTGAGGGTCTCCCAGTTCCCTGCCATTGTCCTCTGCTCGAAGACTGTGCCATCGCGGCTCAGAGGACGCTTGTCGCATTCTGTCAAGTGAAAGTAACATTCAAAGGAATAGCCGAAGATAAATTGTGATGTGCTTTGGGTTGTGGACTGGGACACGAAGTCACAATTCCAGTGCTGCAGTAACACATCTGTTTGTTTGTTTGTTTGTTTGTTTGTTTGTTGCTTAACGCCACACAGAAATATTCCAGCTAGATGCCAGTCGTCTAGAAATAATGGTGCCAGACAGGCCATTGATTGATGTCATGAAGATTATTCAACAAAGATTAGATCGCATGCATGAAACCAAGTCATCGAGGCGGACGACCCGATAAGTGAGTGAGTGTGTGAGTTAACATTTAAAGTCATATCGGCAATATTTCTGCCATATCATGACTAGAAAGGATACCTATTAATAAAGGCCAATTTAGATTAAAAAGATAATGAAAGACAGTAAATTCACTATATATCACGGAATTTCTGTTTAAAACTAGTACGTAACCATACAAATATAGCACTCTGAACAACAATACTATATAAAAACGGGCTATTGATCGCAAACAACTGAAAGTAGATCACCATACCAGAGACCATCGGACTTACACTGTGTTTGCTACCAGCACGGTCTCGAGCTGGATTTAAACCATCCCTTCAGGTGTTAGCGACTGTATGCAAGGTTCACCATTGATCAAGTTAGTCGCCTCTTGTGACAAGCACCGATTGGATTGATATATGGAATTCCCATATTTAGGTGATTAATATCATAAATGTCTTCCATCATTTGTAAAATTAGTTCAACATCTAAGAAGAAGAAGAAAGAAGAAGATAATGTCCAAGATATTTTTATGGATTAAACTTCTTTTTAAAAAAAAAAAAAAAAAAAAAAAAAAAAAAGTTAATCCATAAAAATATCTTGGACATCAATGTACAACTTCTAAATGCCACTGAAAGACATCGAAGAAGATAATGTTTTGTAAGATTCGAAAGGACATAACAAAACAAAAATGAAAACCATAAAACTAAAGATGGCGCTAGTCTGACCCACTGGCTAAACAATACCTACCATCATGGATTTCTTGACAGTTACATCTGTCTGCTTTGAACACTTCCAAGCCATCGCACATGAGAACTCGTTCCACCCCACCATAATGCAACACAAACTCCCGTGCATTCAGTGGGCTTCCAACAATATAACATTCTGAAAAATTACAAAATAAGATACAGTACAACTGAATCCAAACGAGTATAGTGGATTCTTTCTTATTGAATGATATTAGACGTACAACATATTTCAACCTACCTCATCAAAGCATGTATTTGGCGCGGTTTTGTTCGCGTAACTAAACAGTATATACTCAATACTTTACTGAGAAAGCATGATCCCAAATACACCATGAATGTCAGAGTAGTCCAAACTTTGGGATGACAACGTCTTTGATGAATTATTATGGTGACGGTTTTGGCGTTGGACCTGGCTTGAAAACGATATACAGATATCCACCAACACGTCGTTTTACAGCCATAGTTTAGCAATTATTGTCTACACATTATGTCCTCCGACAAGAAGAAATATCTATCGAACTATTTATAGTTACAGGAAAGGTATGATTCGACGAGGATAAAATACATTGTTCACAGTCGTAATGAAAGGAGAAAAAACGTGGCTAATAGCAGTAACGGAAAGGGAAAATACGCTGTTAGTAGCCGTAAAGGAACGAGAAAATACATTGTTAATGGCCGCAATGAAAGAAGAAAAAATGTGGCTAATGGCCGTAATGGAAGGGGGAAAAACGTTATTAATGGCCGTAATGGAAGGAGAAAATTCGTTGTTAATGGCCGTAATGGAAGGAGAAAAAACGTGGCTAATGGCTGTAATGGAAGGAGAAAATTCGTTGTTAATGGCCGTAATGAAAGGAGAAAAAACGTGGCTAATGGCCGTAATGGAAGGGGAAAATACGTTTTTAATGGCCGTAATGGAAGGGGAAAATACGTTGTCAATGGCCGTAATGGAAGGAGAAAATACGTTGTTGATGGCCGTAATGGAAGGGGAAAATACGTTATTAATGGCCGTAATGGAAGGGGAAAATACGTTGTCAATGGCCGTAATGGAAGGAGAAAATACGTTGTTGATGGCCGTAATAGAAGGAGAAAATTCGTTGTTAATGGCCGTAATGAAAGGAGAAAAAACGTGGCTAATGGCCGTAATGGAAGGGGAAAATACGTTTTTAATGGCCGTAATGGAAGGGGAAAATACGTTGTCAATGGCCGTAATGGAAGGAGAAAATACGTTGTTGATGGCCGTAATGGAAGGGGAAAATACGTTATTAATGGCCGTAATGGAAGGGGAAAATACGTTGTCAATGGCCGTAATGGAAGGAGAAAATACGTTGTTGATGGCCGTAATGGAAGGGGAAAATACGTTATTAATGGCCGTAATGGAAGGGGAAAATACGTTGTCAATGGCCGTAATGGAAGGAGAAAATACGTTGTTGATGGCCGTAATGGAAGGGGAAAATACGTTATTAATGGCCGTAATGGAAGGGGAAAATACGTTGTCAATGGCCGTAATGGAAGGGAAAATACGTTTTAATGGCCGTAATGGAAGGGAAAATACGTTTTAATGGCCGTAATGGAAGGGGAAAATACGTTGTCAATGGCCGTAATGGAAGGGGAAAATACGTTTTTAATGGCAGTAATGGAAGGGGAAAATACGTTATTAATGGCCGTAATGGAAGGGGAAAATACGTTGTCAATGGCCGTAATGGAAGGAGAAAATACGTTGTTGATGGCCGTAATGAAAGGAGAAAAAACGTGGCTAATGGCCGTAATGGAAGGAAAAATACGCTGTTAGTAGCCGTAAAGGAACGAGAAAATACGTTGTTAATGGCCGCAATGAAAGCCGTAATGGAAGGAAGGAAAAACGTTATTAATGGCCGTAATGGAAGGAGAAAATTCGTTGTTAATGGCCGTAATGGAAGGATAAAAAACGTGGCTAATGGCCGTAATGGAAGGAGAAAATTCGTTGTTAATGGCCGTAATGGAAGGGGAAAATACGTTGTTAATGGCCGTAATGGAAGGGGAAAATACGTTTTTAATGGCCGTAATGGAAGGGGAAAATACGTTGTTAATGGCCGTAATGGAAGGGGAAAATACGTTGTTAATGGCCGTAATGGAAGGGGAAATACGTTGTTGATGGCCGTAATGGAAGGAGAAAATACGTAGTTAATGGCCGTAATGGTATGTTCATTTCATCTTCTAACAGTAAGTACAACAGCTGAAATATAGCTTTGAAAATCAATTACATAACAATTAAGAAATTTCAGGAAGTACAAGCGTGACATGCATGAAAACATCAAAGACGCCAGGCAGTAAATTAACAACAACAAAAACTTTGAAAAGAGTAAGAGATTCTTATTATTGCTTAATGAGTCAATGGTTCAACACTAGTATGTTGTCATTGTTTATATGAGGTCAACAACTGGTATACAACACCTGGGAAGTAAGGAAACTGATTACGATATTACTTCTATTCAGTTTGGTTTGCAAACAATTAGATTTAGATATTGATTTAAAAAACAACAAGGTTTAAATCTCCTTATATACTACTCACACTTTGCTAAGGATCACAAAAAATCACAACTTTACTTACACGTATATTTATAATTTGAAATTATATCCATTTAAAACTGGATAAATAATAATATGGTAACCCCTCTTTAGGCAGACAGTCACTTTTATCTAACCTTATCCACTTGATACATGAGTAACCATAAAAAAGTTTTTCATGGCACCAATCAACCATTTTGCAAATCATGGAACGAGTCGTTGACAGGTACACAACACCCGTACCTGTCAATAGCAGGTATGGGATCCACAAGATGAAATAACATACTGAAACCTAGGATCCATGCTTACAATAAGCTTAGATATTTAAACCAAATTTGATCCCACATCCCAAAGTGTGAATAGTATATGTTCATTTGGCCTATCAAACAAGGAAAACTGTAATCGACGAAATATCATAACGTACAGCAATAACACGGTATGTTACAGCAAAAATGTTTCCCTTGCGTTATAAATACTGATAACTGTAAAAAAAACATAACATTTTTCAGAGCTCCTGTCATCAGTCCTCGCTGACCTCACTCGTCACTGCATGTCAGAGGAATGAACGTGTGTCCCAAAGTCAAAGTCGAACAAGAAATACATCGCTCTGATTGGCTGAATCATACATACTTGATGTTGTGGATGGGCTTACTTGAAGAGACCTGCAATATGACGTCATGGAATTCCCCTTTGTAATGTCATCCCCAGCGTGTCGAAAATAGGCCACATCGGACTTAAAACTAGTTTTTTCACTTAACGCATTGTACAATGTATAGGTACAGTCGTTACAGCGCTGTTACTAACATTTAACCAGGTATCATGTAAACGGTATTCATTCTTGGAAATTCCAGTTGTATATACAGAAAGTATAGGGTATTTTGGCATACAGTGGGAACGCATTACATGTATAAACTTTAACTAGAGTTGCAGGAAAACCAAGATGGGACGATTTGAACGCTTGGTTAGTAACCCACAACTCATCCCCCTTGTGATAAAATATACGAATATAATAATTAATAAGAAGAATTCAACCAACTGAGTGTAACGTTAATATCTAAGAAAATTCACCATGCGAGAATTACTGTGAGGTATTCTCTTTTTCTCACGCTAAACCTTCTCATGACTCTCAATTCCTCCCTCAGCAAAACCAATATTGGGGTATACTAATGGTGAGGTGGATACCTTGGAACGTTGTCGAACTAAATATATATTCAATGTACCATGCACTCAGAATCAGACATCCAAATTTTGTAACAGCTACATTGGAGTCCAATGTCTTCCGAGGTTTCACTCACACATTAATAGATCATTCCTTGTAGCATAGTCTAACCACGTATAACCATGCTTCCGGTGACCCACAAAGACCTCGTGTCAGCTGCCTATACATACAACAAGAACAACGTCCATTTAAAAGTTAAATTGTGGTAATAACATCCGAAATAGAAACGACACTTTTATGTGAAAAACATGCTTGAAACTGACAGTGATTTAAAGCTATTCGGATGTCTTTCCGCCACGGTTTCAACCAGCTTTATCGTAGGTACATGGCAGATGCGACATCTTTATGTCGGAGGCATTATGTCATACCTCGTGAAACGTGATGACAAGACATAACTTATAAATGTCCATGCATGAAACAGTGCTTCCTTACCATATGTTGCCCAAGAGACATAGTACTTGTAACAAACCATGTTTTTGCTTTTAATATCTCATTCTCAATGATAGAAAATATATGTGTAAGTAAAACAATATGAACTCATTTTCATTATGGACAATCGTTATTCCTCTTTGCGCGATATGCCAAATGACTGAACAAATGTTGAAATTCTGATCACCGCGATTGAAGTGTGTTATACGGGATTTTTTAAATCATAGAATTAAGAATAAAATATCTGCACACAAAAATTACAATTACGAAAAGCAACAAGGCCAATTCATTACTTTGCATCTGGAGAACTCCTTGGCCGCAGAAAGGACGGTATAAATCATAATTCGTATTTACGTTATTGCCTCACTCACTTACTCTCACAATGGACGAGGCAGGAACTGGCGATAATCCCAGCAATCACCCCCAACAAGCTGCGGAAAACCATGATGATCTACAAAGCAAAACAAAATCCATGAACAAAATGTAACGGAATGAAAATAGTAGTCGTGTGTCTAATGAGACTTTACGCTATTACCTATGGGTGAGATCAAAATTTTATTAGTTTACTTGTGTGTGAATAAATCAATTCCTACACACATTATACAAATGTGACAAAAACTACAACTCACCTGAATGTTGTCAGTATTGATGGAAGTCGCCCTATTCTGCTGCCAATGCTTATTATACAAGGAAAGGAAGATACATGTCCACCCAAAGTCATGGAAGATGTGGAACAGGCTGCACGCGTCAAGCACGATCCTGGCATCTGCATGCTTCCCCTGGCAACATGTATTACATATAATGTAACTACTTCTAGAATGTCATTTATTTTTCCAAGCATTTATTGTTTACGTTGTATCTTCTGTCGACAGAAGAACGTGAAAGGAAAGGTCAACAAGACAATTTTAGTATTTATGTCAGTTCAAGAAATGTTATTTTTTTGCTTTATTTTGGGAAAAATATGTTTTTATTTATTATGTACATTAAACGTGTTGGCCTTAGGGTGTCTATTCTGTAAATACGTGGCAAAATGTATTTCACACATCAGAGTCACTGGTTTAATCGAAATTAAACCGTCCCAATTTGTTAAATCATTCAGAAAATCCTGTCATCGCGATACACAACACACACATAATGAATCACGTGCCCACATTATCTTTCGATGTCGTCATCGGAGGAACGACATTTTTAAAAATTTCTGACATGTTGCTACGAAATATAATTGCATTTCTCTGCCCATCAACTCCCGGTGACACATCTGTAGAATGCATGTAGATCCTATAGAGCATAAATGACTCGTTGCAATGAATATCTATGTATATTCTTAACGTCACCAGTATTGTCGAATTGCAACTATAGGTATTACTTCTTTTTATAATTTATCCAATACCTTGTTTGAAAATGTGAGCTAGGTCAGCCCGTCTTTGCAACGACTTCACAAAATATTTCAACGATGTATTGGGGCGTCACCCAAAGTATGGACCAATATTCGTATATGTTGGTTAGACAATGAGAGCAGATAAAACTACACTCAGAGGTAAAAGTTGAGAATGATTTATTTATTCGAGCCAAAGAAAGCGTTAAAATGGGCGAAGAAACGCAACTAGTCAGTTGTTCGAATTGCACGAAATTGGCAACAAGCATGACATATTCGTGAACAGTGACCAGCAATGTTCACTTTGAAAGGTTAGATGAACATTATATTGGAGCACCTGCAGGGGAACACGGTATTGGAGACGAGGTCTTTTCTCTGATGAGTGGCGTTCCTTGTCTACATGATCACAGGTGCACGTCAAATCAGGTCATGTGCTGTGGGTCAGTTTGGAGATAGGGGCGTGATGACCTGGCTGTGATAACAGCTGCCAGCAATATAGCATATTTTCTCCGGTTCTTGATAGTGCGTCGAAACGTTTGACCAAATCAGAAACAGATTCTGCTAAATCAGATATAGAACGACTGTTCCTGAATTGATGCCGTAAGATTAAATAGTTTAAGTAACGTTATGGGACATAAATCAGTTCCCAAAGGATCATACAACCTTTCAAATTTCAGGAATTACCAACCACTTCCTTTTCCTCATCTTGGTTGTTCAGTTTTAGGAACCCTCGGAAAACGTGGACTAATGCTTATTGCTGTACGTCATCTAATCACAGGGGACTCTGTCATATAATGTTTTTTTGTCCAACATGGACCAAAATGCAGTGACTAGCCTACGTGTCAGTGTCACTGGGAGAATGCAAAGACTGAAAACCAAGAAACCCGCCCCTTCTCAGTCACCTGTTATCCAAAGTCTGGTTTCTCTACATGGAACGTTCGTAGTTAGTGGAAATAACATGACTATTCAATTTAAGCATCAGTATTAACTGCTTGATCAAAGAACTTTCATCAGTACCATCAACTTTTAGCTTGACTCTAAACCCTGATGACGTGTCCATTACTCTTTTTGGACTCCAAAGGGAGACATATTGCTAGGTACGGCAAATCACTACCTCAAAGATTACCCATGATCCTCAACACTATCAAGAAAGGACTATATATTCACAGAAGGCATTTGAGACAAAGGGGATTTAATACATATCGATTATCCAAACCTGAAAGGATTTACTCGCAATTTCAGTGGGGAACTGGCTTCATTTCCGTGACAACATTTGATTTTTCAACTTTTTACACCACTACCCCAAATGACAAACGTGAGGGAAAACTGCATTTCTTGATCCATGGCACAATTGTTAGCGTAGATAAAGTTACACATTGTTCTTCAGGACAATTTTTCAACAATGAAAGCAAATGCCATCTGAGATGTACTGTAGTACTTGTCATCTTCCTTAGTGAAAACATACACGAATGGGTATCCCCATAGGCACACGCTATGCTCTCCTACTTGTGGAACTGTTTATGCATATGTATATTTTTTCTTGGGTAGGCAAAATCGGAAGAAGTAAAAATAATCAACTTACGTATATCGGAGATCTGTTATGGTTAAATGACAATCGAACAAACAATTCCCTTTTAATGATTTACACACCTGAACTAAACTAAAAGGAGGTGAATTAGAACGTTTCATGTGTTTCATATTTAGATGTTTGCATAAATGTTCAGGGTGACAAAACAACTTTCAATATGGCTGTATGAGAAGAGGGATGATTTTTAAGTAAACGTTTCCTGTATGTGGAATAATATTGAACGGCTCGAGATTTAGGTGTTCACATTTCACAGCCCGTGGAGGAACACGGCATATGACTCAACAAATAGTGACATTCTCAACTCATTACACCAGTTAATTTCTAAAAGTAACCGCTTTCAGTGATTATCCCCTCTACATATATATTATCCACAAAAAGAAACGCATAGGCATTTTCTATTTTTTTTAATCTATTAATTGCCTATTGTGTTAAAAAAAACCATCAAAATATGTAACAAAAGTGTTGATAACATGTACACAACTGTACAAGTAAAAAATCGACTTGACCTGAAAATGTTGATTTTGATGAGATTTCTTAAAAGGATTAAAAATGCATCGCCATAACGCAACAGAAATCACCTACCAGTTGAAACTGTGCAGAAAAGAGCATGCACTGTCTGGCTATAAACATCCAGATTACTTTCGGAAATCGGCATTTGTCTTGGAGGCGTTAACTAAAATTATCCACTTGGTTGTATAGACATTTCCTTCTTCTAAGCTGATGTAAAATTTCATGTACTAAACTCTATTTGTGGACGAGTTATACATGATTGAAAACACAACATTTCCGCAACAGATTTCTGGGTTGTGCGGTTTTTTTTGGGAATAGTATATATTCAATGTAAGACACATTTTATATAACTTGATTTTCTGCGGCAGCTCATTTCGTTGCTAGGCATAACCAACACCATTACTAACATATTTATTATTCAATCATTTATCTGTTATTTTGTCTCAATATTATTCTTTAGTTGTCAGATTATTTCCAAAATGTATCCAGCTATTGGAACAATGTACTGGAGCGGCGTTTATATAAGGCTCTCGGCTTGTTCGCCTGTCCAGGTTTCTGCTTTGACAAAATAAAAATATTTTTAAACCAACACGGCATATGACTCTTGTGCAGTAGTTGCTTGAGCAAATACAAAAATATAGCATGTTCCAAGTATGTGGCAATCATCAATACCGTAGGATGTATACACTATAACTGTGCCCAGGTCCACAAAAAAATACACAGCTACACAATACCAAACCTACGGAAGCGTAGTAGGGCCACGGTGAAAATTTTTTTTGGTCTTACTATCTCCTACGTAGGACTTAATATCTCCTACGTAGGACTTAGTATCTCCTACGTAGGACTTAGTATCTCCTACGTAGGACTTAGTATCTCCTACGTAGGACTTAGTATCTCCTACGTAGGACTTACTATCTCCTACGTAGGACTTAGTATCTCCTACGTAGGACTTAGTATCTCCTACGTAGGACTTAGTATCTCCTACGTAGGACTTAGTATCTCCTACGTAGGACTTAGTATCTCCTACGTAGGACTTAGTATCTCCTACGTAGGACTTAGTATATCCTACGTAGGACTTAGTATCTCCTACGTAGGACTTAGTATCTCCTACGTAGGACTTAGTATCTCCTACGTAGGACTTAGTATCTCCTACGTAGGGACTTAGTATCTCCTACGTAGGACTTAGTATCTCCTACGTACGTAGGACTTAGTATCTCCTACGTAGGGACTTACTATCTCCTACGTAGGACTTAGTATCTCCTACGTAGGACTTAGTATCTCCTACGTAGGACTTAGTATCTCCTACGTAGGACTTAGTATCTCCTACGTAGGACTTAGTATCTCCTACGTAGGACTTAGTATCTCCTACGTAGGACTTACTATCTCCTACGTAGGACTTAGTATCTCCTACGTAGGACTTAGTATCTCCTACGTAGGACTTAGTATCTCCTACGTAGGACTTACTATCTCCTACGTAGGACTTAGTATCTCCTACGTAGGACTTAGTATCTCCTACGTAGGACTTAGTATCTCCTACGTAGGACTTAGTATCTCCTACGTAGGACTTAGTATCTCCTACGTAGGACTTAGTATCTCCTACGTAGGACTTAGTATCTCCTACGTAGGACTTAGTATCTCCTACGTAGGACTTAGTATCTCCTACGTAGGACTTAGTATCTCCTACGTAGGACTTACTATCTCCTACGTAGGACTTACTATCTCCTACGTAGGACTTACTACCTATATATATTGTTCTATTCATGCTGTATTCATTTGGTGCGGTAATGGAGAAAGCGATTTCTCTATATTTTTCACTGGGATTAGGATACACTGAAATACTGGCGTGTCTAGCGCATATCAACGGAATCATTGTTAGCAGACGTACACTTAAGAGGGTCCTGAAAAGAAAGAGTCTATATCGCCGTGGAAAACATAGTGACATTGTTGACATTGCCCTTTTTTTAACGGAGCAACAGCAGGTTTCTGGGAAATGTTTTGGGTACAAAATGATGCATTTGAAATGTATACAGAATGGACTAGTTGTTACACAGGAGGTTGTGAGGCAGCTCATGCAGATCATCGATCCCCAAGGTGTGAAACTGCGACGTCGTCATCGTCTCCTGAGACGAGAATACTTCAACTATGGACCAAACTTTCTTTGGCATATGGACAGTTATGACAAACTCAAGCCATATGGGATATGCATCAACGGCGCAATCGACGGTTTCTCTCGATATATTGTTTGGTTAGAAGCTCACAAAACAAGCAGTGATCCCAGGCTTATTGCCGGATACTTTTTGCAAGAAGTGAGAAGGCGGAAAGGTTGTCCAACTCGTATTAGAGCGGATAAAGGTACCGAAAATGGTCATGTGAGGGACATGCTGTCATTCTTACGACGTAACGATCAAGATCAATATGCAAATAATTGTTTCTTGGTTGGATCGAGCAATCACAATCAAAGAATTGAACAATGGTGGGGCACTTTACGGAAGATGAATTGTCAGCATTGGATTGATACCTTCGAGATGTTGAAAGGAATTGACCTCTTTGTTGGAGGCTTTCTCGACAAATCCTTGATTCAGTTTTGTTTCATGGACTTGATACAGGTAGTTTTATCTATAATGTCAAACTATGTGTATGTTCTTTTGAAACAATTGTCAATTATGTCCACGATATTGATTTAGCGATTAAACACTTTGAGTAATCCTGACATTATACTGTTTGAAGGGGGGATAGTAACTGTCAAATACGAGCCATGAGCATTTTACCAAAATGTAAAAGCGTAATATTAATGACAACACGTTGTGAAGTATGAAAACCAAGTTGTAAACTGTTTTCTTATTCATTCTAAAGGTAAACTGTTTTTACGGTTTGATATGATGCAATGCATTTCTATAGCGCTGAATTCATCTTAACAGATGATGACTGTCGCATTAATGTTTACCCAATTTCCATCTCAATTCCCGCCTCTGGAGGCGCTCAGAGATAGCATGCCCGTATCAATCACATAATTATGGGTTACCCATTTACAGCTGGGTAGAGTGATATCTTTAAAGTATGTTTTGTCGGAAATAAATGTGTTTGCGTGTCCATCTGAGTCGCTATGTGGGTTAGTTTTTATGTACATGAGCGTGTAGTGCATATATGAGGTAGCGAGAACTCTATGTTGGTCGCAATGTTGAACAAAATCCTCTGGCCATAACTTACGTCACTGAGCCCCATGTAATAGTGAGAATATCCTCTCCAACGGTGTGATCATCTCAAAAATGAGTTTACACCAATACAAATGAAAATAATAAATAAGATAATCATCCAGCTGGTCCTTAATTATCTACCCCTTATAGCATGTATTTCTCTTTTCAGTCTGAATTAGATGAGGTTGTGAAACTCTGGAACACACATAGAATAAGACCATCGAAACACCTCCAGGCTCCAGGTGGGAAACCGGTTGTCATGTATTCATGTGCTGATCTGTATGACGCACATGACTATCTGCGTGAAGTTTCAGACCAAGAAGTTGACTTGTGTGTGGAACAGAGTCGCCCGAAAGGACCGTTCTGCTGCGACGAGACCGTGTTTGAAATCTGCCAGCTATTAATGGAAGAACATGGACGACAAAACCCAACTTGTATGGAAAACGGAATCCTGTTGTATCAGTTTCTTAGGCGGGAAATACGAAACGAAATTGACTAAATGAAACGACACGACCTGGATGCTATATTGCCACCAATACTGAATTCCATGGAATTCTTTTTTAAGCAACTTTCGGTTACTGAAAACAAGATATAAAGTACATTTGTAAAAATCAAAGATTTGCTTTTTTTGTCTCAGACTCAGGCCCTCTAGTAATTCAAATTAGAACTAGGACTGCGAGCAGTACTTATCGAGTTCTCCTGTAACCATTGTTACATTATAAGACTTACATATATCTTAAATATAAAGTCTAAATGATATATTAATTTACTTAATTTCAACCTAGTTGGAAGTATGAAGTTTGGTGTGGTGTGATATCATCGACATGTATACTGCTGACGTTTCAGCTGAGCAGATGCTCATAGGCGATATTCTGCATGCCTCTCGACAGCACCATACTTCTATCAACTTATCAACTATGGGGGCATGGTGGGCGGCTGGCTAAGGCGCCAGGCTAGTGATCCAGACAGCTTGAGGTGTCGGGATTGAGCCCACCTGTCACCGGGTGTAAAAAACCTTGGAGTCCAGTTTGTGCGCAGACGCTTTCAGTGTTGTCACAACCCCTAGTGTACAGTACACAACCCTGTGCACTTAAAAGAACCCACGAATCCGTTGGTATATGACCAGATGGTGGCCACATGAATACGTGCAAACACCTAGTTGCGGGTGAAGCTAACGTGCAGTAAACTTGGACAAAGTACTGTGCCTATATGTCCCTGTCCACCCAGCTGTGAATGGGTACCTCGTGAGGATGAGAAAGCCGCATCAACATGTTAGTAACCTCACATATGTTAATCTATTCTAAATTCTAGTAAACAAATCAAAACAGAAGTTATGACCTTTTTTAAAGTTACCTTTAATATTTTTCCAGTGAAGAAACAACGAATACCTTGCTGTAAATTGCACGTATAAATGAACGTGAGCAGCAGTAAAACAGTGAAAAATAACTGAACAATGTTATTTTAACTTTGAAACAATTTTTTAAATGTCTTTTCACTGAATGGTACGATCAGTTTATGAGACATATATTTCAAAACAACGCCTTTGCCATGTGTGCAGACTGACAGATTGCAAGTGCAGGAGCTAAACAGTAAATACTAACACAATCATTTACTGTTTCAACTTTGACTCTTAAAATTACTAAACTTGAAAACAATTTCTTTTCAATAAACACAAATAATAGTACTTCCTTTACTAAGACCAGGAATTATTCTTGTTAAAACACAATCATTGTAGAAATACCACTATATTACTTGGCGGCATAAACTCACAGCTCATTAAGAACATTCATCCAAGTTCTACTCACGTAATATTTACGTGCTTTGGAGTCTTTATGAAATGAAAAATATACATAAGTAATATAATCAAATCTTAAATATCAACTTTGATCTCTTCTGGTCAAATTGGAATAATATAATATGAATAGTACGCTGATATAACAATGTTTAATATGTGCCATCTAGCTTACACTGCACTGACAATATCTTGAAAAAAGGAAACTATTCTTTGTAACCACAGTCAGAACGCGTTAAATGAACATTAAATCACATCTGATGCAAGAACAAATCAGGAATTAATAATAAAGGCATGTTGTTTGATTGTCCAATATACTCTGATAATAATTTCACGTTATCACAAATGGAAAAGAAAATATCATTCTAGACTCAAACAAGATCCATAATCCAAATGTTGCTCTCCAGGACTCTGTCGAATTCGCCTCTGAACTCCATGAAGTTGTCATAATGGTTACCAACTTGAAGCACAGATCCACATGTGTGTCCAATCGGCCGTCGTTCAAACGGCTTCATGGATATCATCTCGACAGTGATTCTATCACAGATAAGTAGGTCTGAGCCGGTACAATACCGCAGGAACAAACGAAGTTTTTCTTGGTCGAGTTCCTTTACATATCTCTTCAGATACTTGGCAACATCAGTCTCCAGAGGACCTTTGGTTTCCGGAAAGACCAGGATCCGGGCAACTTCTCTGTTGGTGGGAACCAGGGTATTGTACAACTTGTCAAGCTTGTCAGTTGAAATGTCAATGCCCTGAAGAATTTCCCTCCAGCAGTCACAGACAAACATTGGTGTTTGCAGTAACTCCTTGTGTGCGATTTCTAACAGGACAGCAACGATGTTTTCTTTATTAACACGTGTTCGGCATTCATGTGTGTCGAGTGCTTCGATAAGTTCCTCAGAGTCCACACTTTCGAAATTTTCAACTGACCTCTGGAAGACATCCTTGTCGACAGATGAGATGAAGTCGTTGAAGCTGCTCATCAGATCAACATTGGATACGAATAGATCAGGAAAAAGGCAATGACGAATGAAGATCCGTGATAAGAGGACAGGCCAATATCCAAGTGTCTTCCATCCATAGACGAGGACTCTTCCGACTGCTTTCCACTCTTCTGGACCAAAGTCATGGCGAAGACATGGCACCTTCACGTTTCTCCCAACCGTGCACTGGCTGTAGAAGGTTTCCCAAAACTCTGCAAGTGTGTCTTTCAATACACCACCTGTATCCTGCGCTTGCTCAACTTTACCATTTGAAAGAACACGCACAATGTTGATTATCTTTCCCAGAACTGTGGGATCTTTAAAATATGTACATATCTCAAGGAACGCCATAGATCCACGATGAATCTTCATTACCACAACGTCAGGCTCCGGGCTGTTCTGAATCGTTTCCAGGTCTGTCTCAAGCCCAAAATTGAAAATAATTTCTTCCTCTGTGATGTCAGGAGAGTATCATCATTTTCGAATCCACCAATTGCCGCACAAGCTTCACCTGGTATGTCACAATCACTGTGGTCTGAGGTCGGTGTTGAGTTCTCACTGACACTTTTGACATCACTGTGAGATGTTGAAGGCGATGGCTCCAAAGATCTCTTGTTAGCCATAATGTTGTTCAATTCAAGAGATGTTCTGGATCTATCAGACTGTGTCAAAGTTGCCTGCTTCGTTTTCATGGACCTCGTGGTGACCCTGGTCTGACTTGGGCTGGTAGAAGGTGATACCGTATGTGTTCTCTCAGTTTGTTGATCCACTGTGTGGAGGTAGAAAGTGATAATCCCCGTCTTAAATAGTTCATAACAATCTGCAACTGTGATATCCTCTGGGACGGGTGTTTCCTTAAAATCAAGAAGGTCAAACAGGAAGTCTTCTGTTGAGCCTTTTGTGGAATGTCCATTTGGAAAAAGAGATCTTTTCAATTTTCAGAAGATCTGCCTTTATTGCGTTCCGGCTGACATCTAACTTCCTAGTTCCTCCACCAAGTCGTTTACGTATTTGCTTTTTGTTGTGGATCCAACCAAATTCTATTCGCCTGGTTTTCTTTCTCTCGTATTTTCCTGTTGAGCAATCTGGAGAGCCAGCTGAATCATCCGTGCTCGAGTTCTTCCCATCATTATCCTTTCTGCTTATTTTACTTTTCAGCAAATCAAACAGTTTTGACCTCTTTGTTGTCTTGTGTTTTGGCTGCTGGTTTCGCGAACAGAAGTTTCTTAAAGCGACTCGATCGCCAAGTCTGGGAATAAACCCTGCCAACCTTTCATCATCAATACTTAGGACAGTGTCTGCATCAACCTGAAAGAGAAACAACGATACATTATACTGAGCAAGACAGAATTGAAAGGAGAACATATCAGTACTTTCCAGAAACGTTCCACCACTATGCTAAAATATAACAAGAGGACAAAGTCATCAATATCCCCCACAATCAAATCTTTGAAGGGCGTTTAGAAGAGGAATGCAAAAGAAAAGCAAGATTTATGAATGTCAACTTTTTTATTGTGAATAACACGACGTGTCGTGTTGACACTCATAAATCGTGCTTTTCTTTTTTTACACGTCACATTTAATTCTGGACTCACAAAAGTCCAGAAACTCTCCACACTGTGGGCACTTTCTGACAAAGGGATTTGACTTAATTAAACATGCAGTTGTTATGAATATATGCCAAGGATAAAAAATGAAAAAAAATTCTTTCAAAAACTTTAAATTTAAACTCGCTCGCCCATGGGCAGGCCCATGGGCGAACAGTGGCCCATGGGCGAGAATGTTTAATTTCGATCAGAATTCATGTTTTGGAGGTTGCAAATGAATGAATGTATGTTTATAAGTATCATCAAACAAAATTCAACTCATTTTGACTTAATTCGACTAATTTAGAGCGATATTAAAAAATCTCGCCCATGGGCGAAAAACATTTTGGCCCATGGGCGAGAATATTTACTTTTACTCAAAATATGTGTTTTTCCATGTTTTGGAGGTTGTAAATGAATGAGTGTATGTTTGTAAGCATCATGAAACAAATTTCAACTCATTTTGACTTAATTCGACTAATTTAGAGCGATATTAAAAAATCGCCCATGGGCGAAAAACATTTTGGCCCATGGGCGAGAATATTGACTTTACTCAAAATATATGTTTTTCCATGTTTTGGAAGTTGCAAATGAATGAATATATGTTTATAAGTATCATGAAACAAAAATTCAACTCATATTGACTTAATTCGACTAACTTAGAGCGATATTAAAAATCTCGCCCATGGGCGAAAAACATTTTGGCCCATGGGCGAGAATAATGACTTTTATTCAAAATACATGATTTTCCATGTTTTGGAAGTTGTAAATGAATGAATGAATGTATGTTTATAAGTATCATGAAACAAAATTCAACTCACATTGGCTTAATTCGACTAACTTAGAACGATATTAAAAATCTCGCCCATGGGCGAAAAATAGGTTGGCCCATGGGCGAGAATATTTAATTTTATTCAAAATATGTGTTTTCCATGTTTTGGAGGTTGTAAATGAATGAGTGTATGTTTATAAGTATCATGAAACAAAAATTCAACTCATATTGACTTAATTCGACTAACTTAGAACGATATTAAAAAATCTCGCCCATGGGCGAAAAATAGGTTGGCCCATGGGCGAGAATATTTACTTTTACTAAAAAATATGTGTTTTCCATGTTTTGGAGGTTGTAAATGAATGAGTGTATGTTTGTAAGCATCATGAAACAAATTTCAACTCATTTTGACTTAATTCGACTAATTTAAATCGATATTAAAAATCTCGCCCATGGGCGAAAACATTTTGGCCCATGGGCGAGAATATTGACTTTTACTCAAAATACATGATTTTCCATGTTTTGGAAGTTGTAAATGAATGAGTGTATGTTTATAAGTATCATGAAACAAAATTCAACTCACATTGGCTTAATTCGACTAACTTAGAGCGATATTAAAAAATCTCGCCCATGGGCGAAAAATAGGTTGGCCCATGGGCGAGAATATTTACTTTTATTCAAAATATGTGTTTTTCCATGTTTTGGAGGTTGTAAATGAATGAGTGTATGTTTATAAGTATCATGAAACAAAATTCAACTCATATTGACTTAATTCGACTAACTTAGAACGATATTAAAAAATCTCGCCCATGGGCGAAAAACAGTTTGGCCCATGGGCGAGAATAATGACTTTTACTCAAAATATGTGTTTTTCCATGTTTTGGAGGTTGTAAATGAATGAGTGTATGTTTATAAGTATCATGAAACAAAATTCAACTCATATTGACTTAATTCGACTAACTTAGAACGATATTAAAAAATCTCGCCCATGGGCGAAAAATAGGTTGGCCCATGGGCGAGAATATTTACTTTACTCAAAATATATGTTTTCCATGTTTTGGGGGTATGGTGGTTTATCCCTTATTATAAACATATTAATTGTTACTTTAGCTCTCACCTACCTCATCATATGTAGTCACTAGGCACTTAAAACATTAGAAGTAATGCCATGAAATGTGGCTCGTCAATGGTATGCGTGTACGAACAGATAATATCAAAACATACACGTCAGAACAGTCAAAATTAAGAAATTGTTGAATATGAAATATTACTGTTAATTTGTAATTCTTGGAACATAAACAGTATTGTGAGAGCTTAAAAATGTAACTGCATTGAAATATGTCTTGTCAATCCTATTGACATTTGCCAATAACCACTTCTAAATAAAATAAATAGTCCATGCTGCTTCAGAACAAATAAAGGTCAATTAGGGAGCCCCAACTGGGTAATTAAGGAGAGAAGTCAATACACTGTCACTTCCTGCCCAGGACGTCACACGTCACCACTCGGGAGCAAGGGCCTTGTCAAACCTCCTCACAAAGGAAACAAAAAGCATCAAAACTGTGTTTTATTCTACGTGACACTCGGTATGTCGTCATAGTATTCATTGTTGAATAACTTCTATCGTGGGCAACCCCACACTTGCGAGGTGTACCTACCCAGGTTCGCACGTTTCGTTTTAATATTTTGTGATCAATTATTTTGTAATTCCCGTCTGCCCGTCACGGCTATTCTTCGCCCGAGGTTTAAGGGAGTGAGTCTATTATATTAATTGTATTTTTATTGTGTCGTTTAACGAGCTGGACACGGAGTGCTGTTATCATGAATGTTATCATATATTAGTGGGATGCATTGATAGTAATGAAAACTTATAAGAAGATAGTGTATCTCAACATACAAACCCTATCCCGATAGCTCTCATCGTCACTCTCATGTCAATCCATTGTGACTGTTGCAGTCCTCCTGTACATCCTGTATATATAAGCAAGTTGGGGTTTTTATTTAGGATTAATTATTGCTAAACACACATTTAACCGAGATGAAGAAGGGGTCTCAAATTCCATGTATGCTTTTGCTCTCATAAGTTAGACATCCCATTTGTCAGACACGCCAATTATCAGACAACTTTGGATCAATCAGGCGTGACTGTGATTACAAACCTAGTTTTACCCAGTGGCGTAATAGACCCGTCCCATAGACTAACGAGATGTTTTCATATTAGTGGTTAGTGGTATATTTTAACACTAATTATGAGTTTGTTACTTTTGTGCAGAAATACTTTGATCAGAATACTAATATTAATTGACTTCGGCTTCTCACAGTTTGTGTTCATAATGTTCACTTTGATCAAAACAGGATTATAGATTTCCCATGTAACTAATTGAGTTACTCCCAGCGGTACAATGGTGGATACGAAATGGCTGTTGGGCTTCCTCTGCTCCCCTATGAATAACTGACAAGAAACTTGAAACCAAGATGGAGTAAACAGTTAAAACATAAACTCAATGAAGCTGCAGGTTTGCACATTAACAATAAAAAAATCAAAACAACACAAATATTTAATAAGAATAAATAACCATCACTAAGCTATCGATAGTCACACATTCTATTGATGGATCGATAATTTTCATTTCTACCATCGATTAATTGCTTTCGGAATAATTGCAATTCATCGATAGTTTGATCATCGTTACAGCCCTATTAATTATATGGCTTAATATATTCTTAAGCACATAACTTTGTTAAAGGTAACAGTGCAGTGTACCTGCGTGCAACCAACCATAACCTATGTTGATTTGACGTGTCTGGGACGTCCTAACTGATCGGAGGACACCAGAGAGTAAGTTGCATGCAATATTTTTAATATTGCCCTTGTGGATTGCCATTATGATTTGCACACATTATGTTTTGCAGACAGTGTACATCACTATCTATGTAATTGTATTATTGTTATTGTGAGTGAGTGAGTTTGGTTTTACGCCGCTTTTAGCAATATTCCAGCAATATCACGGCGGGGGACACCAGAAATGGGCTTAACACATTGTACCCATGTGGGAATCGAACCCGGGTCTTCGGCGTGACGAGCGAACGCTGTAACCACTAGGCTACCCCACCGCCCCCTTATTGTTATGGAGCGGCATTGACATGCATGTTTATGTTTGTTTGCCAATCCCGTCATGATTACTTGAAGAAAACATGTTTAAACTATACATTGAACTATCCATAGTATTAATATGTAGTCTTTACATTAGGCAATGAGGAATACACAATATATTCAAGACTGAGTTTGATTTTACCTTTTTAAAATTGTCAATATTTTGCAACAGCCGAAAGATTTACCTTGACCTCGTTATGCACAGGTCCGTGGATGTGGTCTCTCGGTATTTTAGAAACTATGTCGTTAAGACGGTTGAGAGTGTTGATCTGTATGCAGTCTTTCTGCATGCATTTTCACGAGATCCATTCTCCCCTTTTCCTCTTTTCACTATGAACTTATAACCATTTACACAAAGGTATCTTTCACCACGAAATGTAGGGTGAGCTGAGTTAACACATTTTACATTTGGTAGAAAGCTAGTGTCCTATTCCCTTAAAACAACACCGTCGTCACAACATCAAACATCCAAGGATTTTTACCTCGACCCAAAGGTCTAACCAGAGACCATACAATAGATCTATTATATGGTCTCTGGTCTAACTTACAGGTCTACCCAGTAGACATCAGTTGCTTGATAACGGTTTTAGCAGCTACGCCGAGCAGATATTTTTAAAGGTTTCAGGTCACTGAACCATGCTAATCTCTTGAAACAACAGGTGATACACTTTTTAGGCCTAAAATTATCCAGTTAGGCAGATACCGCTCATTAGGCTATGTGGGACTTCATGCCTCACTGGTTTTATGGGATTACGGTTCACCTTACCACTGCGCTGAGCCCGTGAACAGAGTTCACCTGAACTGACACTAACACGAGTGAGTCATTAAATTAATGATTGGTGTTATGTTTAAACTGAACACATCACTTATCTCGGTGACATATCAATCTGATAAAGGTCATAACAGAACTACACAGAAATAACATTGATGTAGTTGCAGGGTCGTGGTTGTGTGAGACCTAAGAAAACAAATATCGCCAGCTTGAAGAACGGCTAGGGTAGACTGCTGCAAGATGATGTCGAGACTCCACTTGCTTACGGTGTGTCTCACCTTGTGGGACTATGAATAATGATGTATGCTTGTGATATTGTGTATAATGTGATATTTTATAATAATGTATGTTTGTATCATGGTAGTAGTGCTAATATTGCCTAATGGTTGTATTTCATAATACTGTTGATGAGATTGATGATGATGATAATATGTATATTGAAATAAATGAATGAATGAAGTCACAGCGTCAATTTTATGGGCAGCCAAAATATCCTGGACCATATTACAAACGGAACAACCTGCCCTGCACGCTCATTCATGTGTGTCCTCGTATCCCGGGTAACCCTGCTGCCTGTTAGGGGTACAGCGCCGAAACGCCGCTTACCATATAATAAAGAAGTTGTATATCCATATAACTTTCTCCGTTGTTCAAATTATCATGGTCTCAACAGATATTGCATTGTCATAAGAATTCAAGAGAGATTTTCAAGTTATTGTGTTGTCATCCACATGTTGATTTAGCTGGTTTCTTCCTCATTTCCAATTTCATCATTCTGAGTTTCACCTCAGTTGAGTATTTCAGTGTGGCTCGCAAAGACGAGGTCACGGAGCGGAACGATGACGTTTAGTGTATCTCCGCGTTCAGTTACGTAATTTCCGCAAAGCGCCTGCGGCAATTTGCGTCGAAAAAGTCGTTGTGTCCCATCCGTTGGTCTTGTGTATTGGAGTTATACAGCCACGACTTTCAAGTGTATTTTGCTTTCCAAATATATACAATCCATTGATCACTCTGGGCTAGGTGTGAGATGTACAGGTGCTCGTGAGGGCGTTTTTAAAAAGACTGACTGCGCTTATCGCGCAGCCAAATATCGTACATTCTAAGGAAATATCAATTGATTGTATTATAAGGTGTCGAAATGGTGTTAAATTCTCTTTTGTGCATCAACTTATTTGTCATGCAAAATTGGTGTGTATATATGTGTGATTGAACAACCCTGTTTACTGAGACAGGAATAGGAACTTTGACCTTTCTCAAGACGTGCACATTTATGCGTATATGCTCTTGAAAACCTTGTTTGGCAAGATGTGCTTTTCAATTTTGCTATTGTGTGCATGTTCATATTGTATTTCAGTTTTGAACATATGGTTTAAACATATTTATATTATCAGAGAATCTGGTTTGGTAAACAAGCAAAACATTGCTTTTATTAATACTTCACCGGTACATATAAAATATAACAGAATACACAAGAACTGGATAAACAAAAACGTCAAATTAATTCCTATCATAAGTAGTAGCAAACTGTCACTGACACCTTCGGCTAGGGTGGATAAAACGGGACGCAAAAATCCTCGAATACACCGCATCACAATAGTAAACAGAATTTATCTTAACGAATGTTTAAAGACAGACAGACAGCTAGACATAGTTTATCAAAGTGCCCCATGTATGTAAACAAGATATATAATACATATAACATAAACGCATAATGTTTTACATACATCCAGCCTTAACAGGCTTATGAAACACTGTTATCTAGAGGGTCAAAATATACATCATAGAAAGATTTTTATAAAACCATATTTATACATAACCTTAGGCAAAAATATCTTAAATCTCTCTTCATGTAAATATAGCTTGAAATTCAGTCATATATTTCACTAACAAGGTATTGACCAGTCGATTTGAACCACTGCTTCACGGTTTACTGACTGCCGTGGATGCACATTTTCAAGGGTACAGCTTCATTAAGCCTTATGCAACCAACCATAAAACGTGCTGTTTTAAGCGGTCTGTCTTTTTGGGAGGTCTATCTTATGTACATTCACGTGACACATAAATAAACTATTTTGTCTGTCTTATTGGAAGATACCGTTTTTTTCAATGGGGCGGGATATAAATGATTTATTCTGCCTAATGATTTGTACAACACCACCCAAGCAGTGCACAACCGTGCACCCGGCATACATTGTAATTTGTTCGGTTGTAGAAAAAAGTCATAGGAAAAAAGTAATAGATTTGGGTAGGAAAAAAAAAAATCATAGGAAAAAGTCATAAACTCAAAAAGGTCAGTATTGATGATGTATTTTTTTTTTTAACAAGTCATAACAATATTATCATCAACAGCACTACCACATTTGAACCTAACTTATAAAATTAATGTAATCATTCAAGTAAAATACATGACATCAGAAAATGCACTGTCATCATAACACTTTGATCTGCAACAGCACTACATCAGTCAGTTGTCCCAGCATATTTTTATTATATTTAACCGAATGTTCCAGCCAATGCCATGAAGAGTTTGGATCACAGTCTGACGGCCAGCGAGTCTTATATTAGCTGCTAGAAGGGGAGCCATTTGAGTAAGAGCATTAACTGATAATCCCATGAGTTCATTAATCGCTGTGATATCGTCAAGCTCAAAGCTAGTTAAATAAACAATCAGGTGACTTGTGACTTTTAATCCCACAATCTGTTCATCTCTGTTTTGATAAGATCCAAATTGCTTAAAGCGTCACACTAAAGGAATAATTAACTTTAAAGTGAAATAGTATAAAACAAAGTAAATAACTGGAGGACATGATGTTTTATAATAGTTATTTTTCTATGTCTTTTTTTCATGACTTTTTTTTTTTCCTATGACTTTTTCCGTCCACCATTTGTTCAAGGTCACGTGAATCAATCAGAGATGGACATTATTACATGAGGTAGGGAATAAATGTGCATTGTACGTACGCTTAGGAACCTTGAACTTGCAGTTACATTTTAATTATTTGCGTACAGATATTGGTCTAGAATAATTTATCGATTCGTTTAGTCTTGAAGATGTATTGATGCAGGGACTCCATTATGTTCTTGCTTGACATTGTTGGTAGCTAGAGGTGTTCCTAATTTTCACAGTTTGGAGTGGAGTGAGCGAGTAAGTTTAGTTTTAGGCTGCACTCAGCAATATTCCAGCTATATGGCGGCGGTCTGTAAATAATCGAGTCTATACCAGACGATCCAGTGATCAACAAATTGAGCATCGATCTAAGCAGTTGGATGAGTCAGTTTAGTTTTACGCCACACTCAGCAATATTCCAACTATATGGCAGCGATCTGTAAATAATCGAGCCTGAACCAGACAATCCAGTGATCAACAGCATGAACATCGATCAGCGCAATTGGGAACCGATGACGTAATGTCAACCAAGCCAGCGAGCCTGACCACCCGATCCCGTTAGTCGCCTCTTACGATAAGCATGGGTTACTGAAGATCAATTCTAACCCGGATCTTCACGGGTTCGGCGCAATCAGGGAACCGATGACATGTGTCAATCAAAGCCAGCGAGCCTGACCACCCGATCCCGGTAGTCACCTTTACGATAAGCATGGGTTACTGAAGGCCAATTCTGACCCGGACCTTTACGGGTTTCACAGTTTTGTCTTCTTGAGAGGGTACGTATGTCTAAAAAACATTTGAAGTAAATTTAGATACACCAGGTTTATAATAGTAGGATACTTGTGTTTTAAGTGATGGCTAAATTTGTGCACAGTCGCCAACGTATGAAAGGACCTTGTAAGTCCTTCTAGGGTGGAGTGGGGTGAAGGGGTGGTATGGGAGCATTGAGGGGGGCAAGGCAGGCTGAGCGAGTGTAGTAATTGAGGGGCTATGGGCGGCCTTGACCGTGGAGTTTGTTATGGATGGTACTTGAGAGGCGGCGGCGGGGTCGGTGGTGGCTGTAGGCGCGCGGACCTCGGAGGAGACAGTAGTTGTTGGGAGGTAGAGTTGATGTGAAAAAATGAAGGAATATAGAGGCGCGCGGACCTCTGAGAGAAGACAGGTGGTTGGAGAGAAAGGTGAAGTTGTAGATGGCTTGATAGTGAGCAGAAAGTGGATCGAGATTGCTAGGTTGAGAGGTGGGCGCGGACGTCGGAGAGGACAGTCACGCACATATGGGTGAATTTGGAGTGACTACATACCAATCCGTGAAACAATTAAGTAATGAAACAATAGGCGAGAGCTTTCAATACAACTGATAGCTCATGACAGGTAATTAATGACAGATGGTCGGATTGGGGTGTGCTGATAGCTATAGTCCGGGAAAGCCACTTTTAAAGAGAACAAGAGTTGAAATGGTTTGGCTCAACCGGCAATGGGTATGGTTGAGTGATCGTGTGAAAGTGGGTCTCCCGGCAATTCGCTATTAGCTAATCTATGTTACCGTAAATAATCCAGATTTTTAATGTCTCTCTAAGTTAGTCAAATTAAGTCAAAATGAGTTGAAATTTGTGTCATGATGCTTATAAACATACACTCATTCATTTACAACCTCCCAAACATGACATTTCTGGTGTGTCCCCGCTGTGATATTGCTGGAATATTGCTAAAAGCGGCGTAAAACTAAACTCAGTCAGTCAGTCAGTCCCAAACATGACTTCTGATCGAAATTATACATTCTCGCCCATGGGCCAACCTCTTTTTCGCCCATGGGCGAGATTTTTTAATATCGCTCTAAGTTAGTCAAATTAAGTCAATATGAGTTGACTTTTGTTTCATGATACTTATAAACATACACTCATTCATTTACAACCTCCAAAACATGGAAAATCATGTATTTTGAGTAAAAGTCAATATTCTCGCCCATGGGCCAAAATGTGTTCCGCCCATGGGCGAGATTTTTTAACATCGCTCTAAGTTAGTCAAATGGAGTCAAAATGAGTTGAAATTTGTTTCAAGGTACTTATAAACATACACTCATTCATTTACAACCTCCAAAACATGGAAAATCATGTATTTTGAGTAAAAGTAAATATTCTCGCCCATGGGCCAACCTATTTTTCGCCCATGGGCGAGATTTTTTAATATCGCTCTAAGTTAGTCGAATTAAGTCAATATGAGTTGAATTTTGTTTCATGATACTTATAAACATACACTCATTCATTTACAACCTCCAAAACATGGAAAATCATGTATTTTGAGTAAAAGTCAATATTCTCGCCCATGGGCCAAAATGTGTTCCGCCCATGGGCGAGATTTTTAACATCGCTCTAAGTTAGTCAAATGGAGTCAAAATGGGTTGAAATTTGTTTCAAGGTACTTATAAACATACACTCATTCTTTTACAACCTCCAAAACATGGAAAATCATGTATTTTGAGTAAAAGTCAATATTCTCGCCCATGGGCCAAAATGTGTTTCGCCCATGGGCGAGATTTTTAATATCGCTCTAAGTTAGTCAAATTAAGTCAAAATGAGTTGTGTCATGATGCTTATAAACATACACTCATTCATTTACAACCTTCAAAACATGGAAAAACATGTATTCTGAGTAAAAGTCAATATTCTCGCCCATGGGCCAACCTATTTTTCGCCCATGGGCGAGATTTTTTAATATCGTTCTAAGTTAGTCGAATTAAGTTAATGTGAGTTGAATTTTGTTTCATGATACTTATAAACATACACTCATTCATTTACAACCTCCAAAACATGGAAAATCATGTATTTTGAGTAAAAGTCAATATTCTCGCCCATGGGCCAACCTACTTTTCGCCCATGGGCGAGATTTTGTAATATCGCTCTATGTTAGTCGAATTAAGTCAATGTGAGTTGAATTTTGTTTCATGGTACTTATAAACATACACTCATTCATTTACAACCTCCAAAACATGGAAAATCATGTATTTGAGTAAAAGTCAATATTCTCGCCCATGGGCCAAAATGTGTTCCGCCCATGGGCGAGATTTTTTAGCACCCATCTAAGTTAGTCGAATTAAGTCAATATGAGTTGAATTTTGTTTCAAGGTACTTATAAACATACACTCATTCATTTACAACCTCCAAAACATGGAAAATCATGTATTTGATTAAAAGCCAATATTCTCGCCCATGGGCCAAAATGTGTTTCGCCCATGGGCGAGATTTTTTAATATCGCTCTATGTTAGTCGAATTAAGTCAATGTGAGTTGAATTTTGTTTCATGGTACTTATAAACATACACTCATTCATTTACAACCATCAAAACATGGAAAATCATGTATTTTAGTAAAAGTAAATATTCTCGCCCATGGGCCAAAATGTGTTCCGCCCATGGGCGAGATTTTTAGCACCCATCTAAGTTAGTGGAATTAAGTCAATATGAGTTGAATTTTGTTTCAAGGTACTTATAAACATACACTCATTCATTTACAACCTCCAAAACATGGAAAATCATGTATTTGATTAAAAGCCAATATTCTCGCCCATGGGCCAAAATGTGTTTCGCCCATGGGCGAGATTTTTTAATATCGCTCTAAGTTAGTCAAATTAAGTTAAAATGAGTTGAAATTTGTGTCATGATGCTTATAAACATACACTCATTCATTTACAACCTCAAAAACATGGGAAAACATGTATTTTGAGTAAAAGTCAATATTCTCGCCCATGGGCCAAAATGTGTTTCGCCCATGGGCGAGATTTTTTAATATCGCTCTAAGTTAGTCGAATTAAGTCAAAATGAGTTGAAATTTGTTTCATGATGCTTACAAACATACACTCATTCATTTACAACCTCCAAAACATGAATTCTGATCGAAATTAAACATTCTCGCCCATGGGCCGGCCCATGGGCCACTGTTCGCCCATGGGCCTGCCCATGGGCGAGCGAGATTTAAATTTAAAAGTTTTCGAAAGAATTTTTTTTCATTTTTCATCCTTGGCATATATTCATAACCACTGCATGTTTAATTTGGTCAAATCCCTTGTCAGAAAGTGCCCACAGTGCAGAGTTTCTGGACTTTTGTGAGTCAGAATTAAATTGTGACGTGTTTTTGCTTTCCACTTCTAAACGCCCTTCAAAGATTTGATCCGACATCAACATAGAGATGATGCAGTAATATCCTTCAAGTACAACAGGACCATCATCAAGAGCGTAAAGACCAACAGCCATCTAACTTTTCTTAGATGGTTAGCCGAAACAACAACCTCGACCCCAGAGGAACTACCATCGTCTCTACGTTCCCCCGTCATCAACAAGATCCTTCACCATGCCAGCTCGAGAATACTCCAGCACCAGATCCAGCACCTACGCTCACGGAAAGCCTACCGCCATACCCTGATCGACAGCACCAGAGCTCAACTTGAACACACCCTCCAGCCCGACTTCTACCAAAAGACCCAATCCTTAGCCGACTACACGCCTGATGAAGGAGCAGGCACACACTCCGAAACGTCGTGTTATTCACAATAAAAAGTTAACATTCATTAATCTTGCTTTTCGTATGCCCCGCAATGATACATTCTATTTGAACAATTGACATTATTTAGTGTTTTTCTTTGAGTAATTTTTTTTCAGAATTCCAAAACTATCAAAAGACACCAGTTTACCACTAGAACTATCTAAGTACCACGTTTTGTGAAGAAATATTGTACACTTTTTGCTCTGGAAGGTGTAACCAACACCATTTTAAGTGTAGGTCACACCTGTTGCTACGGAAACTCAATAAAAAAGAATTTCCGAAATCTCAAAGTATCAAAAGACACCGGTTCTTCACTATTACCATCTATGTATATGTCAAGTTTGATAAAGAAATACTTAATAGTTTTCAAGATCTGCTCCTGAAAAAACGCACCCGTTCCATATGAAGTCAAATTTGTTGCCACGGAATCTCTATCTATCATATCTATCTATCTATCTATCTATCTATGTCTGTGTGTCTGTCTGTCTGTCTGTCTGTCTGTCTATCTGTACCATTTGCTATCTCACTTCCATCGTTGTGTGATATCACGGTAACCACATTGTAACCAAATCTAACACATGTTAAGGGACCGCCTCCGTGGTGTTGTGGCTAGAGCATCGGCCCGGAGAGTGGAAGGTGGCGGGTTCGATCCCCGATCGCGTCGTACCAATAGACGTTAAAACATGGCATGTGCACTTGTTGGTCCTCGACATTAATGGGTACAACAAGGACAGTGAGCGAGCACTATAAAACCAGCTTAAGTCTGGGCTAGTACAAGCATCCTAACATACACACGCATGCACGTCGCCATATAAGCGAAATATTAGGAAGAACGACGTTATACCCCATGTCACCTCACCTGACATGCAAAGATGGTGTAAAACTAAGTTTTCTCATACAAAGGAAAGTGATATTTTCCTGCAATGACATATCATGCCACTTCAATGAATTCAGTTGTGTAATTTATCGCAGTAGAATGAAGCCTAAAACAATCGTGTGACCTTACTGATAACTGATATGACGCCATATGAAGATACCAATATCACAATATTGAGTAAATGACGCTATTTTAATGACGAGAGGTTTCAGTAAAACCTCATATCTTTTTATCTCTTGACATGTAAAAAACAGTTCATATTTTCCACATATACTTTTCCACGTACCTCAGTGAGACATACATAATATTTGACTAGAAAGACGAAATATTCTGTGGATACTTTAGTGTTGCTAATTTATCCAGTATGGTTACTTCATCCAGTTATAGAAATCGAAAAACTTTGCACCTGTTCATTTTGTCTTAGGTTCGTCTTTTCATTTCTTTGTTGAAAGACACAATTGTTTGTTTTGAACACTTAATCTATCATATGACCAACATACTGACAAAGCTGACTCAATGACACATCCAGAAAGAAATGAATGCTAACTTACCTTTTCTGTCCGTAATTTCTCGAGTACTCGCTGAGGCACATCGCGAGACCGAAGGTATTCAACAATATCGTCAACACTCATAGTAAAGAACCTGTTCAAACACAAAGTACATCATGAAAGAATGGGCAAATGGACTATGCTGCACTAGCTATTTATCATCTCCTACGTAGGAGATACTAAGTCCTACGTAGGAGATAGTAAGTCCTACGTAGGAGATACTAAGTCCTACGTAGGAGATACTAAGTCCTACGTAGGAGATACTATGTCCTACGTAGGAGATAGTAAATCCTACGTAGGAGATACTAAGTCCTACGTAGGAGATAGTAAGTCCTACGTAGGAGATACTAAGTCCTACGTAGGAGATACTAAGTCCTACGTAGGAGATACTAAGTCCTACGTAGGAGATATTAAGTCCTATGTAGGAGATACTAAGTCCTACGTAGGAGATACTAAGTCCTACGTAGGAGATACTAAGTCCTACGTAGGAGATAGTAAGTCCTACGTAGGAGATACTAAGTCCTACGTAGGAGATACTATGTCCTACGTAGGAGATAGTAAGTCCTACGTAGGAGATACTAAGTCCTACGTAGGAGATACTATGTCCTACGTAGGGAGATACTATGTCCTACGTAGGAGATACTAAGTCCTACATAGTGGGAGATAGTAAAGTCCTACGTAGGAGATACTAAGTCCTACGTAGGAGATACTAAGTCCTACGTAGGAGATACTACGTAGGAGATACTAAGTCCTACGTAGGAGATATTAGAGTCCTATGTAGGAGATAATAAGTCCCACGTAGGAGATACTAAGTCCTACGTAGGAGATACTAAAGTCCCTACGTAGGAGATAAGTAAGTCCTACGTAGGAGATACTAAGATCCTACGTAGGAGATACTATGTCCCACGTAGGAGATACTAAGGAGTCCTACGTAGGAGATACTATGTCCTACGTAGGAGATACTATGTCCCACGTAGGAGATACTAAAGTCCTACGTAGGAGATACTAAGTCCTACGTGGGATTTAGATCTCCTACGTAGGAGACGTAGGAGATACTAAGTCCTACGTAGGAGATACTAGAGTCCTACGTAGGAGATACTATGTCCTACGTATGAGAGATGCTATGTCCTACGTGGGAGATACTAAGTCCTAAGTAGGAGATACTAAGTCCTACGTAGGAGATACTAAGTCCTACGTAGGAGATACCAAGTCCTACGTAGGAGATACCAAGTCCTACGTAGGAGATACTAAGTCCTACGTAGGAGATACTAAGTCCTACGTAGGAGATACTAAGTCCTACGTAGGAGATACGAAGTCCTACGTAGGAGATACTAAGTCCTACGTAGGAGATAGTAAGTCCTACGTAGGAGATAGTAGGAGATACTACGTAGGAGATACTATGTCCTACGTAGGAGATAGTAAGTCCTACGTAGGAGATACTAAGTCCTACGTAGGAGATAGTAAGTCCTACGTAGGAGATACTAAGTCCTACGTAGGAGATACTAAGTCCTACGTAGGAGATACTAAGTCCTACGTAGGAGATACTAAGTCCTACGTAGGAGATATTAAGTCCTACGTAGGAGATAGTAAGACCAAAAAAATTTTTCACCGTGGCCCTACTACGCTTCCGTACAAACCTTTAACAACACCTCTAATGATATTTTTTTTATAAAAGGTGAATTAGAGTCTGTACTTTACTGACAAAGGGTAATCACAAATATAACAGATACACATATGATGTGATCTGGACCATCAGCTCTGATACACAATATCATGTGATCTGGACCATCAGCTCTGATACACAATATCATGTGATCTGGACCATCAGCTCTGATACACATATGATGTGATCTGGACCATCAGCTCTGATACACATATGATGTGATCTGGACCATCAGCTCTGATACACATATGATGTGATCTGGACCATCAGCTCTGATACCCATATGATGTGATCTGGACCATCAGCTCTGATACACATATGATGTGATCTGCAGCTGATACACATATGTTGTGATCTGGACCATCAGCTCTGATACCCATATGATGTGATCTGGACCATCAGCTCTGATACACATTTTTGTGGAAGTTGTGTTGGCAAAGTGAGTTAAATCGCTGACTTTGTGCGCTGGCTATTAGGTGGATCACTCTCAACTCAACTCAAAATGTACCAGAATCTGTAAGTGTAATCTCAGATATAACATATATTAGAACATAAACTGTCGGAAATTACGAAATATATACACCAAATCCAGTTCCAATTTCCAAATCAGAGATCAAAGGGCATTGGCACAAAGTATATCTAAAACATTCGTTTATTGGCTCATAAATACTACTGTCAGATTATGAATCTGCTCGTTCCAAACATGAATGCATTCGTAATTCCATTACAGTTTTACAATCTTCTTGCCAAAGATTTTAGTTCAAAAGAATATATGACCAGTATCAAGTTAAGAGAAACGAAATATAAAATTCATATTAGTAATTTAAAGGTCATTTGTGCTTTAAACCATATCTTACTGTGCTGTAATCCAGTATGTCACTATCGAAATTCGACCGCCTCCGTGGTGTAGTGGTTAGAGCGTCCGCCCGGAGAGCGGAAGGTCGCAGGTTCGATCCCTGACTGCGTCATACCAAAAGACGTTAAAATATGGTACTTGTTGGTTCCTGCATGGCGCTCGGCATTAATGGGTACAGCAAGGACTGGTCGGCTCGGAGTCAGTATAATGTGTCTGAGTTGGGTATTCATGCTTCACTGTGGCATGGTATTTCAGTGGGCTAGCACTCTAAAACCAGCTTAAGTCTGGGCTAGTACAAGCAGCCGCACATACACATACACACGCATGCACGTCGTCATATGAGCGAAATATTCTCAAGCAGGACGTTAAACCCAATTTCAATTTTGTATGAACTAGGTGTAATCAGACAACACTGCCTGTCATATAATGCCGTGATTCCATTTAGTTATTGTACTGTTTATGTGTATGTTATTCTTAGACTGTCAATATTATTATGTTTTTCTGATATCCAACCTCACCAGCAAGAGAGCGGACGGGAGAAATAAATCAATATGACATCCTTTCTTTGACATACAGCCGTCTAATGGCAGGCTATCAGTTGTGATGAGTCAGGCAACCACAATAAAAAACACTCGTTTAATTCAAATGTGTGAGCATTAGTGTTGGGAATTGGTTAAAATCTCATAATTGATGATTGGTTCATTACCACCGATCAACCATCGAAAATAATTGGTTAGCGTCATTTATGAAATTTGTTAATGCACAAAAAATAACGAAAAAAACATGTAGTTATTTTAGTTTTTTTTTGCAAAATTCCATATCTTTAAAGGATGACTAGTATGTTAGGAACATACATTTTAAGATACATCTTTAAGATAAATTCAACCCTGACTTGGAACGCTTGTAGTGCTTATGAAATGTAACAGACAAAACCAACCTTGTGAAACATATTGCTGATGAAAACAAGTGTTCCTGAATTGTTTGTGTTCGATTATGAGAAAACATGATCGATTGCTTGGTCGTTTAGCCACTGCGACCAATCTTCGATTATTTCAATTAATCGGATCACCACTAGTGAGCATCAGGTGCTACCAATAGTGCAACGCATGCTAACCCAAAGAGCAGCTATTATCACAGATTTTCAGTGATCCATTCATTTACATTTAAATACTGCTTCTCCCTTTACTCACATTGGAGTGAGTGAGTTTCGTTTTACTCCGCTTTAACAATATTCCAGCAATATCACGGCGGGGGACACCAGAAATGGGCTTCACACATTGTACCAAAGTATGGAGTTGACCCCCGAGACTTTAACACTTTGACCACTAGGCTACCCCATCGCCTCTACTCAAATTGACCCGTGAAGATCCAGGTTAGAATTGGTCTTTAGTAACCAATGTTTGTCGTAAAAGGGACTGGGTGGTCAGGCTCGCTGACATGGTTGCACATGTTATTGTATCCCAATTGCGTAGATCGATGTCCATGCTGTTGATCACTGGATTGTCTGGTCCGGCCTCGATTATTTACAGACCGCCGCCATATAGCTGGAATATTGCTGAGTGCGGCGTAAAACTAAATTCACTCACTGTAAACATGTACCTTTCACCGCAGAACGCGTCCGGAGTGTAAATAAACTTCAGTTCCGTATTTATAAGCGTGTTGGTATTAAGTGGATAGAGATGGACATCTTCGTCAGATAATCGAGACTGATTATACTCCAGCGTTGAAGTTATATATTCAGGATAAATGGGACAACAAGAAATGACAACGGACACATGTTTTATTCAGGCATGATCACAGACACACTTCTTCTGGTTGAGTGTGGTCCCTGCTGGACAGTACCGGGTCCTCCACTGGCCATGGATCCAGTGTTTATACCTCCGGCCGCTGTAGGGTCTCATGTCACACCCTGCAATCAAACAGTTTCCTTGTACAACTCATAGTTACCTTCCCTACATTTGACCCGGAAGTGGAGTAGAGGATAGGGCCCTTTCTGAATATGTTCTCCTGCCTGTGGTAGTTTTTATTTTTAACACATTGGATGAAAGTTTAAAATTAGACGCTGCTTTAGTAGATTTTTAACAATTTGACATGATATCAATAGTTTTCCATGAAATAGCGACAAGGTGAAGGACGATGTGTGTGTCCCAGTTTCATGCTGTCAGTGACTATTGTTAATTTTTGTAGTTGCTGTCACGGTTGTTTAACGCCGCACTGGGCAATATTCCAGCTATATAGCGGCGATCTGTAAACAATCGGGTCTGGACCGGACAATCCAGTGATCAACAGCGTGAGCACGAGGGATGACATGTGTCAACCAGTTCATCGAAGCTCACCACCCGATCCTCCCAATGGCCCTCTACTATGGTGATCTACCTTCAGTCGTTGGCAATCTATAGCCTGTTGTATTGTCATTTATAGTCAATACATTTTAGATTTAATTACTAGTTTTACATTTATTTCTGTGATAATCTAGTTATTTTACTGTCCTTTGCAGACAAGTAAGTATATTAGCTAATTTGTTTTATTCATTTATATACATGCATTTACAACTTTCTTAGTCACGATATGGCCGAAATACTGCCGTTGTGACTTTAAATTTTCACTCACTCACTCACTCACTCACTCACTCACTCACTCACTCACTCACTCACTCACTCACTCACTCACTCACTCACTCACTCACTCACTCACTCACTCACTCACTCACTCACTCACTCACTCACTCACTCACTCACTCACTCACTGGGTTGCTGAAGGCCAATTCTAACCCGGATCTTCACGTGTGGTAACTAAAGTAACTGTGAAATATAAGTTTCTGGTATTTAATCGTCATATGCTTTAAGGTATAGCATTACTGAGAACTATACTGCTACAATAGTAAGAAGGATCATAATGGAAACAAGCTTATCAACACAGAAAACGAGTTGCATCTATAACTGTGTGGTTGACACAACACTACTGAGCTCTTTCAAAACAACTGATTTGTTGTGGCCTTGTGGGGGAATGAATGGGTATTGTGTAACGTTACTTCGGACAGTACTTTCAAACCACATGCAAACTGTAGTGCAAATAGGGATGCGCAACAGAAAAGAAATGACCAGTCTTTCTAAATGCGATCGAAGCGAGCAAAGGTTGGCAACGTACTTCCCTCGCTTCGGTTCGAAAAATATTTTTAATGGCAAAATAAAATATCGCCACGATCAACGGTTGACACCCATTTCCTCAAAGGGTTGTGCTCTCACATTTCAAACCTCATATTAACTAATTACTCACGTGAAATATATTTAATTCAACATTTTAAGCGCCACTCGAGGCATGTCAAATTGTTCTTCGCCTCCATTACCCCTGCCAGCTTCCGGTTCAACGGAGTGAAGGAACAAGAATAAGCAGAAATTAAAAAGAAATATCATGTTGCCTAATTTTACCATTAAGCTGTTGGAGATGCTTTTCTTATCTGTCGTCGTTATTGTTAGAATTTTCGTTGCATTGGTTCTAAAAACAACACTTCTGACGTAGCGAGTAAATAAAAGCAAGGGAGGTAACTCCGGAAGTATTTCCGGGTCCCCAACTCATAAGTGTCTAATACAGGTCTGAAACTCTGCAGGGGCGATGGGGTAGCCTAGTGGTTAAAACGTTCGCTCGTCATGCCGAAGACCCGGGTGAAATGGGTACAAAGTGTGAAGCCCATTTCTGGTGTCCCCCGCCGTGAAATTGCTGGAATATTGCTAAAGGCGGCCTTAAACAAAACTCATTTCCATGAAATTCCATCTCCTCCATCGGTGGCCTCGTGAGGCCTAGCTAGAGTACTAACCGTTTGTCAGGCTTACGCATGCGCAATGCCCTTCGCTGAAGATTGTCCCTGATGGACAAGGCATTACCCTTGTCCCGGTTATGTCTCTAGATATGTAGTGTACCAAAGACCGCTTCAGCATGTAGAGATTGCATTTGACTTTCTTGTTCTCTGAAAATGGAATATATATTAAACGCGACAAGAACGTTTCCATATCAGTATGTAATCTCTGCTGAATAGAGAGAGTCCATCATATAATTCCGATTAAATAATGAGGATATCTCCATATAACTCCATGCTGAACTACCCATCTCTATCGTTAAGAAAGTTCACCGGATTTAACCACCGATGGGGAGTTATTATTATTATTATTATTATTATTATAGGATATTTATATAGCGCACATATCCTTGCAACCATTGCTTGCTCAAGGCGCTGGTATTTTTTTCCCTCGATCATTGGATGTCAATCTCAACGTCACATCGTATTATCAATCTCAACTCCCTGGGGGAGTATACAACTCTTGCAGCCACTAGGCGCACACAGTTATTGTGGCTTTCTCATCCTAACGAGGTACCCATTCACAGCTGGGTGGACTGGGACACATAGTCACAGTACTTTGTCCAAGTTCACTGCACGTTGCTGTACCCGCAACTAGGTGTTTGCACGTATTCATGTGGCCACCATCTGGTCATATACCAACGGATTCGTGGGTTCTTTTAAGTGCACAGGGTTGTGTACTGTACACTAGGGGTTGTGACAACAAGGAAAGAGTCTGCACACAAAGTTGACTCCAAGGTTTTTACACCCGGTCACAGGTGGACTCGATGCCGACACCTTCAACCTCGCTAGATCACTAGCCTGGCACTTTAGCCAGCTCGCCCACCACGCCCCCTATACAACAACGTGTAATCTGAACACCTGGATTGATGTCTTTCCATGTCGTTCTTCACAATGGTTTATCTACATAGTTGACTCCAAGGTTTTTTACACCCGGTCACAGGTGGACTCGATGCCGACACCTTCAACCTCACTAGATCACTAGCCTGGCACTTAAGCCAGCTCGCCCACCACGCCCCCTATACAACAACGTGTAATCTGAACACCTGGATTGATGTCTTTCCATGTCGTTCTTCACAATGGTTTATCTACATGCACAGATACTCACGGGCAACAGCACTTGAACATATGACCGCCAGGCACAGAAATCCCACCAGAAACCTCATGGCTGATTCTGCAACGCCGACGCACACACCACAAATTACTCAGACAGAGAAACAGATAGGTAGATACATACTCACACATGGCAACTTCTTGACTATATTATATCGGTGTTGAATTTTATACGGTTGTCAAGCAAGGGTGAAGTACTACAGCACGGAAGAAAGGACACAGAAGGGTGTTGTCAGATCGCGATATAAATGTGGAACAGCTCGTAACCTTTCGAGGCTAATACGACTCAGTGAGGTTTGTGCCGCTTTTAGCAATGTTCCAGCAATATCACAGGGGGACACTAGAAATTGGCTTCACACATAGGTCCATGTGGGGAATCGAACCCAGGTTTTCAGCGTGACAAGCGGACGCTTTAACCCCAACAGTACCATAAGTTTCTAAATAATGTCCACAGTTCTTGTGTACGAGCACTTTCATTCTTCCCTGCTTAATGAGTGTTCATAAAAGTACAACCGTGTCGTGAAAATACACTTCAGGGCATAAAACAGAAACACCTGAAAGCTTAATTTGCTCAAATAATACAAACACTATGACAACGCTAGTAGGCTGGAAAATCTAGGACGTGTGCCAGAAATATTATGTCTAAAACACAATGTTGGGCCCGAACAAATAATCGTCATCGTGCCTTGTTTGTTTCAGTTTTAACCACAATGAAATGTGAGTGATTCTTTCTTTTGTCCGGCAGTGTAGGCGTTTAGCATAGGATTAAAAACAATCACTTTACGATTGTTAGATGACATTTGCAACCACTGTCATACAATCTACCTACAAATCTTTATCGGAGACTATCTACATATAAAAAAGCGACAATAACGTTTCCTTCGGATTAAAGGATAATGCAATGAAAAACCTTATTGTTATAAAAGAATATAATGTAATTGAAACTTTGGGTTTTATAAACAGCATTTAGAAAATACAGCAATAGAGCAAAATAAAACGCAAGAGAACTATAAGTTACGAATGTCTGCCTTGCAGATTCCACCGGATGTAAAAAACAAAATGGCGGTGACAATCATATGAATGAGTAACTGAAAGCACAGCAGATAACTTTGCGAAACGCAACGACATGCCCTGCTAAGAGAGATTCATACTTAGCCACACATAAAGTTCAAAATGTACATAAAAAGAACCTTGTAAATTCCTTAACCAAAACAGTATCGCTGAAGGTATCGACTTTGAAGTATTCACATTCACAACAGAACAAAGAACTGAAAAGGCATCCCATATATGAATTGACACAATCGTCCTTGTTAATCAATTCATGATTCTGTCCTATAATATTTCTTTCTACAACAAATACCAATATTGACACAGTGGACATATATCGTTAGTAATAATTGACAAAACATAAACGTAATCTATCCCATCTGAAGAAAAAAAGAAACAATAGCAATTAACCTACCTTCCGATACACAAGGTATTTTATGAACAAAGGATATAGCATCTTCCTTTAAAGAATAGGTACCAGTTGAAACTATCTAAGGTGTCACATATCCATTAAAGTGTCAGAAACAATGTTCCTGCTACTGACATCGTGTTGAAAGATGTAGGCGATTAACATAGAATGGGGTTGGACCCCCTGAAAAGATAAAAACAGCGTCAGTACTTGCGTGGAATGTCTTGAATTCGTGTTTGAAAATCGTGTGTTGACTCGAATAAAAGATTTCACATTTGATGACAATGCTGAACCATATACGAGGGACAGGCGAAAAATTAATGGAACTCACAGCCCAAAGTTACAAGACATTTTATTATAATGGTTTGGCACGCTTGAATTGATGAATTAGATTCAAAAGTTTAAGCTTCGTGCCGGGCGATGTGGTAGCCTAGTGGTTAAAGCGTTCGCTCGTCACGCCGAAGACGGGGTTCGATTCCCCATATGGATACAATGTGTGAAGCTCATTTCTGGTGTCCCCGGCGAGATATTGCTGGAATATTGCTAAAAACGGCGTAAAACCATACTCACTCACTCAAGCATTTTGCATCTTGTGGAAGTTCAACATCGGTGGGTTTGGTTGGTTGGATTGTTGTTTAACGCCGCATTCAGTTAAATTCAGCGGCGGTCTGGAAATAATCGAGTTTGGATCAGACAGTTATCGACAGTATTCTGTGGTATTGAGAAGCGATGACATGTGTCAACTAAGTCAGCGAGTCTGACCACCCGATCCCGTTAGTCGCTTCTTACGACAAACATGGGTTACTGAAGATCAGTTTTAACCAGGATCTTCACGGGTACTTACAGCGGTAGTGTAATCAGAGGTACCCTGTTCAAATCATAAGAAACGCCAAAAACAGAACAAAGCAGTTAATCCTCACCAAATAGGTATCTAACACACCAACATTCGTGAACGCATGACTAATGGCTATGGGAAGGATGTCCGTCAGTGTTCCACCGTGGCAAAATGGTTTGCTGAGTCTTAGCGTGGACGTGGGTCGCTGGAAGATGACCTGCGGTCAGTGTATTGGAATCAATTATTCAGAGACATTAAGTTAACTCTAATTGTGGACGTTATGAGCGGAAGTTGAGGTTTGAAATGAAGTGATAATTCTGAAGGTTTGTTTTGCAGAGAAAGGCAGGTTAAAGTCTATTCGTTTCAATCACTTTAATCTTGGACTCGCGAGTGTTATGCTTCAGTTTCAACGCAGTTACATCTATTTCTCAAGAATGTTTCATCAAGTCGCAACTGACTTTCATCTGTGTGTTGGAACCGTGTTGTAACAGTTGAGTTCTGGATTAAACAATTGAGACTTCGAGTTGATGTTACATAATTACGAAGAGGCTTAGCCATACACCCACTTCGCAAAACAATACAGTCAGGTAGACCTGCAGATGTCATCACAAATGATATATTCGCAAGATGTTAATCATGTGTGATCAACAAATAAAGGTGGACGAAACAGTTTCTGAATGTGGCAATTCACATGTTAATGTCTCCAATACAACCATAAATGTTTCCACATGTGTAAAGTTTCTGCTAGGGATCGGTCCCTCGAAACCTTAATGCACTGGATCCTCACCAACGAGTGAGACCCCTTGGACAACAGCATGGTGGCAAATCCTCACATCTTTTTCCATTGGGAATCGAGTGATTAGTTTTACCGATTTTGCAAACCTTAACTCTCCCTGCTTGGGACCAAAGTTTGGTTTAGGGACCAGGCATAAGATATATTTTAGGCCATAGGCAGCTTGCAGTCCAAATAGATTGCAGTACAAAGTGCAGGGCGATTGTGTTAAAATATATATTAAAAACGTTCCCTACCCTTTCTCTGTATATTGAGTTCTTTGAACGTTTTGATCGTCACTCGAATGATTAATGTGAGTGAATTAGTTCTCAGGTTGCTTTGACCAGTATTTCCGTCATATCAGGACGTTCAAGTTGTCTGGAGAGTCGTTTACCGCTTTGCTGAAAGACACGAGCAAGTGCATGTAGTCGTGACAAACCGTATGTTTGTAGTTTTTATGTCCTGGTATGACCAGAAAGTACTCTTACCTTTCACATTCATGAAATAGGTCATCTTGAGTTTTCTTCATCTACATTATTCTAAGATATCGCATAATGACAAGATGTACGTACTAAATTACTTTAAAATTTGCAACCGAGTGATCTAAATGTTTACAAGGTTATTAAAAGGTTACACAATACGGATGGCCTCATCAGAACAAATCCGTGAAGCTCCGGGTTAGAACTGATCTTCAGTACCCCATGCTTGTCGTAAGAGGCGACTAACGGGATTGGGTGGTCAGGCGCGCTGACTTTGTTGACACATGTCATCGGTTCCCAATTGCGCAGATCGATGCTCATGCTGTTGATCCCTGGATTGTCCAGACTCGATTATTCACAGACTGCCGCCATATAGCTTGAATATTGCTGAGTGCGGCGTAAAACTAAACTCACTCACTCACTCATCAGAACAAGCGGGACTCACTCATCAGAACAATCGGGACTCCTGCGACGATCAATGGAATCTGGAACGTCAACTTTGTACATTGTCCCTAATGCAATAGCGATATGTATATAACTTTTTTTAAAAAGTATTTTTGGGTGACAATATATTTGTAAGTGTGTTTCCAGATCACAATGTTTAAGGAGACGAATCGTAACCATCCCATGCTATGGAAATAGTAAAGTTTTGGCGAATAATTATAATTCTCAGCAAGAAGATCTGCGGTGGGGAAGCCTACTGGTTAAAGTGTTCATTGGTACGCCGAAGACCCAGGTTCGATTCCCCACATGAATCCCAATGAGTGAAGTCCATTTATGGTGTGAATCGCTGTGATATTACTGAAATATTACTGAAGGAATATTACTAATAATATAAGTACTGACTTAATAAGAATATCCAGATTCGTTCTCTGTTGGTGATATTGCTTTGAGTAGTGTATGTAGGGTGAGGTGAGGTGAAATTGGGTTTTACGTCGTGCTTGAGAATACTTCGCTCATATGACGACGTGCATGCGTGTATGTGTATGTGCGGCTGCTTGTACTAGCCCAGACTTAAGCTGGTTTTATAGTGCTAGCCCACTGAGATACCATGCCACAGTGAAGCATGAATACCCCACTCAGACACATTACACTGACTCCGAGCCGACCAGTCCTTGTTGTACCCATTAATGCCGAGCGCCAGGCAGGGACCAACAAGTACCATATTTTAACGTCTTTTGGTTTGACGCGGTCGGGGATCGAACACGCGACCTTCCGCTCTCCGGGCGGACGCTCTAACCACTACACCACGGAGGCGGTAATGTATGAAGGCGGTTCCAAGACAGGTCCACTGTTATTTATGGCTAATTCAGCTCCCAGCGACCCCTAAAAATCATTATCCACGAGCGGAGGCATCGTTTGATGTCCTTTTCAATATCCACATATAGCAGCCTAAATCTCTAGGGAACCGGCGCAGTTTCGGCAGCCAACATAAAAAGAAGACCAAGCGGGTATAGCTTCTCTCTAGTTCAAAAACATACAAACATACACTCAAACGAAAGTACACCTATTTTCTACTCCATGTAGGAGTGCCCGGGGTTCGTAATGCAATCTGGTTTGGGCGTTTCTGTCTTCTCGTCGTCCTGTCTGTCGACCGGTGTGTTGGCCGGTGTGTTGGCCGGTGTGTCGACCGGTGTGTTGGCCGGTGTGTTGGCCGGTGTGTTGGCCGGTGTGTCGACCGGTGGTGTGTGGCCGGTGTGTGTGTCGACCGGTGTGTTGGCCGGTGTGTTGGCCGGTGTTGGCCAGTGTGTCGACCGGTGTGGCCGGTGTGTCCGGTGTGTTGGCCGGTGTGTCGACCGGTGTGTTGGCCGGTGTGTTGGCCAGTGTGTTGGCCGGTGTGCAGTGCTCCCAGGTCGTGTGCACGACCTTCTACACAATCACGGCTGCTAGCGAAAGGTAGGTCCACTTTTGGGCCGATTCTAGCATCTGCCCCACCTTCTGAATATCCAGACGAGTCTCCTCTTGTTCCTCCTCTACGCTTTCTATTTTCTCGCGGAGTTCGTCTCTTTGGACTTTGTTGCCACGTTTTGACATATTGAAATGCCAAAGCAGTAATCTGAACCAGGTGCAATGTTCATCACATTTGTCATGGCTCCCAGCCACTAAGGACTCCAAAATTCGCCGTACCGAAAATCCATGAACTCTAGATTCATCCGGGCTATGTTTCCAGTTTTGCAAGAAGTCTATTCGTGCTCATGATTGTCACCAAAGCAGTAAACGTCAAAGACACGTGTCATTTCAAATGGAAGTTTGATACAGTTCAAAGCGACATTATGACAGACGTAATCACAGACTCTGTACTTAACAAGTCATGGCCAATTTTCAAGGACGTCTTTGCCGCACCGAGATACAAATTCCGTTGTGTTCATGATTGTTTTAACATAATATTAATGGAATGTTGCCTTTTTAACTTGATATATTCTGTGACGAAGAAGCTGACACCGTGGTGTAGTGGTAAGAGCGTCCGCCCGGAGAGGGGAAGGACTCGGGTTTGATTCCCGGCCGCGTCATACCAAAAGACGTTAAAATATGGTACTTGTTGGTCCCTGCCTGGCGCTCGGCTTTTAATAGGTACAACAAGGACTGGTCGGCTCGGAGTCAATGTAATGTGTCTGAATGTGGTATTCATGCTTAACGGCGGCATGGTATCTCAGTGAGCTGGCACTATAAAACCAGCTTAAGTCTGAGCTTGTACATGTAGCCACATATACACATATGAGCGCAATATTCATCATATGAGCAAAATATTCTTAAGTACGACGTTAAACCCCATTTCACCTCACCTGTTCTATAATGCATATACGACTCGCATACAGTCTAACCCGTGAAGATCCGGGGTAGAATAGGTCTTCAGCAACCCATGCTTGTCACAGAAGGCAACTATGCTTGTCGTAAGAGGCGACTAACGGGATCGGGTGGTCAGGCTCGCTGACTTGGTTGACACATGTCATCGGTTGCCAATTGCGCAGATCGATGTTCATGATGTTGATCACTGGATTGTCTGGTCCAGACTCGATTATTTACAGACCGCCGCTATATTGCTGGAATATTGCTGAGTGTGGCGTAAAACTAAACTCACTCACGCACTCACGCATACAGTCTATAACCGCCATATAGCAGGAATATTGCTGAGTGCGGCGTTACACAACCAACCAACCAACCAACCCATTCTACAATCCTCTTATCTTGTAATAAAGCAGTCGACAGGCCAGTTACTATATGCGTGTTCAAACTATATTGTCAGTTCTCCTGTGTTATTTGGCAGTGTTATTATTTATATAACAAAGTTCCAAGTGTATAACATTTCTGAGCATAGATCAATTTAATATTGTGAATGTTATGTACACAATAGATAGCCTTTAGCGGATAATGAAAGAATGCTCGGTTTTCAACATAATTGGTTGTAATTCTGAAGCAAAAGTGTGACCCGGACAAAGTATGACATGACTTGATGTTAACCGATTTAGTGGTGAGCTCATTAGTAGCCTTTGATGTATTGCAGTCATTCAATCAGGAGTCGTATGTTAGAGGTATCAAACGCTGATTTGATACCTGTAAATCTACTGATGGAAATAAAAAGGGAACACCACTTCACGGCAGTGTTCCTTTATTTATTCTTCTGAGATTTCCTCCCACAGCGTTATTCAAAGCTGGTGATGAAAAGTGGAAAATATTAAAGGGACGCTTGAATTTTCCTTTGTTCCTATATTTGTTTCTCTCAGTATATCATTCGATGTGTGTGGGTTCGTACTGACATACTTTCGCAAGCACAGGACTTCCTTCATGTGTCATGTAAACCGACCACTAAAATGAAAACATGCCATACAAAAATGTATTAAGTGTTTTATTTATGTTGTGAAATATATGCCACTGTGACATGAGATACATAAAATACAAAGTCGGTATAGGCAGATACGTTTATCGTCACACATTTTTAGACATTGTACAGGATTCTCGAACGTCTCTGATTGCAAGCGTTTTCGAAATCAAAGGTTTCAAATTGTTAAAATCAAAACATTGGCACGCATCTATTACCGACATTGGATCATTTGATATATCAAAAATGTGATGATGACAGATATGATGTCGTCGTCGTCTTCGGCGGCGGCTGCTGCGACTGTGGCTGCGGCTTCTACATCATTGACATCATCGCGGGAACGTACAATGACCTCATCCCCTGCGATCCTCTAAAACGATCGGCAAACATCATATCGATGGGGTTAAGATCCGCATTCTTCGCTATCACCATTCGCTGGATCGGCGAGACTTGTGTAGAAGGATCCATCAGCATATCCAAAGCGGCCACCTCAAAGTACTTGTCTCCCATCAGCATCAGATAAGGATTATTTAAAAAACTTTTGTGTGGCCTCGCAAGACCAGCTACTCCCTTGGAGGGTAAACGAGGAGCTCCTGCTGAAAGATGTCAATTGAAGTCCAATTATGAAGGACGTTTGAAACGTATTTCGAAAATATTTAAATGAGAAAATAGAAAATTCTAATGTGTTTTTAGTAAATATTCTAAATAGGTTGTTTTCAATATGGTGAGTGAGTAATAGTATTACCTTACACGTATTTATACATTCATCATCAGAAACGCATTTTAATACATAAATGATTTCACAAGTACTCTTGGTGTTACTTTACATGTATCTCTGCACGCAGCATCTAAACGCATTTTCTATATTCATGACTTTACATGACCTTTTGATGTAACTTTAAACGTATCTCAACAAAATATCTGCAAGAATATAGATCTGAACGTATCCCAGCTCGTATCCTTCCCAACACACATATATTCCCGGAAAACAATACGGTTTGTTTATAAAATATAAAAACAATTGTGTTAATTTTACTGGAAAACAAAGTCATTAATTGTGTGCAAAACCTTTTATCATCCAGTGTGTTTGCATAAACTATTTAACTATTCAGTGTTGGCAGCCAATCATTCTGGAGGACCTTCTTCAATTTTCATACTCAAAGCGGCTAACTCCTCCATACCTATACCTGTTTAACATTTATCGCTTACCTGCAGGAGGTCCTGGCAAAAACGGTGGTCGTATTGGCGTATCTATGGAATGACAGGAAATTAATTCAGTTTGATAAAGTTACTTCATTGTAATGCTATATCTTTATAAAACAATATGCTAAATCTAAGTATCGGTTCCAAATAAAGAATATTGTCATACATAAGGAGTAAGTGAGTATGGTTTTACGCCGCTTTTAGCAATATTCCAGCAATATCACGGCGGGGGACACCAGAAGTGGGCTCCACACATTGTACCCATGTGAGGAATCAAACCCGAGGCTTCAACTTGAGCGAACGCTTTAGCTATTAGGCTACCCCACCGACCTTATCATACATAAAGGTGAGGTGAGGTGAGGTGAGAGGAAATTGGGTTTTACGTCGTACTTGAGAATATTTCGCTCATATGACGACGTGCATGCGCGTGTATGTGTATGTGCGGCTGCTTGTACTAGCCCAGACTGAAGCTGGTTTTATAGTGCTAGCCCACTGAGATACCATGCCACAGTGAAGCATGAATACCCCACTCAGACACATTATACTGACTCCGAGCCGACCAGTCCTTGTTGTACCCATTAATGCCGAGCGCCAGACAGGAACCAACAAGTACCATATTTTAACGTCTTTTGGTATGACGCGGTCGGGAATCGAACCCGCGACCTTCCGCTCTCCGGGCGGACGCTCTAACCACTACACCACGGAGGCGGTATCATACATAGAACCGGGGTGGTTGGGTGTTTAGGTATCCCCGTTCTTGTATATAACACGCATTGCAGTGTTCCGGGAACTGATCCCGGGCTTTTGACTGAAAAGACGAACGCTTAAACCCCCTCCCTAACACACCACTTTCCTAATGTTTGCAATTTTTAACATGTAAACAGTGTCGTGGTTATTAAAAACTTCAAGTTCAATTAAAAGTGAGAGTGAGTGAGTTTTAGCAATATTCCAGTAATATCACGGTAGGTAACACCAGAAATCAGCTCCACACATTGTACCCATGTGGAGAATCGAACTCAGGCCTCCCGCATGAAGCGCAAACGCTTTAACCACTGGGCTACACCTATTCCATGTAAAGGCTGCACGCCATATCTCATATCTATGAGGCTATCAGCAAGCATTTATTTCGAAGGAATTTAACCCAAGAGAACACACGCAATAGACATTTGGTGAAACCTACGATCAAGGCTTCTGGTTTTAAAAAGACAAGGATCATAATCAAACGAATCTGGGATTCGAACCCATGATGGAAAAGCAGACCAGAAATATTATGGAACAACAAAGTAAATACTCACTCTGTGCAAACGCAACATAGGCTGTGGAGCAAAGGACTGCCAAGAAAATGAGGCTATTCATTGTGATGTTTCTTTCTGAAAGTTGATCAATATATATTCACATTTGCTTTACAATTGTTATACACCGTCACCATACTACAATTATTATAGAAGCTGGTGCTAACACAACGGGATACATTTGTAAATAGTATTCCATTAAGCCCACAATGATAATCCAGTGTACAATGATCGTAGTTATAAATTCACTTGATAAACCGAATCTGACGCATTATAAAAAAAACTCTCATAACTAAAACTATTAAAACTATGTGTTATCCCCAGGAAGCTGAGAATGAAATTCCAATACACTGTAACATTCGCTTCTCTAATGGAATCTGATGGGCTATAAATGTTCTTCCTGTTAAGATAGATTTGATAAAACTAAATATTCTACTCAGGAAGAATGAAATTCGGTAATAACATTCACTTGGTTAATGGTATGGTTTTTGTCCCCTTTTAGCAATATCCCGGCAATATTGCCCGCTATAAATGCACCTATTATAAAGATACATATAAAAAGACTGGGTACAACATATTCTTAGGGTATATACACCTTAATACAACAAGAAAACAATCCAATAAACAAGGGCTAATTTACCTGCAAGGTATATGAGCCTCAATATTCCTCTGCTTGTCTGTTCTGGAGCACAAGTTGTACTGACACTAGTTAATAAATGCCATAAATCCAATGTATGTGTCTTAGGCCCTTCAGATGAGTCAAACGCTAACCCATAAAAAGTTTCATTGCTTGGCACACCCTTGTTACAATTGGTGCATGTCTTCCGAATGCGCAGAGTCCAACGTCAAAGGGCAGCGTACAGAGTTGACGCGTCCTCCATTGTGACGTTATACCCGTGGCATTTGACATTTTATAGCAAGATGCATGTCATAGTAAGGGAACTAACACAAGTTTCCGCGACTCCGAGTTCCAGATGAGCTGTTTAAAACAGGATCATTGATTGGTTTCCGCACTATTAACTTTCGTGAGAGTGTTTCTATTGCAACATGGCGCTGAAACACATATGTGTCGTTTTTTCATGACTACGACATATATCAACTCCAGGATGCTCAACGGCGTGTTAGTTGAAGCTGACAGAGGGTGACAATGAATAATGTTTAAGTAAAAAGGGTCAACAGAAAAGGTTATTCGTTCACATTTGAAAACTTACATCACTGATGAACATTATTTCAGCCTTTTGTAGAACTCCTATGTATATATTTTAGTGCTATCGTTTGAGCGAGATTCCTTTTTTAATGAAAACAATATATTTGGGAGGACAGTAGAAGATATATTTTATCACAACTTTGAACAATTGTATCTGTGAAAGTACTAGCTTAGCAATAATGTATGTTTTCATAAACATAGTTCTTCTATCGGATGACTGACCTGTCCAGCAAACAATCTATTTTACTGCCGATATTTCTTTTCAAGCTGCTCTTAAGAGCAATTTGTTTTAAAAGTGAACTCCCAGCCAAAATCAGAATAGGGCATTGGGCACCATTGGTTAACTTTAAGCAACGTTGGCAGCATATAGTACACTAACAGGCATCTGAGCTCGTCATCTCATTCCCTGGGATCCTCCCCAAAGTTGAAACCAAGGTTATTTTGTACTTACGTCTGCATACGACCACTGATGAAATCAAACCAATGGATATCAGTAGCTACTTCATTGATAGCATACATATGTGTGTAATGTATGTGGGACGATTCATGATCAACCTCCTCAGATGCAAGCCTTTGTAAAAATATAACACATTTATATACTGTAAAACTATTAATGGTTCCTTGCCAGTTAACAACATAAAGCTGGGTATTGTGAGTCAGGATGTTGTAAGCGATACCTGCGACTATGTCGCTATGTTTAACGCCATGGCTTGGTTCACTAGAGTACTGTTGGAAATAGAAAAAAACTGTTTTTAGGCTGTTACTCTGTATCCCTAAAATGTACACAATTGCAAATGTCGAAATAACCCACATTGGCCTATCTGAGGTTCAGTGGGATGCATGTTTACCCGTAAAATCGGGCAAAACTTAGGAAAAATACGAATAGCTGCTGAAAACAGTAGATCAGACTATAGATGGCATTTAGGTCGCCTAGCCAGGTATGACGACGGACCGTCGACTCACCTGGCATGAAATGCACGTGCTGCCTACAGGCACAAGGGGTCATCTCAAAGATATTTTGTGCTTTTTCAGGTGTGTTGACTATGTCTCATCTATTGATTAACATCTTACGTGTCTTTATTTCATAAAGTGTATGTTGAGATATGTAAAAGAGTATGATACCCGAAAACCATAGAAACGCATCGTAGTATATAGGTGGCATTACCACCCGAAGATCGACAGGACTGGATATTATTTGTAAATTGTTATGACGTGCCGTGTACCTCCCGAGTATAGGTAGGTAGGTATATAAGGTTTTAGGACGACCTTGGGCCTTAAAAGGCCTATATGCGCCCCACACTTAACAATCTGTTATATTTTTGTTCAGTTAAATTACATCGTACTTACCCGTTTTAACGAGGAAGTCTAAAACAGCTTCCCCAGTATAATTGCCCTAAAGGATTATCTTATCTTAGCTGATATCTCTATCCCGAAGCTCGACCCCAGGTTTTGCTTTTGAGATGACCCCTCCTATCTGTTTCTTTTTATAGTGACAGTGGGACTACATGGTAGCTACATCCTTAATAGTTTCAGCATAAAAGTTATTATTTTTTACGTCAGCTATCGTTTATAATGAATCTACGTCTAATTTCAAATTTGGCATTTAAAAAGTGTCCTTTGTAATACAATTTCGTCGCACACTAATTTGCATACAGCCATGCTCTGTTCCAAATATGTCTTTTTGGACTTAGAAAAAAAACGCATTGCTCATTTCTGCACTAACTTCCCCTCATAATAAAGTCCTTTTTCTCCGTTTCCTATCTCTCTACCACTGAGAATGTAGTTAGGCCGAACTTAGTTTAACAGATATTTCACACTTTCACATATCAACTACATAAATTGTAGAGATAAATGAGAAAATACAGTTTTTTTCTATTTCCGACAGTACTTTAGTCGTTTGTTTGTGTGTGTGTCAAGTGTTTATCGAGTACCGTTTAACGATGCACTCAGCAATATTCCAGCGTGCTGTAAATAATCAAATTTGGACAAAACATGAGGAATAAACCATTTCATGACAATGAGATGATCATCAACCCCGTCAATCACCTCCAGTTCCTAAACACCATCCATTAAGACCCGTGATATCCCGATCCACTTCGGATTCAAAATTCCTATGTCATCGTCTCCAAAACATCATCCAAATCGTTATGTTACTCGAGTTGATGGGTGGAACATACAGTTGTCCTGAAGCTAATGCTTTGTCCCAGCACATTCCCTTCTAAGTATGTCCTTGCGGTTGTAGCGAACATATACTGAACAGCAAAAGAAACGCAAGTCTGGCTTTTTGTTATGTTTTTGAATAGAAGACAACCAAAATTATGTCTAATCATTTATTCTATAGAAAACACTGTCAATGTAACAGCTAAAAGTTGCTGTTGACATTGAATTGCAATAAGTTCAAATTGATCATAGTCCGTCAAATGGAGATACCCCTGAATGCGAAAAGTGACAGTCTCTTTAGTAGCGCGTATAGCCACCTTGAGCTTGCACACAGGCCGTGCAACGTGGGATCGTTGAGTTCACTAGAGTCTGAAAGAATGCCTGAGTCAATTGGTTTCCTCTCAAATGCCAATTTCTATTCCAATTATTGCCAGTGTGAGTGGATGTCTACCTGCAGCAATCTTCCGTCCAATTTCGTCCCAGAATGTTCAATGGGAGCCATATCCGGGAAAAGGGACATACATGGAAAAACGTTAATGTTGTTCTTTCATGCCAGATAATCCATCGACACCCTTGCTGTGTGTGAGGGGCTGCAAGCGTCGCTGGCGTTGTTGACGTGCCAAAAATTGGCCCCACATATGGCCTTCGGTAGTGGATTCTAGCAGCCGAAGACGACGCCCTAATCGTATCGCTTGGCACTGCTCCCTGGACCCAGAACTAAGGCTGATGTTACTGTTGCTGCTTGAGTTCGGTTCCTTAGATGAGTGACCCGGATGAACCGATCTTGCGCATGAGTTCTCACTCGTTGCCGTCCGGTACGGGGACGATCAGAAGCAACCACAATTTGCTGATGACGTTGAGCAATTTGTGTAATGGTGGTAAGATGACAGCCCAATTGTCTAGCTACAGCGGTTGCAGAGCTACCTCCGTGCAACTTTCCAATGGGCATTCTCCTCTGCTCAGTCGTTAGTCTAGGCATCGTTTGTGTGGCGCGTCCACCACTTAGCGTCAATACTGGACTGTTTTTTGACACAAGCCTTTATAAAGGATACCTCAGAGTGAAATGCATGCTTCTCATCCAGAACCGTCGATGCACGTACTGAAATTATGGTTTTGCTGCGCTGTTGGTATGTTTGTGCGAATGGTTCGTATGGACGTCAAACTGAATGACTTCATCTCATCGGGGATCATTACGTCACTTTACCATGAACGTTCAATAAACATGAACGTTTACCTTCATAAAATTTCATTTTTTCGAAACTTGCGTTTCTTTTGCTGTTCAGTATAGGATAGCTCGAAGTACTTATGTTGGTCCCTTCAACGTCGACACAACGATGCTTAACTTAGCTGTACTATCATATCCTCATATTTACTGGACAAAATAAGTTAGGGATGTTGGTATTTTTATGATTTCTATTTTATCAGTGTGTCAATGAATAAATAGATCATTATTCATACTTTCAAAATTTACATATATATCCCTAACTATTTTTGTCCAGTATATTTCCTACCTTATCTTCACATAACGTCACTCCTACCATTATCATAACGTTGTTCCTATCATTACCATAACGTCACTCCTACCATTATCATAACGTCACTCCTACCATTATTTTAACGTCCTTATCATAACGACGTTCTATCTTATCATAACGTCATTATCATAACGTCATTATCTCCACTCCACCATTATCATAACGTTGTTCCTATCATTACCATAACGTCACTCCTCACCATTATCATAACGTTGTTCCTATCATTACCATAACATCACTCCTACCATTATCATAACGTTGTTCCTATCATTACCATAACGTCACTCCTACCATTATCATAACGTTGTTCCTATCATTACCATAACGTCACTCCTACCATTATCATAACGTTGTTCTATCATTACCATAACGTCACTCCTACCATTATCATAACGTTGTTCCTCATTACCATAACGTCATCCACCATTATTAACGTCATCATTATCATAACGTCACTCCTACCATTATCATAACGTTGTTCCTATCATTACCATAACGTCACTCCTACCATTATCATAACGTTGTTCCTATCATTACCATAACGTCACTCCTACCATTATCATAACGTTGTTCTCATTACCATAACGTCACTCCTACCATTATCATAACGTTGTTCCTATCATTACCATAACATCACTCCTACCATTATCATAACGTTGTTCCTATCATTATCATAACGTCACTCCTACCATTATCATAACGTTGTTCCTATCATTACCATAACGTCACTCCTACCATTATCATAACGTTGTTCCTATCATTATCATAACGTCACTCCTACCATTATCATAACGTTGTTCCTATCATTACCATAACGTCACTCCTACCATTATCATAACGACAATTCGACCATTACCATAACATCACTACTAACATTATCATAACGTTGTTCCTATCATTATCATAACGTCACTCCTACCATTATTATCGCCAACCATAACGTTGTTCATGCCATAACGTCACTGCTGCATTACCATAACGTATCTCAGTGGGCAATAGCACTATAAAACCAGCTTAAGTCTAGGCTAGTACAAGCAGCCGCACATACACATACACGCGCATGCATAACGTCGTCATATCCTATCATTTACATGAGCGAATTTCTCAAGCACGACGTTAAACCCAATTCCACCACTACCACCACCATAACGTCACTCCCACCATTATCGTAACGTTGTTCCTATGATTGCCATAACATCACTCCTGCCATTATCATAACAATGTTCCCATCATTACCATGACGTCATTCTTCCTATTATCATAACGTCAATCCTACCATTATCATCACACACCTCCTACCATCAGACCGCCACCGTGGTGTAGTGGTGAAAGCGTCACCCGGAGAGCGGAAGGTCGCGGGTTCGATCCTGAGCCATGTCATACCAAAAGACGTTAAAATATTGTACATGTTGGTCCCTGTCTGGCGCTCGGCATTAATGGGTACAATAAGGACTGATCGGATGAGTTGGGGTAGTCATGCTTAACTACGGCATGGTATCTCAGTGAGCAAGCACTATAAAACCAGCTAAATTCTGGGCTAGTACAAGCAGTCACACATACACACACATGCACGTCGTCATATGAGCAAGTAATCTAAAGCACGACGTTAACCCCATTTCACCTCACTTCATCTCCTCCTTATCATAACATTGCTCATATCATTATCGAAACGTCGCTCCTACCGAGTACCATTATGATAACCTTACTGCTATCATTACCACAATGCCACTACCATTATTATACCATTGCTTCTGTCACTATCACGACGCCACTACCATTATTATACCATTGCTTCTGTCACTATCACGACGCCACTACCATTATTATAACATTGCTTCTGTCACTATCACGACGCCACTACCATTATTATACCATTGCTTCTGTCACTATCACGACGCCACTACCATTATTATACCATTGCTTCCGTCACTATCACGACGCCACTACCATTATTATAACATTGCTTCCGTCACTATCACGACGCCACTACCATTATTATAACATTGCTTCTGTCACTATCACGACGTCACTAATGATGTCGAGGTGACCAGAGATTTTAACTTACTCCGATCACCAACAGCACCATCACGACAAAACTCAGACAGAGGTACAGACAAGCTGCGTATTTGCGTAATTTACGCAAATATTTATGTGAAATCTAAGCTCCTATCAAGTACGCTTGAATTGTGATTTTACATGCGTACACATAAAAATGCCAATTACTGAGGATCAAAAATGCGTACCGGTGCATATTGAGAGGTTCTATTTCGACACATGAACATGGCAACTTGCATTCTTTCTTATCGTTTCTCAAATAGATAACAAACACTAACATCTAAACTTTATTATATATTTAAAATTAATGGAAAATGGCAAAGTACCCAAATGAGTTTGAGTGAGGTGAGTACAATTTATTTGGTTACTCAAAGGAAAATTAGGACACACAATTGAGATGAACACAAGCGAGTACATAACTCAATGACCCCAAAAGTAATCTGTAGTTCTGGGTCACGAGCAACCAAAGATAGAGTTATCATAACTCTGTTGTTGTTGATCACTTAATTGTCTGGTCCAGACTCGATTATTTACAGACCGCCGCCATACAGCTGGAATATTGCTGAGTGCAGTGTAAAATTAAACTCACTTACTCACTCACTCATAGCTTCACTCCTCTTATTATCATAATGTCATACCTGCTACTGAACACAACGGCACTTAATCAATAGCATCGTTCTTCTCATTATCATGTGGTCACTTCCCAACGGTCATAACGTCATAAAACGTTTAAGTATTTCATTTGTACTTCTGGAACTGACTCATACACAATGCATATATTTGTTTGTATATGATGGATGATAAAATAATACCAGACTTTTCATAATTCTTCTCGATTCATGGTTCTGATAATAGTTATCTGAGTATTGGTGTACATGGTGATGAAAGCAGTATTATGGTTGGTTGATTGTTGTTTAACGGACCACTCAGCCGTATCCAAGCTATATGGCGGCGGTCTGTAAATAATAAGAGTCTGGACCAGACAATCCAGTGATCTGCATCATGAGCATCAATCTACGCAATTGGGATACGTGTCAACCAAGTCAGCGAGCCTGACCACCCGATCCCGTTATCGCCTGTAACGACAAACATGGATTACTGAGGATCAATTCTAACCCGGATTGTCCCGGGTAAGCAGCATTTTAAACGAATATATATGTGTATTATGTGTATTACGAATAGATATTAAAGTGTTATTTCCTAATTCATTCAAATCTTCAGATGTTATTACAATATGAAACCGTTACCTATCTTAATCTCTTTATAACGACCACTCCATATATCCATGTTAATCTCTTTATAACGACCACTTCATGTATCCATGTTAATCTCTTTATAACGACCGCTTCATGTATCCATGTTAATCTCTTTATAACGACCACTCCATGTATCCATGTTAATCTCTTTATAACGACCACTCCATGTATCCATGTTAATCTCTTTATAACGACCACTCCATGTATCCATGTTAATCTCTTTATAACGACCACTCCATGTATCCATGTTAATCTCTTTATAACGACCACTCCATGTATCCATGTTAATCTCTTTATAACGACCACTCCATGTATCCATGTTAATCTCTTTATAACGACCACTCCATGTATCCATGTTAATCTCTTTATAACGACCACTCCATGTATCCATGTATAACTCCACTCTGTTTGTGTGTGTGTGCGTGCGTGCGTGCGTGCGTGTGTGCGTGCGTGCGTGCGTGCGTGTGTGTGTGTGTGGTGGTTACTGAAGATCAATTTTAACCGGTATCTTCACGGGTTGAAGGTCTAGTAACCCCAGCCACACTTTGATATCTTATTATGATATACACAAAATATTTGGACCTTGTCAACTGAACGTTCAGGGATAATTCGTAAACCAACTCGAGAATATTCTATATGGAATGTAATGCATTCTATATTTCGTACTCCAAATATGAAACAAAAACATTTTACAGTGATGATTTTAATTAAAATAAATTTATTAGGATACTTCAGTCGTTTCACACGCCATTAATATATGAACTCATGAATGAATACACGTGCAAATTCAAAAGGTGGTTTTGAAAAAGCAAATTTGCAATTATAGCGATGCCCATACAAAACGTCTACTCATTACATGCTGTTGAAGAGTAAAGACTCCATCAATGTATTCTGGCGTTGTTGTTGTTGTATGATATTCATTACCGCAGATAAGTCAGACAACTGGGATGCAGTCTGACCCTGTCCTGGAGATGGTGGTGGAGTTGGCTGACGTGAAGGACCTCTGAGCGGTGTTTGACCCGGAAGTGATATGCCCAGACCTGGTACGAGTGCCTGCAATACGTTAGATGGATTCATTCCCGGTGCTGATATTGCGACAGGACCGCCACCAAGTGCGTTTGTCAATCCTTGTAGGAAATTGGATGGTACTTGTTGCGGTGGTTGTGGTTGTTGATCCTGGTTGAATGCTTGATTCTGTTGTTGCTGCTGCTGCTGAAAGTTATTTGGTGTTTGTTGCTGCTGCTGCTGCTGTTGTTGCTGTTGCTGGAAATCCGGTCTACCCTGGAACTGTTGTTGTTGCTGCTGTTGCTGCTGTTGCTGCCCAAAGTCTTGCCCTGCCTGAAATTGCTGCTGTCTTTGCTGTTGTAGAAAGTTAGGTCCTTGTTGTTGTTGCAGCTGTTGCTGTTGCTGCTGCTGCACAGGGTTAGGTCCTCCTTGGAACTGTTGTTGTTGTTGCTGCTGTTGCTGCTGCACAGGGTTAGGTCCTCCTTGGAACTGTTGCTGTTGCTGCTGCTGCTGTTGCTGCTGCACAGGATTTGGTACAAGTTGGAACTGTTGTTGTTGCTGTTGCTGCTGAAGAGGGTTAGGTCCTCCTTGGAACTGTTGTTGTTGCTGCTGCTGTTGACCACCAAAACGGTTGTTACCAGGGTTCCCTGGCTGTTGTGGCGGCTGTATCAGTCCCAACATATTTCCACCCGGTGGGCCTGGGTCAAGGGGTACGTTTGGTGGACCAGAGCCTCCAGGAGGACCAAACGGAGGAGGCGGGGGAAGAGGAGGATTGTTTTGCCCGGTTGAAGATGGTCCTCTGCCTGATAAGCCTAAACCAGCAGGTGATGCGTTACTGAAAGAGCCCCCTAGTAAAGACTCAATATTAGTCGTGGATGGTTGACTTGGACTACCAAACGGGGAACCGTTTGCTGTTGGTGGTGATCCAAACAGATCAGCCATGATCCCGGAACTTCGGGAACTTCCAGAACTTCCACTTATCACGTTGTTTGCAGGGGCAGGTGCAGGTGATGGAATATCAGGAGGAGGAGGAGGGGGACCACCAAGGCCACCGCTTCTTGAAACCGCTTCAAATCCAGGAGGGACTATTGACTCACCCCCTCGAGCTGCTAAATCAAATAATCCTCCACCATTTCCAACATTCGGAGTGCTACCGCGGTTTCTGTTATTAGGAACTATTATTATAACGTTGCGATCATTGTTACGAGATCCTCCTCTTCTTCTACTTCTGTTCCTGTTTCTTCTACGCCGTCGACCTGAAATCAATTCATATAGTGAGTGGGTAATGCTTCTTAATGCATGATATGGTGTTGACAAACCAGGGAACCATAACCAGGGCAATAAGTATTTGTGTTAAGCTATGAATCTGTTTGGATTACCTTTGAATATGTTTCCCGTTAATTCTTGTGAACTCAAAGTGTCACTTAAATGTAAATGTAATGTAAATTGAAAATTAGTTGGAAATGGTAATACACTGAAGCAAAAGTAGAAATGTTTATTTTGGAATGAATATGAAATTCAAAATTAAGATGACAATATAATATCTGCTGTCCGTTTTCCCTAGATCTGAATAGTGCTCGATTTCCTGGGCACAAAATAATAGAAACACTGATCAAAACCTACGATTTTCATTTCCCAGAAAATTATCCAGTTGTTAAAGAAACAAAACAAACAACTAGAATTAGAATTAATTGTACAATTCCTACTATGTATAAATAACTGTAAATAATTCAATACAACAAAAATAGATGTCACAAGGGGTTCGCGATAAGATTGTATCTTGCCCCATCACTGAGAAGCGCCACAAACAAATGTCACGGCAGGTGAGTTGTTTGCCTCTACAAAACACGGGAAGGTAGGGTACAAGTAAAACTATGGAATTACATCACAAAAAAAACACACAACATATTGACCTCTTTAGCTAATCGTATTGTTGTACGATGTTGTATTGTTGTACCATAAATAAGCGTTAAAACCCGTTCCACAATCACAGGAAATCTAAGCTATAAGCTGACTTCACGATTCCGACCACATCATATGCATGTGTTAATGAATCACTATTAAATTGCGATGATTCTCGGTGTTCGCGAAAATGTGTGCGAATATAATTTCATCTGTGGCACCCGTCACAAACACACTTACCTGTCTAAACACGGGAACATATGGCACAAATATGGAATTTTATCATAAGTAATTGACGAATGTGCCCTCCTCAGTTATGCCTATAAATCTACATAAACTGCATAAGGTTTCACGGCAGAATAAAGCCGCAGAATAAAATAATTCAAGGAGAGGTTAAAAGCCTAAAGATATTCCGATTGCACATTTCCTATGTATGTAACACAGGCGCTAAAGTAGTCCTGTATAAGGTGCTTTAAAAACTTTCTGAAATAACACAAGTAAAATGAAAGACACTGTCAAATCTGTATATTACACCATGCCTTTATATCAGATAACATATTTATATACAAAATGTGTATACATTTGAATATATCACAAACCACGATTTTTGCCGTTGTTAAACATGCAAGAATGTAACGTGAGTTTCATATCCTAAAATTGCGTACATAAATCTGTTATACATTAGTTGTATTTGTTACTTTTACACATAATATGCTGTTATGTGGCAGTGTTATTTAGTGTGTCACAGTGTTGCATGTGTAATACATGAAGTTACGGTAAGATGAGCAGATTGTGTGGAGTTTACCCTGGATCTATTTTGAAAACTTAAATATTGTTGCATTGAGGTGAATATTATCATCTCCGTCTTTATTGCTATAATCATTACTTTTGTATTACACTGCCTTTGAATTCGTACTGCCACTCTTATTTTGAATTCGTACTGCATTACCTTTGTAGTCAATTGTAGTCATCTGTACACTTAGTTCATTTCAAATAAGATTGTTAATCGTATTGCTTTGTTGTTTTTTATTTCAATCGAGTTCTTTTACGGGCTGATTTCCATTAACTTTTAGATTCCACTTGGGAATCAGCATGTAACCATGCATAACCCTTTCATTAGCAGTGATGTAATACATTTGTATATTATGCAATCACAAACTGACAGATATGTGCACACAGTCATGCACAGAAAGAACACAAAGTCTTTTCCGTAACAGTTGGAATAATGACTCGGTCCTCAGTTATACACCTCTGAACTGAATGCAGTTATACACACATACAGTGTAGACCAAAAGCCATTGTCCTGCTTTGTTTCTTATTTACTTTTAAAATTAAACGTGTAACATTTAGACAGTTATAAGAATGCAGTTTAAATATAGTCTCGTATATTCCAGTTTTCAAAGATAAGATTTTTTCTCAAATAATTTGCATGAGCATCATGACATCCCCCGGGTTGCGTCCTTGGGTCATTCCTTGGGTCATTGCTTGGTATTCTTCCTGAGGGTAATGTTGAGGCGGGGCTTCGGAGAGAAGGAACGGACAGTCATTGACAATGAAGTATATCTCGGCTATATTAGATTCAAACTACATAATCATATGAAATCTCTACCAATTAGAAATTCGACGAACATGAATGCATGACAATATGTTAAATGATAACAATTTCTTTTCTAAACTGTGCGATTCTGTTTTTAACATGAGCAAAATGTTTATGAATCACTATTAACTGGTGAGGCTGGTGAGCGATTCCTGCCCCACCGCTGACACTCTTCATACTACACAGCTTCAATTTCATTACAGATATTCATTGCAAAATGTAACAACTGCCACAACAATATTGTAATTTACCATCATTAAGTCATCAAATATTAGAGCTGTGACGATATATCGTAGTATCGATAATCGTGATACTTTATCTGACGATAAATATATCGATACTTTTGTTCGTATCGTGATATGAATCGTTGACCTTAAAATTGTTAATGATCACTAGAAATTGACAGTTATGCAAAAATGTACACTGTTACTTGCTATCAAAATATACTTTTTTAAAGAAAATAACGAAAGATAGCATATCGTGATATGCATCGAATCGAATCGTATCGTTCCAAGATATCGCGATACGTATCGTATCGTGACATTTCCGTATCGTCACACCTCTATCAAATATACTTGATTTTGATCCACTGAGTCGCTTCTAACGGCAAACACTGGTTTTGCAGTTCGGGCCAATTCGAACCGAAAATGTAACATTGTTTGTAACAAAAACTGTTTAGAAAAGGTATTACCCAAGTGTTGTTGGTTTTGGTAGTACGGATCATTGCTCTGCCTGGTTTGGCTCCGTTGGACGTGGTGATCATTAGCATTCGTTTTTGCTTTTTGTTCCTGGTTGTAGTTTTCCTGCATTAGCATTTGCTGTTGACGCATATACTGTTGTTGTTGCTGTTGCTGCTGATGTAGCTGTTGTTGCTGATGAAGTTGTTGGTGGTGGTTCCTCTGGTAACGAGTGGCAGCATGTTGATGACGCCGGCTTTGACTGTTTGCCATAACAGGTTTGGTGACATAGGTCTCCGATTCTGGGTCGTAAACCGTTTGCAGCCGTTGCCCCTGGAAGTCACCGTTCGTGTATCTGCGGTTCGAAGATTGCATACTTCGTCGATTGGAGTCAGGTGGTGTCAGACTTTCAGTTTGATACCGCTGAAGTTTGGAGGCGCGGGGATTAGCAGACAGAAGAACAGGTTGTCTTCTGGAATCGGGTTGTACGTCGCTTGCTTTGAAGCCAGCATGGTTCTGAACAGGACGCACACCTAAAGTTGAAACATCAGTGTGAATATATTTCTCCATAAAAACATTTAGGTTGTGGCTCAGAGCTGCTTTCAACGGTATTTCAGTTCCATCATGGTGTGTCAGGTTAATGTAGAAGACAGGCCTGCGACGTTTACTACATCAGGTGAAATCAACAAGCATAAATATGGTACTGATAAACCTAGAAACCATCAGGGCAAAACTACATTTTAACCCAATATTAAAGATTTCTGCACGCCTAAGGGGCACAATTCTGCATAGTTATATGCTTCCCCTTATATAAAAGTACCACGGAAGTAGCATCTACACTTGTATGCAATGCCACTGTCAAGAACTGTTTGGCTCTAATAGAAAATATATTTTATGATGACTATATCCGTATGCAAGACAATGTCAGTTGGGTAACTGAATGGATAAAGTTTGAAAATTAGTTAACTTACTCGACTGACCTATCGTAAGCTGATCAGCGGGGGACATGTGTCTGTTCGCCTGGGCCACGTCACCAGGACGATGTCCTTCTGAACCAATTGGTACTCCAGCATTGTGCTTCCGCTGTATTAGCATACCTCCATACACGTCAGGAAACGGTTCGTTGCCACGGTTATGTGAGGGAACATTATTCATCCTCCCTTCACGTCGTCTAATACTTGCTCTCGTTCGCCCAACTGTCTGGAAATTATGTTCTATCCCAGAAGGCCTGCCTATGTCAATATAAGGTGATGAAGGCTCTTGTGAGGGATGTCTGGAGTACTGTGCTCCAGGATATACTTGACTCGAGGATAAATGGGATCTTTTTGTATCAAATGATGTCATGTTTGACTTGGAATTTGCATTCGGACTGTCATCTGTGGCTACAGCCTCTTCAACACTAGGATCTCTGGGCCTTTTTTCCATCGTCGGAATGCCGGGCCTACTGCTGAAGATGGATGTCATTGATCTTGGGCTGGATACCCGTGGTCCTCGAGCCGATGCTCCTTGTTCATTGCCTCCATGGGGAACTCTATAACTTCCTTTTGCTGTTCTTCCAGGTGATGAGTTTGCAGGAACCACACGTGTCTGAAGTATATTGTTCCTCTGCATATTTCTTAAAGATATTGTTCTTGTGTGTCCGTGTGTTGGCTCACCATACACTGTTGGCTCAGAGACCATCTCCTGAATGTGCACGTCCTGTACAACGTGTTCGGGTCTCGGTTCTGGTGGGATTTCTGTTTGTGTGTACTGGTGTGCAGTAATCATTCTATTTATGTCTGTGTTTGTGTTCGTATTGTACATATCACTAACAATGTGTAATTGACCAGTGTGGATGGTATCTGCTGAAAGCCGAGTTTCAGACTCTGCCCTTGGGACTAACGGCTCTGGTTCCGCTTCCGGTTCCGCTTCCGGTTCTGGTTCCGGTTCAGCCACCGCGTCCGTCTCTCCAACTTCCTGGATCTGGACGTCAATGCCGCCATGAACATGAACCGGGGATTTGTAAGTGTCCTTTACATGGTTTGTCGTTGCATCTCTCTGTACTCCTCCTCCTCTTCCTCGTAACCTTTCTGATTTTGGTATATTAGTCTTAAATGATATCTGAATGTCACTAAGATGAATTGTCTTGGGAGTTGACAGTTCTAACATGGGAACAGGTGCAATAAGTGCAGGGACAGTAGTGTCAGGAACGGGTTGTGTTTGAGGAACATAGTTGGGTTGTTGTTGCTTAGACGTACGGATTATTGACTTTATCAGAGCTGTTATATTTGTTTGTCCCAAAGCTATAATATCTTGGTAAGTCGGTTGCATATAACCACCTATATCTTGGCTGAACTGGGAATATGTGGTTGTAGGTCGCTGCCTTGGTGTCTGCGTCGTTGTGACTGTTGATTGTGGTTTTGGGACAAGTGTTATCTTAGATTTGTTATTTCGTTTCCTCTGAAAATAGTTCCTCTGAAAATTATTCTTTTTTTTCCTTAGATTAATTTTAACATCACTCCCACCATGAACAGTTCCGTGGCTTTGTCCTCGAAGTCTGCGTGAAGTTGCGAGAATGTGTTCCAGTTTCTTTTCAAAAGCGTCCAAGTTTTTACTGGAGTTGAGACCATGAATATTTTCATTCAAAGAGCTCATGAAATTGTTCACAGTAAGTTTGTTGTTAATTTTCTGTTCAGGTGTATCTTGAATAGCTGCATTCTGAGTTGTTGGTGTCTGAGTTGTGGTGACAAGGAATTTCTTTTGCTTGATACGATTTGGCATTCTTCTTTTCTGTGGTCTTATGAGGACAGACAACACTCTAGGAACTGTCGGGGGTACTGACGTAGTTGGAGAAGTTGTTGTGGAGGTTGTTGTTTTGGAAGTAACGGAAGTTGGGGCTTTAGTCTTTCCTTCCATTGTTTTTCCCCGTGCCATAAGTTTTAATTTTGCAAAAACATCTCGATTTAATACGTTTATCTTTGATTTGATTCTGTGGGTTTTCGGTTTAACCACTGGCGTTTCAGATGTCGTTTTGTCATTAATTGTTGAGATTGTCTTTTGTTTTTGTATGGTTTCTGTCCTTCTTTCACCAGTCGAGTTAGAAAGAAATCGTTTTTGTTGAACATCAAGAAAAGGGGTGGCTGTTGTCGTTGATATGTCCTGTGTAACTACCTTTGTAGGTTTGACCTTATTTATCTTCATTTGTAGCAGGAGTAGAAGATCATTAACAGACAAAGAATCGGCACTTTTGGTTTTCAAAGTGTTTATATCAACTGCAGAGGATGCTTTTATAAATGGAATCCTTGGTGCCGCAGGAGGATTAGCAGCTTGGAGTAATCCAGTATCCGGCCCTGAAAGCACCTGACTTGTCACGTTTGTGATGGAAGGAGCCGTGGTGACTATCGCTATAGCTTCAGCTGTTCTACCCATTGTGATGGGGATATTGGTGGTTGTGAATTTTCTGTAGTTTTCAACACGATGATACCCCATCTTTCGATATGTACTCAACAGTTTCACTCGCTTTTTATTACTGTCCCTTAACATTCTTAAGAGCTTGTCACGAGACGGGGGATTTTTGAAAGGCCGACTTTTAAAGCTTAATTTTTTAAGTGAATATTTAGAAAGTGACGACAATCTTTGCAACAAAGGAGGTGGGGTCTTTTTAGAATCCAATGGAAGTGATCCACTTGTTATGTTAACGTCATTTGTTTTCTTAAAAAATTGTGTTGAAGTCGGTTGTATCGTTGTTGCCGTTGTGGTTGTTGTTACAGTTGTTGTTCTTGATGTGACTGGAAGTGGTGTAAATGGTTTCATTGTAGTTGGAGCTGTTGTAGGTATAGTTGTAAAGGTTGTTGTAGTTGGAGATGCGGTAACAGGTGATGCAGTGGTCACTGTCGCTGTTGAGGTTGAGGGTTTATCAGTATTTACGAAAGTAGCAACTTCTTGTGTTGTATATTTTGGAGTACTATTTTCAGAAGTAGCAACAGGAAGAAGTTTCTTAGCTTCTTCTATAGGGATGTTAAAATTTGTTGTGAGAAGGTTCAGAAAATCGGCCTTGGTTAAATCCTGCCGCATGGAGCCGAATATATCGTCTAAATTTGGGCTTCCGGTAGCTTCTTGTATTTTTTTAATTGTGGTTTCATCTATTACTAGATTTGGTGTCGTTTCCACAGTTACAATCGTGGTTGGAGGGACCGTATTGACAGTAGACTCAATGGCTATATCTTCCTCAACATCCACTGCTGTATTTGCTTCTGGCAAGGTGGTACCTGTACTGATGGTAGGGGGTACCGTTGTGGATTCGGTCACAGGAAATTGATCTCGTGACTTTTCACCAGATGCTGATAATGCCCAAGGTACCACCTTTTGATTCACCTCACCGCGGGATGCTCTGGATGACGACAAAAGAGAGTTCAGGTTTTTTGTTAAAAACTGTTGAATGCTATTAAACGTGTTATCGAGTCTTTTCTCTTCAAGTCGTGCTTTATCCATTGTAGTCATTTCTGTCACAATATTTTCAGGAGTTGGCAGTATAGTTTCAGCGAGCGTTGTTTCCGTTATTGGCTGGTTAGTAGATGTTTCTGTAGAATAAATCGTTGTGGTTGAGGGCAGTTCTGTTGTTAGCACAGGCGGATCAATGTCAATGGCTGATTCAGTCGCCATCGGCCTTCTCGGACGCCTACGTCTTATTCGGTCAGATGCTTTATACATAACTTTAGGAACTCGAGCAGGCGTTTGTCTTGTAGAAGGTAAGTTTGGCGATCGCCTAGGAGCATGGTTAGTTCTAAATCTACGCGATTGATAAGGTTCAGTAGACGTGATTCTCGTTCTTGTTCTTCTTCTTGTGGATACCGACGATGGTCTTGTCACCTCTACAGCCAACGTTGGAGTGAGTGTTGTCGTAGTTTCTACAGGTTTGTCTGTACTCAGAGTCTTCTTCAGGACATCTGCAACATGAGATATTTAACTAAAAAGCCCAAGCTGGATTAAACCGTACCCATGATGTAAGTGTTTTCACACTCCAAACGGACAATGAAGTAGTCTTATGGTTAAAGAGTTTGTTTGTCACGCCGTAGACCCGGGTTCGATTCCCTGCATGGGATTTATGTATGACGCCCATTTCTATTTCCCTTGCCGAAATAATTGCTTGATTAATGTCCATAGCGACCTTGCTTAATCACAAAGTGTAACTTAAACTGCCAAAACCCTACATCGAACAGTCAAAAGTTTATGTGTCATAAAGATTTGCATATTGTTCATTACATGTGTGCACAAGTTGGATTTAAAATATCCTGTTGCTGTGTTCAGTCATAACCATATATGTGTATTATTATGCCTGAAATCCTGAAATTCCACGCCCATCTCGTCTTGACATGATTAAGAACTCTGCATTGGAAATAGCTGTGTGTTCTTGTTTGTTGTTCAACGCCCCACCCTGCAATAGTCCAGCTATATGGCGGTGGTCTGTCCCCCGTGCTGCCCAGTGCGATAGAATTCAGTATGTCTGATTTTGCGAAATGCTGCTGGCCATAAGTCATAAAGTACTTACCTTCCAAAGGGCCTGCCACGCCCGCCATCTTTGCTATCTTCATCACATCTGAAATAACAACAGTCCTGTTATGATTACAAACCAAATTGTCTTGCAGTTTCTTTACATTAATTTCATTGAAAATACTAGATAAAGCCACTGGCGCAGTATATAATTAAAAGCAAACCAGTATCTTTTTAACCATATTACCTTGTCTTATATAACACAACTAAGGAGCCTTCAGAGACCAACCATTTCATATTCACTGAATGAGGTAAGTGTTTGGGTTTTGGTCGTTTGTATATTTTGTGCATTTCTTTAGACCCAATTAGACCATGTTTCAGAGGATAGTCTGTTGCCATCACTTTCAGGAACTATTTCCCCTCAGAATATGAAATAGTCAGCCAAATGCAGTGAAAATGTGTTCATTATACCTTCTAATGAGAACATTTTTGCTGGTGCGCCTTCACCTGAAAAGAAACATATTGTCTTTATGGTCAATACGATTAGTCAAACTCATATACAACGTGTTTTAGTTCTAGTGGCTTACAGTTAGACTACAGTCGTAAACTATTATTTGGGTCATGTCAAAAAGTCTTTAAGTTAGTTTACAAGTAAACTATGTTCCTGTTCAAAGGCTTGACCCGCACATTAGACAAGGTTATACGTACAATAAGAGATGCACATTATCTGTGTTATCAGGTTTCGGTGTTATTAAGCTTTGGATGCCCGGAAATTCATTTGGAACCGATGGTGTTAGCACAATGTTCGACGACTATGTACAATACAAACGTTTTTGGCCTTTTACGTAATCTCTCAGGACTGTGAGATAGAATGTTATGCTGGATTATTTGGCACCAGGATGGCAAACGTTTCCGTTATAAATGAATCCACTTTAGTATTTAGTGGATTGTGGAAAGGAATTGTTTGACAAAATACTGACAAAACTTCATTTGATTTAAGTGATACCCATTTCGTGAAGGTGAATTGCACAAGTTTTCCAAATTCGTGAGTTGAAAACAAGAATTAGAGAATTTCCGGGACCCAATCCCACTAGAATCCCAGTCAAAATATAGACAAGCATGAGAAAAAACTGAAATATTTAAAGTAATTCTTTGTAACAATGAACTTTTTATGATCCTTTATAATGATGCCTCAAGTGCATTTTAAACTTAACATTGAATTCGTGAATTTGAAAGCAAACTTAAATTTGTCATAAAATGAAATATTTATTTTTTGTGTCAGAGATTTCCTGAACCCAATGTGATACCCCCATACAGCATCAACAACAGGGACGAGGGAGGAATTCCAAGGGTTCTCACCTTATGTTTCGGTTCTTCATGCAATTTGCAGTTGCCACACTTGAAATCAAATTCACGACTTCCGCAAATCGTCTTAGCCGTAGATAATATTACGTTCAAGTTCACGTGGCGCCTTGAATAATGTGCTTGGGCACAAGGCTTTGACAGCTTTGACTAGGTCTGCTAAATGCAATTTATTTAATTTATGAATTTATACAGAATAGTATGCAATGGTTAATAATGATAAAATATACATCACATGTTAAATATAAGACACATGTATGTTTTATGTAATATTTAACATGAAGTATGTTCTGCAGGTAATTATAAAGAGAAAGATCAGCGTCTTCATGCAGGGACGTTCAAGTGACGGAATGATACAGCGTAGCTATGTCCGGTTTAAATTACCATCTGTACACCTTATTAATGCAGAATGAATTATTCTTTTTACATATAAGCATTTCCAATTTTCAAGTATAGGATGTACAAGGAGGTTAGAAGCATGAGATGTACAAGCAAGTGAATGGGTGTACGGTTAGTGAACTTTAAAGTGTGGGATGTACGAGTCATTTCTAGTGTAGGAAGTGCATGTTCAAATGTTTCCAAGTGTAGGATGTACAGGTATTTGCAATTGTAGGATTTACAGGTATTTGCAAGTGTAGGATGTACAAGTATTTGAAATTGTAGGATGTACAGGTATTTGCAATTGTAGGATGTACAGGTATTTGCAAGTGTAGGATGTACAGGTATTTGCAATGGTAGGATGTACAGGTATTTGCAAGTGTAGGATGTACAGGTATTTGCAATTGTAGGATGTACAGGTATTTGCAATTGTAGGATTTACAGGTATTTGCAATTGTAGGATGTACAAGTATTTGCAATTGTAGGATGTACAGGTATTTGCAATTGTAGGATGTATAAGTATTTGCAAGTGTAGGATGTACAGGTATTTGCAAGTGTAGGATGTACAGGTATTTGCAATTGTAGGATGTACAGGTATTTGCAAGTGTAGGATTTACAGGTATTTGCAATTGTAGGATGTACAGGTATTTGCAATTGTAGGATTTACAGGTATTTGCAATTGTAGGATGTACAGGTATTTGCAAGTGTAGGATTTAAAAGTATTCCCAAGTGTGGTGTTTACAAGTGTTTTTAGTGCAAGATTTGCAAGCTATTTGAAGCATAAGGTGTACGAGTATTTGGAAGAGTGGGAAGTACGACTTACCTAAGGGTATGATTGTGTCAGTTATGTTTAAATGTGAAAGTATGAAATTTCAGAAAATGTATCCAGGTCAGTCTATAAGGCAAACTCCTACAAGGCGTTGTCTTAATTGTTTGAGGTATCACAGCTTACATTGTTTATCAAAGGGTCATGTAGGGTGACGTGATAAATAAAATACTTCTTCAGATAAAAATATGTGTCCAATGATGTTTAACAAGAACACTTCGTTGCCTAGCCAACTCTTATATTAAACATTGAATATTGAAAAGAATCAACATGACTAACCTTGTGCATCTGAAGACGCGAGTATCGCCAGAATAACCAGTGCTGCAATCAGGGGACGAGACCACATTGTCGACCCTCCTGCAACAACGGGATACAGTGAGTGAGTGAGTGAGTTTATTCCTCCTCTGCCACTATTAAAACTACTACAAGTTGAGGATACCAAGAACGGATTTCAATACATTTACATAATCTTGCCTCACACATAAATGTCGTTTTCTGAATGGCTGAGCGCTCTTCTATTATTTTCGATGTACCCCGCTTACAAGCGAGTAGAATTTTCTATGTACCCCGCTGGGAATGGCCGAACTCATTTGGTACTTCGTAGTAGTAATTCTTTATCTCGAATAACATTGAATCACGTATGATGTACGGAAATTACCGATGTTTTGCGAATGCAAATCGATGGAAGGGAGAATATTTACCCGTGCATGCGTACGTGTACGTGTATTTTACCGCATCGTTGTCTGGTCCAGACTAGATTATTTACAGACCGCCGCCATATAGCTGGAATATTGCTGGAATAAAACTAAACTCACTCACTCACTCATAATTGAATTGGCGTCCGCCCGGAAAGCGAAAGATCGCGGGTTCGATCCCCTGCCACGTCATACCAAAAGACGTTAAAATCTGGTACTTGTTGGTCCCTGCCTGGTGCTCGACATTAATGGGTACAACAAGGACTGGTCGGTTCGGAGTCAGTATAATGTGTCTAAGTGGGGTATTCATGCTTAACTGCCGCATGGTATCTCAGTGAGCTAGCACTATAAAACCTGCTTAAGTCTTGGCTAGTACAAGCAGCCACACATACACACCCATGCACGTCGTCATATAAGCGAAATATTCTTAAGTGCGGCGTTAAACCCCATTTCACCTCACCACCTCACCTCATAACTGCATTCCATACATTCACACTGACAAATACCAGTTCATGCATACATATATACATATCAATGGTTATTGAACTGTCGGTAAATCAAAGTATAGATCCATGTTTTGAAGGTGGCTAGAATCACACAAACAGGAAATGGTTACTAGATGGTTTTGTACGATATCGTAGCAGTTTTAGACCTTTTTTCGCGGTGTTTCGGCTTCTGTTATATTTTCCTTATAACGTTTTGATAACGATATAATATATTTACTTAAATCTTATTTTCAAGGGTGTACTTTCTTTCACCCGGCAATATATAACGCAGTGTGATGGTGTATGCACCCTATTATAAATGCACCCGTGTAGGTCCGGGTTATAATATTGGCCTTCAGTAACCCATGATTGTCGTAAGAGGCGACTAACGGGATCGGGTGGTCAGGCTCGCTGACTTGGTTGACACATGTCATCGGTTCCCAATTGCGCAGATCGATGCTCATGATGTTCATCACTGGATTGTCTGGTCCAGACTCGATTATTTACAGAACGCCGCCATATAGCTGGAATATTGCTGTGTGCGGCGTAAAACTAAACTCACTCACTTACTATTATAAATGCACCAACGATCATTTACAATATATTGGTTAAGAGTGAGTGAAATATTTGAAAGGCATCTAGAAATTGAAAGAACGTGAATACATGACTCCTGTTTTAGGGATAACAACTTCTTTTGTTCTTTTTCATGACGTTTCAAGACTATTATTCTCATTTATCAGGTGGCTGATGATTCCGAAACGTCGTAAATAAGAATAAAAGATGTTATTATCCAGGATAGGTGCCACGTATTTATCAGTGAGTGAGTTGGGTTCAATGCCCTTTTGAACTGGATTATATTTAAATCACAGCAAGACATCTTAATGTAGGATGAACGCCTGTGGACATGGAGGCCTTGGCGTTTACATTGTCATGGAACGTAGAATCTGTGTATAGTGATGACAAGCATTGAGACATAACCAGAGAAAACCCGAATTCGAACCCACGATCACATGTTAATAGTACACCTAAACAACGCAACTGTGCCTTAGACAACAGCATCATCCGTGCCCCCAAAATCAATATGAATGTGTTAAATATGTTCCATACTTACTTTGAACACTTCAGGCAAAGTACCCAACCCTGCTTCTCAAAGAGGCACGTGCCTTCGTCACATTAAATCCAGCTTGGGACTACGCCCTCCCTACGAAAGAATCACGCGCCTCAACAGTCGTTAAAATGCCAGGATGATGCCACCTTGTCGTGCCCATGTCTCCCATGGTAGCAGCGTTCCTGGCACGGAGTTTTAACACGATATCATGTCTAGCCAGGCATCAGTTGATACTCTGTGACGGAGTTTCCCGTGACTAATGGTCAGATTACATTGCTAGTTATATTTATTAAACGTGTAATATAAAAGGCAATCTCGTGGGTTAGCAAATTTAGCGAACGTCAGAGACATATTTTATTCACGAGTTTCATAAAAATATATTAGAGTTCAGTATTTCATACATCACTTGTCGTTTATAACATTTTCGCATTTCACTCCCGTGTGTAAATAGGAACCCGGCGATCCACTGCAGATTCCATTTGAGTTGAACTGAGCGTCAAGCGACTCGCGCGTGTGTTTTGCAACATGGCTGTAAGTGCCTGCGCATTTGTTTATTCAGCTCATCGAGTTGAGCCGTGCGTCCCCTGCTGCTAATTTTTGCTTGTTATGCATTGTAATTAACATCTTTTAACACCTATGTATGTACCCTTTTGAAGAGGAGTTAACTAGCTTTTTGTATATGTGACTCCCGTCGCTGTATGTTATTATTAGCGTATAAGCGTTTATGCCGCTCCAACCTATATGTATACCCCTTATTTTATCAGGGTTTTTGCTAACTACAAAATTGTACAAACTGTTGTCTCAATATCCACCTGTATCTATTTGTAGTAGAGTTCGCGCTCTTCTTATAATTTGGCAGTAAGGGGTGATATGGGATGGACTAGTACTTTGTCAAAACAAAGAACAGAAGTATTACGTTTTGGGGTTAAGTTGCACCGTATGGCACCTGATAGATTGCCTTCTGTTATTAGCAGCTGGTCACGGCGTTTAGCAAAATCATGGGATAACACAGTGTCATCTTTATTACAATCGCTGCAACTCCCAGTGCAAGACATGCTACACATGTCTAGTAGTGAATTGACTTTGTCATTTCAACATATACAGTTGTTAGATCATCAGGAGTGGCTACGGGAATTGTGGAATGACCAGGGTAATCCCAACGGTAATAAGCTACGCACATATAGACAGTTTAAGTACACTGTTACTCCAGAACCATATTTAACTGCTATACTGCCCAGATGGCACCGTAGCGTTCTAGGTAAACTTCGCTGTGGTACGTACACTTCCATTAGAAATAGAACGTGGTAGATTTTCTCGTCCTGCGACGCCAATTGTAGACTGCTTTGTGCATGTCGACCTGCTACCTAGTTGTGAATCGCCGCATCGTGGGATGACCTGAGGACCGAACTTGGGAGCTCAAGACTGGTTTTTGTGATGGTATATCTTGTTCTGGTCTGTTTGTCTTATTGATCACTTGGGGTGTTAAATGTTTATTGGCCCGATACTCTCCCTGTAAGTGGCAGTAGTTAGGTCCTTATCATCCCCCACTCATTAGGTGTCACCAGTTAATATATGGTCTGATCCCTGAGCTAGTCTATTAAGGCGAGTTTACTTAGCTAGCTACTTGCTGTTTTCAGCGGCTTGTTGTTGTGCTTGAGGTCAAGTTCATTCATGCTTCAGCGGGTACTTAGCTTTAATAAATGGTTGTATCAACAATCGGGTTGTGTATTTGATAACTATTCTGGATCATTCTCCGTCGGTAGTTGGCGCCGTGACAGGAATAATACTTTTAAGACATTAAATGCTAACATGTGTGAAATAAATACCACTTAACGGCCATCTTTTAGAACTAAGGAGTTCCACAAATCGCGTGCACCAAATACCTCACAATTATCTGTGACGTTGCAAGAAACACCGGCCAAACAATGCCCTCTGACGTCAGCCTAAGAACAAGTTTGCCTGGACCTTCGAGTGGACATACGAAATTAACAAATACCATGTAAAGGAGATACCTTTAAGTGATCTAGTGTCTCTATCGTTGTGTCATTAAAGAAACTCTGGGATGGTGACAGATATTTGTCTGTGAAATCATACCCTCCAGTACATAAGCACACGCTCACATTAACTTATTGTCATTTAACATTGGTATCTGCAAAGGGCTTGTAATAAATATTCAGAAAAACGCGTTTCGATAGTATTGAAAATATCCAATTTATTGAATGCTATGTTTACTATAATACCGAAAATATTAGTGAGTGTCGTTTGTCATTTAACATTAATTGGTATCTGCAAAGGGCGTGTAATAAATATTCAGGCTAGCTATTCTCGAAACGTTCGTAGCCCTACGAACTTCTTAAGCCCATTCGTAACACATTGGCTACGATCAAAGTTAAGAATTCTTAGGGCTACGAACGTTTCGAGAATAAGGGCCCCTACATAATATTGGATCAATACGGTCCATTCACACATTAACAAGTTCAATCCGTTAAATCACGGTGAAATAGGTTAATGAATTATACGAACTGAATAAAGCCCTAGTTTGTTTGTTTAATTGTTTGTTTGTGGAACAGCAGAGTTCAGACAAACGAGTTTCGATAGTATTGAAAATATCCAATTTATTGAATGCTATGTTTACTATAATACCGAAAATATTAGTGAGTGTCGTTTGTGAAATAAATGTTTATTGAAAATGGTTTGTGCATGAATAAGTGCGTGAGTCGTGATGAAATTACTGAGAGACAATAACCGCGGACGTTTCCTCTTTTATAAAAATTATGAGACCAAACCTTAATGACAAATCATGTATCATTTGTCCGGTCCATTCGCGAACACCTGGTATCATTACTATTTCATAGTGATTCATAAACACATGCTCTGTCATCGTATCGCATGGTGACAATCACTGGATTTTCTCGTTCAGACCCGATTTGTTTACAAACAACATCAGCTGTAATACTGATGAAAAAATATCTGCTCATGATATAGTCACAATTGTACAATCGTATCTGCTTTTAGCAGAGATTTCTTAAGAATGTGGAAAGGGTTTTGTCGCTTCTATATATTCATTTCTAACAAGATGATATTACGCCCGCTTCTGTCTGGAGTCAGCTTCATGCAGGACAGCATAAGTCTGTCGCAGCAAAGTCTTTTCTCAGTAGTAGAGCTGTATTTATGAATATGCATTGTGAAAAGCATTGTGTTTGTCCCAATGAAGGAGTAATGGATTGCATTATCATATAACAGTATAATCGATGAGAAAAATCAACCGATAAACTTCATAATCATCATCCATTGAAGTGCAAATAAAATCCCCGTCCATTCATCCATTCATCTCAATTCCCAATTATTGACTTACGTATCTACGTACTGAGTACTTTATTACGTTTCCATTACGTTCAGATATAGTCCATTTGATTTAATTTTAGACCGATGAATTGCTCACTGAGACAAGATTTAATAATTGCAACAAAACCAAATGTCCCAAGAAATTGACAGACGAACTCTGATGATTTGTATCATAATTTTGGACACCCGAATAAAAACGGCTGTTCAACTAACGATCATTATTTTGTTGTATTTTCGCTATAACTTACGAGGGGGGACCACTTGCTGGTAGGACAGCCAGGTAATCAACAAGCGTGTGCAGTGAAATTTCAATTTCACACGTGCAACTTGCACACCTGGCGGTTCTACCAGCAACACCCCACCCCACCCCCCTCATAAGTAATAGCGGAAAGTGTGAACAAAATAATGATCGTTTGTTAAACAACTTGATTATTCGGGTATCCAAAATCATGAGACAAATCATCAGAGTTGGTCAGTAGATTTCATGGGACATTTCAAAATTTGGTTTTGTTGCATTTATTAGATTTTGTGTTAGTGAGCAATTCAGTGGTCTAAAATATCATCAAACGGACTATAGTTGATTTTCAGAGTGTGAGTTTCATGACGTCAAATAGGGAGGGGTGATGTGGCACCAGACGGTGTATGCATATGCGGTTTCTGAAAATAATACATAAAAAATAATAAGCTATTTTAAGCGTGCCAAGGTTGTTGGACAGAATATCAAAGTTGAAGTTGATTTTCTTGATGGCCATGTACTGCTGGACGGTACAGCGATGAAAGTAAACCAGGTGAAGTTATTCACCAAGTCTGCCCAGAGTCGGTCATTTGTGGAGGAGAAACCACTGCATCGTGTGTACATGCAGTGTGTGGAACAGAACTACAGTAATCCAACCGACTCCTTCGCCTGTAAGTTTGCTGGTCTTAAATGTGAAACTGAGGGCTTCCTTTTTGCTGCTCACGACCAGTCACTTCCCAAATCGCCAAAATGTGATTCCTAAAGAAACCATCAATATGAAATTTCGATTATGAAGTGAATTTACAGAGACTGTCTAACACCTTGTCAGTGGATGCCCTCCCATGCTTCTACTACCGTCTTCGCCATGCCTGTGGATTTGACTCCGACCCCACATGGGTACAATATGTGAAGCCCGTTTTCCCCGCCGTGATATTGCTAGAACATTGCTAAAAGCGGCGTAAATCCCCACTCACTCACTCACTTTGACTCCGAGGTCCACCCATGGTACGACCCTGAACATGTCCAATTCGTCATGGAATAATGATGGTTTTTAACTTTTTTGGAATAAGCCCATATTTAGCGTCAGAAGAATTCCAGCCAACAAACCTGATCGTGTCCTATTTGATTAAGCCAATGAATTTATTTATATCATAGAATGTTCTCTCCCTTTTGACAGCAACGTGATTGGCAAGATTCAGGAAAAGCATGTTAAATATGTGGACCTCACCTTTGAAATGTTTCGCTTGCATCCCAAGTAAATTGTCGTCAGCTTCCTCATTGTTCTCGGTGCCCTTGGCTTGGTACCTCCTGATCTCTTGGCGCAGATCAGGAAAGTGCCCTTCTAACACTCTGGGTAATGCAGAAGGCTGCAGTGTTGGGAGCCTTCATAGTCTCCGGAGAGTTCTTGGTGGATTCAACTGGGCAGCGCTTCCTGTGAGAAGTCCCATTCGCTGTCTGGGCTGTGTGTAGACAGGGCAAGCGTCCTGAGCTGATGATGAGCCTTACCAGCCTGAATACGTCAGGATCACCCGAACCCTCTCTGCTGCATTTTCATCATCATCTGCAAAGCATAATAATAACGACAAAATCCTTTCCACATCCTTAAGAATTGCTACAACAGAAAGTGACTTTATTGAAAGCAATTCGTTCGCTCATTTACGATTCTTGGCGATAGTTATATATACATCATGTAGAAACTGATTTTTTTATACTGTATTCCAACAGACACGTGCGATGTTTAAACTATACCAAAACTAACAAATTACCTCTGTGAAACAAGAGTGCTCATTGAACAAAATGCTCTTAAAATGATTGAAGGAACTTCCACGTGTGAGATGCGAATGTGTTTGATTGTTGTTTAACGCCGCTCTCAGAACTAGAACTGCCGTGTGACGGCGGTATACACCGGGATTAAACGCATACGCATCAATCTACCTTATGGTCGGACACAACTTGTCATTGTCAATGGCAATTTGACAGGTCTGTGACACAAAGATGACATCATCTGGCCTCATGTGCAGCCGTCCATTCAAAGACAGAGACGTAACTTCACTCTTCAGCAAGATAATGCCCCTTCACATGTCGCTCGTGTTGGGATGAAATGGAGAGACGTTTACGTCAAGCCCGAAATCAGCCATTGACGTTAGCTGATTTGGGATACCATGACGTTTATCAACTGAGTATGCAAGCCTGTTTATTTGAAGTTCGGAGTGAATAGAAAAGACACACCCCTCCATCAAACGATATTCTTCAAACGTTGAATTACATGTAGACGTAACACTTAAAACCTGTCATGAAAAATGCTAAACAACGTTTTAGTGCTATTCCATATGCGTTAATACAATATCAACAATTTTATGGCATGTTTAGACAAAGAATGACAAATACATATTGAAATGTTGTGTGTCCCTGCAAGTATCGAACTGCTTCTTAATTTGTGTTCAGTGGCACCGTAAATATTGAAAAGACACGGATGAAATATGTTTATGATGCCCTGGCGGCACGCCTAAAATTATATAAATAATACTCACCGTGATTCATTGAATGGAAAATGCGATTATTGTAACCATCTGAAATGTTTCAAAAAACCTATTTTTGCATCCCAAACTATTTATCGATGGCACACAATATGACAGCTTAACATGGATGGGCGTGGCCATTTTGAATGCCAGTGCGCATAACAGGAAAACCTGTTTTGGTTGCTAACATATACAAAATAAAAACTTCACAAATCATATTTGTAAATAAAGATATGAACTGTTATAGTGGAAAGTTTTCGAGTATCATAATATTAATCCCCAAGTATCGACTCAAGAAAAACTCACCACAGCACATTTAAGTCGATCCAAACATCGTGCACCCCATAATAGTAATAACACGTGTTTTTTCACGAGCCATTGATCTTAGTATTGCGCCTGCATCCAATCGCACATGTTCCCATCAACTGTACAAAGTGAAAAAACACTTTAAACATTATTCAGAACAGCCAAGTCATATACCGCGCCTCTCAAATACGCAGCGTGAACGCCGTTGGTATGCTGGAAGCGGGAACGTCAGTAAGTGACGTTTCAAGGACAATTGGTGCAGGCGTCGGACTGTTTATGATTTACCAGTGCTGATCGCCAACGCCAGGTCGACCACGTGTGACGTGACAGGCGGAGGACCGTCAAATTATGTTACGTTACCTTAACCGTTTTCTGACGGCTACAGTAACCAGAAATGAGCTGTTTAGGGGTCGATTGTTCGCACAAACCACCCAAAACCGGCTGCGAGCTGCACATCTTCGTGTTTAACGAAACAGAGAACCTGGAATCGAGTTGTCTTCAGTGATGATTCAATATTTACCCTCAGATTCGCTGATGATAGGATGAGAGTGTGAATGCGATGCCGTGAACGTTATAGGCAGTGTTGTGTACAGGAAGTTGACAGATTTGGTGGCGAAAGTGTCATGGTTTGTGGTGTTTTCTGTGAGATTGCCCATTCCCAACTTCTGGTTATCCGTGGGAACCTTGAGGCTGCAGGTTACTGCGACCAGGTGCTAGCCCCTGAACTTGTTCCATTCATGGCAGCACATGGCCCAGGTATGCACTTTCAACATGACAATACCAGACCCCATACAGCCATTTTGACTAGGAATTACCTGCAGAACGTAGCAATCAACGTTCTTTAGTGGCCGTCAAAGGTCACCTGATCTCAATCCAATCGAGCACATCTGGGATGCTCTGGGTAGACGTCTGCGCACCAATCCCAGAATCCGCAAGATCTTGGTGCTGCTTTGTGTTTACACGCATCAGAGACAGTCCATGAGGAGGCGTTGTTTGGCAGTTGTGAACGCACGGGATGGCCATACACACTACTGAACGTTTGCAACATCAGATTTAATTTCTTGTGACTTGACACTTTGCTTACGCCTTTTATTGGTAAATTCTGAAACCACATGGAACCAATCTTTGGCATTGTGATTATTCTTACTTATCCCATCGACCTTAACAAATAAATGATGACCTCTGTACCACATTCTTGTGTCCTGTCATTTACATATTATTTAATATATGATTGGGAAGTTTCCAGTGTGACAGCATAGTTTTGGAAAGTACTCGTGTCTAACCGTACATGACCTAGGCAAGTGGGTTGCGTAAGACGTCAAGAAACCCGTTATGGTTTAGTGTAAATCTTGTTCTAACACTAACTCGTTATAAAACATGTCCTTTGCATATCTGGACTTGTGTCCATAATCTAGGTAGGTTTTTTTTCCAATATTTTTATTCAGTTCAAGAGTATACATATATTAACATAGTCTTTATATACACTACATTGATTCAATCTAGATACATTTTAATATCAAATATCTAAATTTCAAATACATTTTCGCATGTTATATACAAAGATATGCTGAGACTGGAACTTTTGAAACATATTCAGTTCAACAATTAACATAGTCTTTATATACCCATACCGAATCAATTCAGATACATTTAAATGTCTAAATGTCAACTACATGTTCGCATGTTATATCAAAAGATATGCTGAGACTAGAACTATTGAAGCATATTCAGTTTAAGAGTATACATATACTAACATAGTCTTTATATACCCCGTACTGAATCAATCCAGATACATTTAAATGTCAAATATCTAAATGTCAAATATGCCAAAAGATATGCTGATATAACCTAGGTAGTTATTAATTTTACTCACAATGCCATTTAATTATATTAATTGCAGCGAAATCACGTGTCCTCCGTTAGTTCACAGGCAGACTGTAGCGCAAATAACACTATATGCGAGCGCAGCAAGCAAAGGTTAGCAACGTACACTCCGTTGAAGCGGAAGCTGGCAGGGTAATGGAGGTGAAGAACGATTTGATATGCCGCGAGAGGCGCGTAAAATGTTGAGTGAAATATATTTCACGTGTGTAACTATTAAATATGAGGTTGGAAATCTCAGAGCACAACCCTGTGAGGAAATGGGTGTTTACCTTTGATGGTGGCGATATTTTATTTGGACATTAAAAATAGTTTTCGAACCGAAGCGAGGGAAGTACGTTGCCAACCTTTGCTCGCATTTAGGAAGACTGGTCATTTATCTCTCTGTTGCGCAACCCTATTTGCCTGTGGTTAGTTAGCCTAATACTTACAACTTCCGTTTACCTTATTAACAACCACAATCACATTACATCCACTCACGCCTCGAAACGAATTGTACTTGACAAAAGTGGACACGTTTGTATAATGTGTTTCGGTAAAATTCACATTTATTGTACATGGATGATCCCTTGTCAGCAAACGCGATGAAAATATCGAGATCGTGCGAAACCATAACGGTGACAGATCAAATTGTTCCATACATAAAACATATCACCATTTACACCAAAGTGCTGCTGCATAACCTCAGTTATTACTATAAATATTTTACGTTTATAGAGCAAAACTTGAAATTAAAATATCAGTATCTATTTCTCTTTGTAAAATAATAGTTTCAGATAAAACGTTTGTCCGCTCACTGCATCTAAATTCATTTTCGTTACAATATTGGGTACGTTTTAACTGAGACACCGGTAGATCGCGGCAAAAACGTGCTGATTGCTATTTCCGGCTCTGTCTCCGTACACATGGTACTCTTAATCCCTGTATAATTACAATACAATGCCTAGAAAAACAAAAATAGAACTGAAACGGTAAATAATTGTGTATTGTAGTGTTTATTTGCAAATTTGACGTCTTCACCGACAAGTCATTTTCTCTTGTTCGTTCACACGAAGCGATACCATGTCGGTCTTTTACCACCAGAAAATGAGTTTGATGAAGTGTAAACTTTCAATAAACCAACTCATATCTACAGACTGTCTTTTTAGGTCGTCAATATCCGGTTTATCTGCGGTCATAAACGGTTTATGGGTTCAGGATAAATGAGACTGAACAGTCTTGATCGTGTGTAAGAAACCCAGCTTCTAAGTTAACCCGTGTACATGATTACCAAGGTATTTAACAATATATTTAAATGACATGGTGTGATGTTTTGAGTTAATTGAATATCAAAGGTGTGGGCACGATTTGTGTCAGATAGGCACACCTAAATCTGATTGGTGCCGACAAAATGCATTTCTATCCCTGCACTGAAATACAAACATTGAAGGAGATCAGTTGAATAGCATAGCTTGTTTTCATAAACCAAAAAGGGTCACTTGATTGAACCAGACACGACAGTGAACGTATTGGGGGATTATGTAAATGGTCAGAGGGAACAATCAATCATCGTACGTTTCACGCCAATGCTGCCAATCTCGGAATTTATTGAGTAGTCACTTGGTGCGTATATCGCATTCATCACGTTGAAGATGAAACACCTCGTCCCTACTCGCGTGGCATCCACGCATGCGTGTACTCGTGTCACCGTTCTGTAATGGTGTTATTGAGGTCATAACACAAACTTGACATATCCACATCAGTTTCGTAACACACATTTTAAACTTCAGATATCTACGTGATTTTAGACACGTAGCGTTAGGAAAACATAACGGGGATTATTTTACGACTATTCAGATATTCATTTAATTTATACGTTTTAGTTGTGGCTTGATCAACATAATGGTAAACGAAGGAAGACGTTTTTATATTGAACGATGCAAGAGAATGTGCCCTCTGGGTGATTTAGATGTGGAAAATGAAATCCATTTTTACTTGTATGTCCTTTTAATATAAAGATTTGCTTACAAAATATTTGCTGAATATTATCTATGTAAGCCACCTTCATTAGCTTTTAAACTACTTCTTTCATCAACTGACCAGCATGTAATAATAAAGCTGTGGTACTATGTCATTTATGTTCTTATTAAACGTAACATTCTGATAGAAAGTTTTGTAGACTCATCGTATTTCACTACTTGTACGTAATTTACGCATGTAACATGATTCGCTGTTTGGATCACTAATTACCACTTATTGCACCATATGTATAATGTATATGCATAACTCATGTATATGGGCCGGGGGCCTGTTGTACAATAAACATCTTTGACTTTGACTTGACTTGGACGTGTAAAACATGAAAGCCAGGGATTAACCAGTCTCGCATATCAGATGGAATTTATTCAAATGGGCGGTAGGGGCAAAATCTCGATGCAAAGTACACTAATGGAGGTCTGCAAACCAGTGATGACGTCGTATGTTTTCGAAAAGAATATTATTGCATTAACATTAACGCATTGTAAGATATATATATTATGTTCAAAGGCTGAAGTCAGGATGTAACGTTATTGTATACATCGTGTTGGGATTTGGGTCGTGAACTGTGTACAAGCCTTTGCAACACATATGCATCTCACGGACACAAACAAGAAAATATAACATCCAGCCAGGTATGGCCAGAAGACACTAAATTAAACGGCATGTAAATAAACTGACAAAAAGATGGTGTTTTGGGGATTTTAAAAAATAAATATAAGTAAATATAAGTTTTTGATTGTGACTTACAAATCACAACCATTGTGTACGTGTTGTTTTCTCAACGTTAATGTATAAAATCATAGATCATAATAACATAACTTATTACATAAACCTACACAATGGCTAAGTTAAGGAATTCGTTACACACACACACACACACACACACACACACACACACACACACACATACACACATAAACATACGATAAATTACTTACACACTCATGCACGCAAACACACTCACATATAAACACGCTTAAAAATATCCAGCCACGAACACGTATACTATACTCCCTCCAAAAGAAACGCAGGTGTATTAACACGAATTTAATCTGCTGGCTTTAAAGTGAGATAACACATGTAATTCCGCAAAGGTGGCCGCCAAATTTCACAGTATAAATGATCAACTGTCTGTTAACATGTATAGCTTATACAAATGCCAATAAGGGAAGGAGTCCGTTCCCAGTTTAGTGTTGTCTTCAACATCTGTTGTGGCCACCATGAGCCCCCAAAATTGCTCTGCACCGTCTCGGCGTACACTGAATAAGTCTTTAAATTCGACCTTTATGGAATTCTGGCCTATTCATCTTGCAATGCCTGCGACAGCTGATCTAACTTCTGAGGCATCGTTGACGTTCACCTACGCGTCAGCCGAGGTCATCCCACACATGTTCGATGGGGTTGAGTTCGGGCGATTTGGAAGGTCATGGAAGCACTGTAACGTTCTCATTCTGAAGGTACTGAATAGTGGCATGTTAGGCCTGGTATTATCTTTCTGGAACAACTCCATTTGACGGTCAAAGATCGGAACCAGGTGAATCCTTAAAGGTCACATGCAACGTAAAACGGTATGGACAAATCATCAAAAATGCAAGTTGAAACGATTCACTAAATTCACCCCCAGCGCTTGGGGTGAATAGTGGTTTCAACAGCTGTGCTGCGCTGCGCTGGGCTGCGCTCATAGCGCATGCGCAGTGAAATAGATTCGCGCAGCTTGGAAGCGGGATGTCCGGATTATAAGGTCGTGAGCAGGAGTAGTCTAATCAAAACAAATAGTAAATAATCTACTCATTACATAAAAGAACCTTGTTAGGATCTAGATCTACTCAGCTATGTGTCAACCAGTGAGGCGTTCGACATTTCAAGACGGAAAACCTTCGCTACTCGGTGAAGGCTTTGATGTGAGCTATTGTTCTAATGTTGTGTTGATATTTCACAGACGCGAGCTTTTTATATGTTATGACAGTAGATTACCGATTTAACTGTTTATATAATTTCATTTGTCTATTTTACCACCTCGTTCTTCTTACCGAGTAACTTTCTCAGTTCGATACTTAAAAGCAATGTCATTATTTATAGATATGTCGTTGACAAAACTCAGTGTCTGTTTTACTGACACCTATGTGTCTGCCTGCCTGTCTGCTAATGACAATATTCAATACAAAATTTCAATCACTGACCACATGCAATTTGAACTTAACACCTATCCGGCTATACACCATACACAAAACGCACTGATTTATGGCCCGAGTTGGTCTCTGTCACATTATGTAATTACACAGACAGGCAGGTGTGATACTTCTACACATGACATGTTATGCTGTCTGTTGATTGCAAAATGTTATACACAAAAACTGAGCATGTATTTACAAAACCCAACATCTCTATACACACACACACACACACAATGAGCCGTGAGGGCATCTGCAAATGAACCAGCCAATGAAAGACTTCGTTACACTTGAGTGCACACCCACCCGCTCTGACTGAGTTCGGTATCCTGGGTGCTTCGTGTCGAGGGAAGTAAACCCAAGTACAAAATATTGCACTTTTGATTTGCGATTGTACGCTTATAATTTTGTTTATATGTTTTTTCATAATCAGCAATGTATACTATATGTCATGAATAAGTGATAATTGTGTTTTAATTATGTTTGATTTTTGGGTTGCATGTGACCTTTAAGGTTTCGTCTCTGCGTTAGATTTCTGCGCGTAGGATATGGCTCTCCACATCACGGCACTTCCACCACAATATCGGTCAAACTGGGCTACACAATTCTGGGCAAAATTTTCATGTCGATGTTTACTGTACTCTTCCGTCAGGACACTGAAACAGAAAGCGTGATTCGTCACTGAACCACACACGTCGCCATTTTTATAGATTCCAGAATCGAACGTTATTGCACCACTGGATGTGATGTGATGACTGGTCCGGTGATGTAGTCCAGCTTCTCGTAAACGATTACGAATGGTTTCTCTTCAAACCAGGCACCGCATTTGCAGTTACTGTAATACCCGTATGCACCTACCCTGTGCTGCAGTGATAATCCGAGGCCTACCACTTCGAAGCCGATCTTGCGTAGAAATGGTTTGTTGATATCGGTCCCATAAATGACTGATGGTACTCTGGTGAGCACTGAGGTGCCGTGCAGTGGTATAGTGAGATTTCAGTGGTAACGTTTCAATCTATAGCAGTGAGTCGTGGCATAACGATATTCTTTCATTAAGCTAAAACTGAACGAGCATATTGCGAACTACTTTTTCTCCATGACATATGCATGCAAGTTGACACTTTCGAAGGTAAACGTGACTAAAATTAAAGTTTCCGAAGAACATGAACACAAACCAGCATTATAATGGCGAAATTATAACAATAAAACTTTGAAATTTCATATATCAATAACACCTGTGCGTTTCTTTTGGGGAGTACATATTTCAATCATATCACATACACTCTGTACATATTACCCTTCCACTACACACAACTTCATTCCACCCTCTCTACCTACATAGTTACATATATACGTACATGAATGCATACATGCACACATTAGACACACCCCAAAGCAAATGTACAGAGGGAGACTCACCGGCGGATCCAGGGAGGGGGGGGGGGGATGCAGGGGTGCGCACCATTGAAACTCGGGTGAAAATGAAGTGTGCACCCCTCCACCCCCATTTTTCTCAATAGTGTGCACCCCCTCTTTCACAAAAAGCTGCATCCGCATCTGAGACTGGGGGAGAAAGAAAGAGATCGAGTTGAGGAAAGAGAGAGAGAAGTTGCACAAAGCGATATTAGCTGCAAAGCTATCTCAGTAGAAGCGACAAAACCCTTTCCACATTCAAAGGCAATTTGTGCGAAAAGCAGTCGATTGTACAATTGTGACCAAATTTTGAGTATATATTTGTTTCAGCAGTATTACAGCTGTACGATGTTGTTTGTAAACAAATCGAGTATGGGCCAGACAATCCAGTGATTGTCACCATGCCATACAATGACAGAGCATGTGGTTATGAATCACTATGGAATAGTGATGATACCAGGTATTCGCGAAAAGGTGAGCGTATCCTGCCCCATCGGTGGCACCCGTCATCACAGGGGCTTGTAACGCTAAAAACTGCCATCAAGGTATATACTGTCACTGACGGGGTCTTACTACTATATAAAAGGAAAGGGATGTAACGAGGTCAACACACCAGGTTCGTTTCAGGGCAAATTAAACAATACTCACTGTATTTATCCCATTTAAAGTTGCACACATATCAAGCCAATAGATTTACCTACAAAATGAGACATACAGCACAAAAATCGAAGCAGTACTTTGGGAGCTAGGGTCTTCGGAAGCTCGAAAATCGTGAGTTTTCGATTCCGAGCCAAAATCCCTGCTCAGAATTTGTAGCGGTAACTCACCCATTATCTTGTTTATTTCACAGTATACACAAACGACATGCACCATCTCCCTGTCATAATGAGTTTACGTACATTTATTCATCGCAATCAGAATTATGTCGTGCCCGTTCGCCATTGACGACTCTGGCCTTAAATTTATTACAAGTCTCTGTGATATATGTGAATGTGTGATTGTCTGCAGTGATGAGGTTATAAGTTTTATCATTCAATCTTCACTAAAAGTGGGTTGCCAATCATCATAAAATTCATTTCTTGCATACTGTCTAGATGTACATTGTTACAGAAGGGAAAATAACATGTTAAAAAGTGTTTTAGAATCAAACAAAGAGGGTCTTGTATGTTGTAAATCCAACTGCAAGGATTGTTGACATACAACACCACTGCACCGTTAAGCCAACACCGTTCCTTCCGTTTGCTGTGTTTCGTTTAGGACAGCCGGGAAGCCCACATATTTTCAGTGATTCTGATAAGGATATCCACATCGTTGAATTAGCCGCATGCGATGAACGGTGAATGAGTACCATTCCTTGATATAATAATACGAAAATTCATCAGTACGACTTTCCTGGTTGATGCAAACCAGACACACAAAAATATAAAACATAGAGAAATACATATACCAAAATGCACATGAATGAATTAGAGATATCAAGAATTTGATCTGTTAATATCACCAAAGTAGTTTATAATAATAAGTATTTTTTAATGTCACAGATTTGAAATGTTGCATTATTTATGTAAACAAGACGGGGTAAAAATATTTTAAATGTCTTTATGTTGTTTGATTAGGCCGAATATGGCATTCTGATAAAAAAATAAACTCCCGCTTGACATACCTGTAAAACTGAATTAGCAACACATCACTTTATGATAAAAATAAAATTCGTGATATCAACAAGATCATTTCCTATCGAATTCGTGAGATCAATAATGATTTTATGACCACTTCATACCGAACGAATGATATCACTTAATCAGTTCATAGTGTCTAAGATCGTGTTTGTAATATGAGTACAACATTTGTGTTGTCTAAAACGCATAGGGAACATGCAATTGCACACTGTATTGTGCTAGTGCCCTTAATATAAAAAAAACCCAAATTAATGGGAGTTATCCCCCGTTGACTCCCCTAATGTAACATTTGTACCTTGGTGAGTAGGGTGGGCCAAATTGCAGTTGTTGGCGGAAGCTAAGGGGTAAAAGAAGTATATCGAATTTGTATTTTATGTAATCAAATACTGAAGGAATTATGGCTGTATACTCGTCACACATTCCAACACATTAAAGAGTTCACCGAGACTGGATAATGCTGTGTGAAAATAGATTAGTTCAATGAAAACTTGGGTTGGAAATGAATTTGCAATCACATGACACCTGCATTGTTTGAAACGTATGTTTGTGCCCAAAATAGGAACATCATTCATTTTCAAAGGCAAGGTGTTTACCATCCCCATAATTAGTTGTGTAGTATGTAATATCAATATAAACTATTCTATCATATTATAAATAAAACGATCAATAAAATATTGCCAGCTTAAGAAATTAGAAATGGAAACTCAAAATATGCTAACATATGATGGGGGACGTAATATCTTGTGTCCCTCTGATAACTGTTGTTTACTTTGACTAAACTAAAAATTTTGTTTTTGTTTGTTTATTCAATTTTATTAATGCTCTATTTCAGCTTACTGCATGAGTACTGTGTCACAGCCACAATCAGCTAGTGCACAATCACATAATGGTCTGCCCAAGCAGATCACATACTGTCCCTTTGTCATTAACTTACCGTCTCCAATTTAAAAGGCTTTAATTTTGACTGCAGACTGTCACTTTTTAAGTTTTGGTCAAATGATCACACATTATTTGAACTTTATTTTTTTTAATTAAAAAAACGTATTTGGCATCATTTGACATTGTGTAATTCACATTTGGACGTTTTTTTACTCATGTACTTTTGGATACATTTCAAAAGATGAAGCTGTATTGTGTAAATGACGGTGTAAATTGCCCAGGCAAACACGCTTGGTTTCAATTTCTTTATCAGAAATAATACTCTACCATTACTACTGAGAACAATACAGGTGTGTGTTCTTCATGTCGTGAATCAGTCACAGTGATACTATGCTTCGTCGTTACAGAGAATTCCCGACGCCCTCATCATCTATATAAACTGACAAATAATTATCTATACAACCAGCTAACTAAACATGCATACACACTTAGACATAACCATGCGCATAAACTAAGATGTAATCATGCATATACACTTATATACAATCAATACATCGATTAAACAATCATGCATTAATACTAAAACGTACATTAAAAGATAATCGTGATAATCGTGAATATACGTCAAAAACCAATCACACACATACACTAAAACTCCATCATGCATATACACTAAAAATCATGCATGAATACTAAAACTTACATGAAAACATTCTCATGCATACACTTTAAAACCGATAACGCACATAAGCAAAAACGTCATCATGCATATACTCTAATACAATCGACCCGTGAGAACCGGGTTAGAATGAATCTTCAGTAACCAATGATTGTCGTAAGAGGCGACTAACGGGATCGGGTGGGCAGGCTCGCTGGCTTGGTTGACACATGTCATCGGTTCCCAATTGCGCAGATCCATGTTCATGCTGTTTATCACTGGATGGCTGGTCCAGCCTCGATTATTTACAGACCGCCGCCATATAGCTTGAATATTGCTGAGTGCGGCATAAAACTAAACTCACTCTCTCACTCACCCACTCTAATACAATCATGCTCGGATACTGAAACGGACAGTAAAACATAATCATGCATATGTTACAGTCAGATTGTGGAATCAGTCATTTCGTGAAATGACTAAAAACTCAGTCATTTCGTGGAATAACTAAGAGGGTCAGCCATTCAACTATCCCTACTGCTCGTTCTCTTTCTTCCTGGGTTAACCTTGGCATTCTGTCTGTGTGACTTTATGTGCAGTGATATTGCCTTGTTGGACGGGCCATTTATAGTGATTTTTCGCACGATCTTTCTCATGCACCACGAACATTTGCAATCGTTATCAAGCACATTTAATTTAAATTTGATGGAAACGTCCAAACATATTTACATAGCCAATAGCGAAATGGCTGATCCTCTTAGTCATTTCACGAAATGACTGAAATGTTTAGTCATTTCACGAAATGACTGATTAGACAATCTGACTGTAACATATTAACGTTAAAAAGCAATCATGCATATACACTATAATTGTCTGAAACGTTTTGGTTTGGTTTGGTTTTTGTTGATTCCTTTTCTTGTAATAATCTATATACATTATTCAAACTGACAGAAAACACAACGAGTGGCACACATCTGATGTTCACCTCTCTATGTTAGAATGTGAAGAATGTTGACTTGAGAAGACATCATACTCCTAGTCGCTTTAATGTCGCGTTATGTTTGCACTAAATTCACGAACACAGAAACATCAACAATTATAGTTCCTATATGGCACTATAATCCGGGGTTTAACTAAAGTGTCCGGTTGTATAAAGCATCTGGTCTAAACATTCACCTGACTTATGTCGCTGACACAGTTTTGAAGAGACTGCCAGCATACATCCCTCCTCCCTTTCTTCAAAGGGCATAAACTGAGACTGTATCACCTGTAGGAGATGCGTCATAGGACAGGATGAAGTATGGGCGGTCTAGCCGTACTAGTACCTGTACACCTAGCGGGGAATTTATGCCACAGTAGCACGTGTCCTAACATTAAGTCGTTGACTTACAGAAGTGGACCAGAATGAAGCTTAACGTGGGATGTCCACATTTCTCCTAGTCACACACCCCCAATACTGAACAATAGGAACCGACGTGCGTTCCGCGGCAGAGAATAATATAATATAGAAATAATATTGTACTTCAAGAACACCATGGTCGTGTAAGACACATTTAGCCCATTCCGTATAGATTGCACAGCTGGCAATGCATGTATATGCAATAAGACAACTAGTTCCTAGAAAATAGGTCACCATTTAAACATGCTCACAGGTAAATATTTTGGCGCGATCACTGTGTATCTGTTTATCCGTCGTTGGTTTTATATACATATTCACGTATTTGAAAGATTTTATCCTGTACATACTAAAACTATACTAGTCTTGTATACAGCAGCTGTTTGAAGAAACTGTCCCAACGTGGCTCTGATCAAAGGCACGAGGTGATCGTGTCGAGGATTAAACTACAAAGCTGAAAAAATATCAGTGATCCATCACAACCAGATAATGTGTTTTCTGTAGATTTTCCACGTGAACGGGCGTTTGTGGCTGCAAGCTAGAACGTTTACATCATGTTGTGTTCATGTCGACGGGTCCCGATTTACAAAGGTTCCGACCCAACCCAGAGGCGTATTTTCAGCAAAAAATGGCCGATCGCGTGAGAGCATCGCAAGTCGCTGAACAAAGTTACGTCCCTTAAGCTTGCCAGAAACCTATGATTAATGGCTCGAATTTCTGTTCGCACTTTTTATGATTCAGCACCATGCATTTTCTTGTCTGAAACCTGCATCACATCGGGCTTTCTTGCCACGTCTAGTTTAAACTGATCCACCTGAAATACTGCTTTTGAACCCAAGTCACCAACTCAGGTGAAGCTGAGAACATTCGAAAGCGTGATCATGATCACTTTCGGCGATGCTAACCATAAAAGTATATTACATCTAAATGTTTTTCTATTTCTTTATCTAATGTAGGACACCAACCCTCTACGATGGACGAAACATTCTGGGAGTCATTGAATAATAGATAAATATATATTCCAATCATAAGCTCGGAATGCGGCCTGAATATAGGACTTCGGCTATGCCTGTTAAGAGTCGTTGTAAGATGCCTAATCCTCACAAATGTCGTGCCACAATGTGATCTGCATATTCCACTATACAACATCTTGTTGTGTTTGTCAGTGTGTCTGCTAGTACTCGTTTGGTCGTGACTGATCACTGACATATCATGTTGCAGGTTAACATAGATACCCACTCAGACACTGTACACTGACTACCAGTCGTTGTTCCATTCCTCTACTGCCTACTGCCAGACAGGTGAACAACAAGAACACATAAACATCAACAATTATAGTTCCTATTTCGCTCTTTATAATCCGGGGTTTAACTAAAGTGTCCGATCTTTTTATTGCATCTCGTGTGAACATTCACCTACCTCAATATATCGCTGACAGTTTTGGCGAGACTATCAGCATACCCCCTCCCTTTCTTTAAAGGGCATAAACTGATACTATATCACCTATAGTAATTGATCGCTGACTTAGCATGTTGCAGGTTAACATGGATGCCCACTCAGACTCAGGAAACCGACTACCTGTCATTGTTTTATCCCTTTAATGCCGAACGCAGGCAGGTAAACAACAAGTACCGTTTCTTAACGTCTTTTTGCCTCGAATATATTTGCTCAAACTATTGACCTTCCTATCTCCGAACCAACATTCCATCCACTAGATCTAGACTACCACGGCGGTCCTACATTTGAATCATTTACGATAAGTAGCATATCCATAAACATCTTATGGGTATTTCTTGGCCCCTACGTAAGATCGGCTTGACAGTGTATTTGTGAAGACACCTGTCGCGTATATTACAAAGAAGAGATATAGTCGGATTCCTAAAAGTCTGTAATGACTTCTTCGCGATATGTGTAAACATGACCTGCCTACTGTTGGTACCATCACCCGCTCAGTTGTGTTTACAAAGTGACTGTCAGTTGTAAACAATTTTAAGATTCCAAGTAAAGGGGAGCTTCAGGTGCCCATGTCACGTGTATGATGTCAACAATGCCTTAAACTGGGCTTAAGGCGGACGCTTTATGGAAGAACAGCTTAGTGCATTTGTCTTGGAAGATATACTTGTCTTCGGGAGCATCCATTTGATTTCCGTGGGGTGGGATTTGTTTTCATGAAACATGACTACAATTTCTAATTTTGTTGCAAAGGCAATAAACATTTGCAGAAAAGACCTAACCGTTATATATATTAATAGCAAAAATGAACAGATTGTTTGAGGGTTCTCAGTAAATATATGTTACGGAGAAGGCTACCTTAAGTAGTGCACTTGTGCCCAATCCCTTTGTCTTTTTTTACATTGAAATATGTTTAAAACAAATGTATGTTTAGTTTGGTAGGTACAGAAGGGAAAAATGTATTGGTCTCAAACCAGATCCACCTGTACAAATCACATGCTCCCTTAAGCTTGACTTTACAATGGGTGTTATACGTTTCTCAAAACGATAATTGTGTTAAAATGTTAGCAATAATAGGAATAAATATCCATGTTTGTGTTTCGGTTCTGAATATTCTAGAGTTCCTGAACCCTCAAGCTCGACATAATATGCTGCTTAACGATGATAGATTATACGTCAACATGAACATACATATGATACCAGACAGAACATTCCAGCATGGATATCAACATTATACTGGTATGCTTAGACGAAAATGTGGTACGTCAAGAAAATGTCAACAACTCTCTCAGATCAGCACCTCTCGTCCTCGTCACATTCAGATGTGCATGGTTGGTTGGACCGGTCTTCGACTATGTTTCTAGATACATTCATGTCAAAGACAATTGTGTTAATTACTCATAAAAATTCAAGCAATGTGCTCTGTCATCCTTCATTAATGTTTGTGAGCATTGTTAACATCTCAACATAAATGTATCTTCATTTGTATATGTTATGTTTCTCGGACATTATGACCAAGCGTGTTATATGTCCTGCGAAAACGAGAACATATTTAGGGCTTAAGGGATGGGTGTGATAAATTCGAGGTGGTTTAAACCTGACGTGGACACTATATAAACAGGACAGGCGGGATACCACTGTGAAGTCATCACAGAACTAATTGCTCCACACAACCCCGAGGTAAGCACAGGCTTTATTATCATCCTCAATACTTTGGTTATAGATTAGATATGTTAACTCTTCTTTAGGTGTATGCATGCTTTGCTATTTGTGTATGTATTTTCGTATGGCGTATATGGCTGTTTACTCATCTTTGCATAGATATTGACGTGACTGACCTAAAAGGTTTTTTATGTTATCATGAGGAGTTGCATTGTCTTTGAAGATTATTGTCATCATAACAGATGATATGATTCTGAAACATAGATCTAAAAAGAGAAAATATAAACACAGGTCTACAATACAACAATTCACAAGCTGCATGCAACTTCATTTGTTAGATTATATAATGCTGAATATAATTATGATAGCTTTTTATCATCCTAACACACAACAAAGCTTGTGCTGCTTAATCATAAGTATGCCTCAAATACAGAGAGCACTTATGGATTCCACGCATGTATTTGTTCTCCTTCAAACAAAGATTAGTATTTTTCATTCTTTTTTAATCCTGTCAGACAACAAACACTTTTTTAAGCAAACTGTTTGAGTGAATGAAGCTAATGGTACGTCATGACTTGCTTGTTCTTATCTCAAACACCTGGTTTCAGTGAACCACCTAAGTATTACAGTTACTTTTCCGTGCATGTTCAACTGAATTTTGTTTCTGAGGATAGTCAAGAATGGGAACTGACGTTTCATATGTTATATACGTTCCGGGGATACTTGCTTCTTGTCCCATCAGGCGGGCAACAGCTGATTAAGTGTGGATGGATGGATATCAATGGATGGATGGATCGATTGGTTGGTGTGTGGCTGGATTGGTGGTTGGTTGGATGGATGGTGGATGACGGATGGGTGGATTGATGGATAGCTTGGTGGATGAATGGACGGATGGAAGGATAGGATACCATATCACCCTGTCCTGAAATCACTCCACTGACTACCCGTATAGCACAGCATATTAGGAACATGTTACATCGCTACCAACCCTCAACAGCTTTAAGGTCAGCCGATGATAAACTGCTTCAAGTTCCTAAACTACAAAGCAGCTCCAAATCTTTGGGATGCTGTACCACTGGAAATCAGAAATTGTCCAACAAAAGACTCTTTTCTAACTGATCTGAAGACTTATCTCTTTTCCGCTCACTTCAAAAGCGCAGTTGAGCAGTCATATTTCATCTGGAAAACAGGCGCTATTCAAGTCAATTATCATTCATTCACTTATCATTCATAGATGGAAAATTGCGGGGAACGATACAAAGGAATGAATATATGGTGAGAGCAATCCAATGAAGGGGCACGTTTCCATGAAAAGTGGTTACAAACAATAGACAAGTTGTATTGATAAACGTTGTTTGTTTATTCTATAAAAATTTTTTTATTCTAATCCGGTGCGAAATCTTGCATATTTTATAACTGTATGCATTTCTTTCAGTCAATTTTGCAGCATATATGTGGGGGTTTTTTTGTGTGTGGGGTTTTTTTTGGTTGTTGATGTTGTTTTGGGTTTTTTGGTGGGCTGGGTTTTTTTAGAATTAGACTTCAGGAACAAACAGATACTAAAGAAACTAAAAACAGAGGTAGTCAAAAGTGATCCTGAACAGTTTTTAAACATTTGAACACCTTTTATCACATACAAATTACGTCTATCATTACACTTTTTAGGAGATAAACATACTGTGTTGGAAAATCAGAGGTATGTATAACGGAATTATAATAGCTCTAAATTGGATTTAAACCGAACGCGTAGCTTGAGGTTTCACATAAAAAATTAGAGCTATTATAACAGTTGCCTCCCTTATTTTTGCCTGAATCCTATTGTCGTGGTCTCGAATCCTCGATAGCCGTGCATAATTATTTTTCTTGCTTTTTCAGCAACATGCCCGTAAATATATAATACCACTTTCCTCCCATACGAAGCCGACACGTATTGTGTAACTGAAATACTGTTCACAGGTGCTGGCGATGGGGTAGCCTAGTGGTTGAAGCGTTCGCTCGTCACGCTGAAGACCCGGGTTCGATTCCAAACGAGGGTACAAAGTGTGAACACCATTTCTGTTGTTCCTGGCTGTGATATTGCTGGCATATTGCTAAAAGACTCACTCACTGTTCACAGGGGCGGTAAATATCACAAGTGATCAGTTAATGATCTGGGACCAACCATTATTTTCACTTTTAGTGGGAGATGGTAAATGTGTCGATCGTCTTGTAATGTATAACATTTGGTACATATATGATAAAGTTTAGGCCTTTTGTTTTCTTTTCAGTGACATCATGATGAAGGGGAAAACAATGATTGTGCTTGCTGTGGTAATGCTGTGTATGATGGTGACGGTGCATTCTCAAGGTAACGAAACATGTCATCACTGAAATATGTCACATTTGCATTTTGCGTTTGTTCCTACACAGTCGCACACTTACACATTTCTGACACAAATTTCATGATGTTTGTCAGTTTATTACTCACACATGAAAATAGTTTCTTATAAATAACATTACACCTTCATTGAAGTTTAAGACTAGTACGGGCATAAACTGGTCAATATCCCTACTGGGGACGTTATTAGCACTGTACAAATCTGCTGTACATCCACTCCACTGCCAACTGTCAACATTATTTTTCACCAAAGATGTGTGATGACCATTGCACATGAACCTCAAGAGCTGTATTTCGCTCGTTAGATAAGTATTGAAACGCATTTTGTGTAGCCAAATGATTCCTTTATTATTGTCAGCATATGATATTAACGTGTTTCATGTCAATAGAAACATTGAACATTTTCGTTATCTTTCTGATTTCCTTATAGGTTTTTACTTCTCCTATTTTGGATGAACGAGTGAGTGAGTGAATGAATAAGTGAATGGATAGATGGACGAACGAATGGACGAGCGAACGAACGAACGAATGAGTGAATGAAAGGAAGGAAGGATCTATATGTCATCCAAAACGTCGGAGAGTCATAAACGTTCGTTAATGTTTTAAGTGCTTAAGCGGCTTCATACGATCACGCAATCTTTATTTTCGCATTGTGATCTCGTTGTTTGTAGGGGGTCGTCCACAAGGAAGACAGCCGCCACCTGCGCCATATCCCAGCAACCAGGGTCCACTGGAGTCGTTACTGCGACGGGGCATGTTCATGCGACAAATGCAGCCACAGCCGTATCGACCTCAGCCGCAAGGGCCAATGATTCCATGGTGGCTTCTGGCTGATTTCGATTTCTCCTTCTGAAGCAACTGTGCCTGTCCTCTGAAGCAACTTGTTTCCTCTTCATCAAATAGGATGTGTTTCATGGGTCAGCTGTCGTGGCGATGATGATGATTCACACACTTGTATTACTGCTTAATGAATAATAAAGGAAATACAGTTCATTTATCCTTCTGTAATTTTATGTCCACAAGGTGGCATTGTGATTATTATTAGTATACACTAGTACCAATTTCGAGGGGTACATATATATGGTATGGTTTATCCTGTGTAAGACGGTCCCAATTGACGACGAATTTACCTTATTTGTGTATGCGTGCGTGCGTGCTTATGTACGAATGCAGGCAGGTACGGATGGACGGACGGACGGAAGGATGGACTGATGGATGCACGCATGTGCATGCTAATCTTGATTAAGTTTTCACACTTTTCACGCACACACCCAGAAATTAGTTCTCAACATGAACATTGTTTTAGAAACAGATTAATGGCGAGGATGGTTTGGATCGGGGGAAACATAGCTAATCATATATACTCATGCCAATAATGGTTGTCAACCCCTCCCCACCTCAACCTGACACACACCTCACACACACACCCCACAGCCCCTCTCCAATTAAAAAAATTGAAGGGGGTGACAACCATTATTGGCATGAGTATATTTGGGAGACCACAAATCAAGACTTCTGCAAAACATATGTTTCATTTGTTTCATTTAAACATGCATGAAAACTGAACATGCACAAACAATTTATCATGTGTACTTTTTAGAGAAAAAACACAAACAAATAATTTAAAACATGTTTAATGGCTCATCTTTTTATGCGTTTAAATATGTTTTCTAAAGTCATATACAGGCTCTGTAACAATAGAAACTGGGATTTGAAAGACATTTTATTCTCCTCCTGTAAACCATACATAATCCGACACCACATAGTAATATTTTCTTATGGAGTGAAGGGAAAGACACAAATGTCTTCAAATTCTGTGTTCAAGAAAGACTATCAACGTACGTGCTACAAGATATGATAACAAAATCTCAAATGTTATCTCGTTTACCTTTCCTTTTCCAAACATACAACCTTTAAAACGCACAAACCACAATCATCTTTTCAAAACAAACATTCCAGTTCCCAATCCTGTCCTTATGAACTGATTTCATATCTAGCTATTTTTAACTTTTCAAGAATATTCCAGCACCTGTCAATTGTCTCAAAGTGGGTGATACCCAGCCTATCCCGATTTCTTGCAATATTATGGGCAAGTTTTCCAAGAACTATGGAATGTCATATTTCTCTATTCTGGAAAACATCAGCAATCGAATCTCCAAAGCTCTGATCACAAGATAATGTCATGTCACAATTGTATCAAAGTCCGTGTATCCTATTAAAGACACAATATATGTGTAATTCAAACCACTGGAACAGTCTTACCTTAAAACAGCGATTGCTCGGATAACAAGAGGACTAGGTAACAGTAACTATTTGCCCTTCCTGTACTATCCACAAATAGAAAATGTGTATTGTAACGTTCTTTCTAGATCTGACAAGATAACAACCATGAAGAAACTTCCACGTGAACTTTAATGGGCAGATATTGAGATCGTAAGAAGACAGCTGAACACCATGTTGAATGTCAATGACATTGACGTTACGAGTCCCTGCTGGTTGGCGTCAATCATCGTTTTGTTATACACAATAACGGGTATGTCCAACGTGAGTAGCGAGGACAGCAGCGCATCATCAACACGCAAAGTCAATCAAATGAGCGTGGGAGGCTTTTCTAATGGATTGCCATAGTCTCTGCTGTTCTGCTGCCAAATCATTTTGAACGATTTGGTACACGGCGTATCAAGGCCATGACAATGCTTGAACACTATGCTTTTGAAGAAAAGACTATGCAGTTCTACCAGAGAGCATGGGCATTATCCTGCTTTCATGTCAAGTCTGGGTCATGAGGTTGAAGAAACGAAATTGCCTTTTGTCCGAGAATCTGATCTGTGTAGCCTTCACCTGTAAACTGAAGATGTTCTCTGACGTGCACATTTTTCCACCTCACATCAAACACTCCCATCATATCCATGAAACATGGTCATAACCCTCCCCAAGACGTCTGTAGGTACGTTGACGTCCACCACTATGGGGAATTGAATACACAGACCTCCCCGTTGTTCACTATGGGAAATGTTACATCTGAACTTTTGTCCGTAAAGACAACACTCTCACGACAATAGAGGTTGACGGACATGATTTCGACACCACCGGTTTTCTCGATGGCGCTTTGTCAGGTATTGCTGCGTAATGACGAAAGCAGTTCCCGACTTGGGGTGGCTAGGTCTAAGTTCCTGGAATGGTCTGAGTCGTTGCTACTGCAGTCTGGAACCTGATGGGTCACCCGTATCATCTGTCGGCATCAAGTGTGTAAAACATCTAATATAATATTGAGATAACCCTCATTCTCATCCTAAGATACTGCTGTAAATTTCAAAGTATCAGTATCAATTGCACTACCAGTACTCTGGGGTGACTCTATTCGTAGTTGCCTCCCTTGGACAAACCAGAATACTATGACGAGTGCTGGCTTGTGCTCATGTTTGTAGGTTTGTCAGCATCGTAGTTTGTTGTGCTCGTGGGTTTCAACAATTAGTTGTATCACTACGAACTGGCCTCCTCACACAGTTCTATGTGAGTCCGTACATTACTTGAACTTATAGCTAAAATACAAGGAATTATCATGAAATGGCCCTCCCATTATCAGAAATTTGCGGTCCGCAGCAAATGATATTGGACCGCTCAACCTTAACGACGGGCCACTATCAGTTCTGTTGTCAAGTGACGTCATAGTTCGACATTAATTTGCTTTCGACTGGCAGATATTCTGGGTCAAACAAGTCAAAGCAACCCAAATTCCCGCTTCAAATAGCGGTAATATTGGCTTTCTTCCTGGTGCTAACCTTAACAATTGCACTATTAAGACTGTTGATGGACCAAAACCGAACACTGTCATAGTTTGACATGTTGCAGGCTATGGTCTTGTCAAAGGCCAAGGTCGAATATCGTCACGTTCTTAGCGTGAACGTAGAATAACACAATCTGTTATGTCATCATTGTATATACCTGACATCTGACCTCTGATAACCGGAATAGCGAGGATGTCCAAACACAAGGTCAAACAAACAACACGCCTGGAAGCTTACACGGTGAGCTGATGTATGACAAGCTTGCGTCCATGTCTAATTGTGTTACCAGTTAATGTAGACGTGACCTATCTTCCCCTGTCCAGCTTCATGACCGTGACCATCTCATTTTCTAGTATGACCCCTTGGACGCCGTGCCAGATATTTCCTCGAAATCACTCATGCAGATATCTTGCTTAATCCGGATTAAGACTAGAGAATGTCTCCAAAGCACAGAGTAAATAATTTAGGATTTACCAAGCAATAACGATGAGCTCGATTGTACTCAAATTGCGCTATACAAGGAGTCGAGCAAATCCTGTCTACGAAGATTTCAAATAGCGTCTGTATCAAACGGTTTTGATCAATATTACAACATTCAGTTAAACATGTGAAAAGTTATATGGTACACATGAGGAGTACATTTTCAAATCTGAGGCATCTGTGATCTGTGACAAATATGTCCAATGTCATTATATAGTTTGACATGGATGATTGTGTAATATTCAATCATCTATATTCGAACCCTTATGATCACTAAATAATTGATACATTATGCATGATTACACATGCTTGTGATATAGTCGCAACTGTACAATTAACATAAGATTTCATAACAATATGGAAGGGCTTTGCCGCTGTATAATCACACCGGCAAAATTATAATTATATTTTATATTAAACATAATGTGTCAACCTGGATCTTGAACCCCAGGGGCTTGACACCTGGTAGGCGTGTAGCTATAAAGATATTTCTTCAACGTTTACATACGCGGCCGAGGAACGAGCATGAAAAACTAGTATAAAAAATGTGAAAATAGAGGAATAGATGTTTTACACACAGCAAAGGCGTATGCGTATGCCAAACAACACTATAAATCACGTAGACTCGGAGACCCTAAGCTTGAGTTATGGGCGGCGGGGTAGCCTCGTGGTTAAAGCGTCACGTCAAGTCGAAGACACGTCTTCGATACCCCACATGGGTACAATATGTGATGTCCCATTGTTGGTATCGCCTTAGGGGATATTATTTGAATATTGCTGAATTTACTGAACCTTACTTACTATTTCAAATATTGATCGCTGTAGATAGCACTGCACATATGACTGAGTTAACGACATATTCAGCTATGTTCCACAACATCAGTTTGTACACAAAGCCATATAGAAACTGGTGAAATGTAGGACATATATTTGGGATTACACTTTCTAAGTAAAGTACATATTCTAGTACTTTTGTTCACAGGCCCTCGTGTCTTTGCGAGGATTAAAGATTTTATAAAATATATACAAAAATTTGAGATGACCCCCGACTCGAAATGCTTCACAGTATAATATACATTATGACAAGGCCGGACACTTCGGTGCACCCCACCCGACTGCTTTGCCGATCGCTACGCTACCATCGCATGCAATCGATTAAAACGTAATGTAAACATAATCATGGATGATTGGCCTATCGAGCACCACTCATGACACCTACCAATTCTTTATTGTTATTTCTGCAAGTCGATTGAAACCCGATTTTGACCCTCAACTAAACGATCTTGACACAAATGGCTGACGATATATTCGCACAAAACGGGTGTGTGGTCGAAGCAAGCCCTCTGGTTGGTCAACGCTGCTAAATCTGCACATTCTTTATAAATTCTCGGGAATTTTTACTTTCATCAACTTGCTTGACTTGGAAGAAATGTAAGATTTTTTTCCAGCGATGGCTTCTCAAAAGAAAGCATCATTTGTAAATGTCTCCTTAACAAACATCAACCAACCAGAGGGCTTGCTTCGACCACACCCCATTTTGCGCGGATATATCGTCATCCATTTGTGTCAAGATCGTTTAGTTGAGAGTCAAAATCGGGTTTCAATCGACTTGCAGAAATAACAATAAAGAATTGGTAGGTGCATGAGTTTTGGTATATATTTTATAAAATCTTTAATCCTCGCAGACACGAGGGTCTGTGCTTTTGTTGGATTGAGACCCATCAGGGATTCGAACCCACACCCTCAAAGTCAGGCACCTGATCGACAGCACATAAAGTAAGCCGTCTGACCCACTCAGCCACCACAGCATCCACTGGCGATTAAGTGCCTGACTCTGAGGGTGTAGGTTCGAATCCCGGATGGTAAAAGTACCTAGTAAAAGTACTAGAATCTTTACTTTACTGAGAGAGTGTAGTCCCAAATATAGCATGTCTTCATCAGTCTGTACATCGTCTAGTCTGGACTAATGACTGTAACCAATAGCAACAATTTACGCCGTTCGAACACTCTGCGTTAAACAACACAAACGTTGACGCACTAATAGCTAAGTCACATTGACATCTGATCCCGATTTAATGACAATGTAATGGGGATGTATTCCAATGTGTCAGGTAGGGGTCCAAAGTAAGGTCATGACGGCATAAACAACGGGATGATGACGTCGTGACAGTTTCCTGAGTCTGTCTGTAATTTATTGTTTGAATATTTGTTGTTTCTTGGTGCATCATCAATACCAAAACCATTTTACGGGTTTAATGGATAATTATCATAAACTGTCATCCAACTGTTTATCATACCATCCATTTCCGAAACATGTTACACATTTGAGGATGTTCCCTGCCTTCAGGGCTAGTGGCAGTGGATATATATGGTATCTTCAGTGAGCATACCGATGTAAATACAATCTTAATATTGTTGTACGATCTTAATATCGTCGTAAATGTTATCCTAATACTGTTTTAAATACGATCTTAATTTCGTTGTTAATGTGATCTTAATACTGTTGTAAATACGACCTTATTATCGTTGCGAATACTATCTTAATACTGTTTTAAATACGATCTTAATTTCGTTGTGAATGTGATCTTAATACTGTTGTAAATACGACCTTATTATCGTTGCGAATACTATCTTAATACTGTTGTAAATACGACCTTATTATCGTTGTGAATGTGATCTTAATACTGTTGTAAATACGATCTTATTATCGTTGTGAATACTATCTTAATACTGTTGTAAATACGACCTTATTATCGTTGTGAATACTATCTTAATACTGTTGTAAATACGACCTTATTATCGTTGTGAATACTATCTTAATACCGTAGTAACTGTGATCTAAACTTTACCTATAAGCATTATGTGGCATCGAGATATTTCACTTAGTTACATTGATTTGTACTGCCTTTTAGTCTGAACTAATGGATACAAAATGAATAAAACGTATTCCGCTATTCATAACGCTGTACCAAGTAGCTAAAGTTACTCATTCAACGGGTCCTAATATTCTAAAGTGTTTTATTAGTCATTGTTTAGTTTTCTCTTATTCAAACAATTATTCCCAGACCGGAATTAACAAAATATTGTCCCATCCTGACGCACGCACTGCGGCAAAAAGGACAAAATATATAAGAAAACCACAAACAAATATTAAAGTAAGAAAACAATATGGCGTTAACTGCTACTTTAGTATATACTATTTGATTAACATACCATATCATATTCGAGGATACTTAATATTAAGACATGTTAGTTTGATTAACATCATATGACAACACGCCCACTCTATTATCAAATTCAGACGGTTGTAAATTTCAAATTTCAGCAGCCAGACGCGTCCGAAGGAGGTCAAGCAGTCTGACTGCCCACGGTAAAGATGACAGTTTTAGTAAGAGGATGTGCGTATTTATCAAGCGATATTTTCCATATAAGCTTGACCTATCATTGGACGGGGATTCATTTGGACAGTTGACTTTCATCGCTGGACATTGCGAGATACCAGAACCATAAGGTGAGGAACTGTCGACAATCTCTTCATCAGTGACAGCGCATCATCCAATGCAATTCCCTATTCGGACATTTCCCTTGTTTTTGTGTGTTGTTCGTTTGTTGTTGCTGTTGTTGTTGTTGCTGTTTTTGTTCGGGTGGGTATTTTTATATATTTTCTTTTTACCTTTTTTATTCATTTATTATTGGTTTCGTTTAGATGAACAACTCACCTTTTCATGTCTTTGGTATCATCGCATTTGATAGCTATTCACATCACATCCACACACGCTCATGGGATAGGAATAGTACCGTCGACTCTAATTTTTGCAGCGATTTCTCATGAATATGATGATGAGTTTTGTCACTTTAATTAATGCATTGTGAAATACATATTCATCCCTGTGTAGATTAGCGTTGGAATTGGTTTTCAGTAACCATGCTTGAAGTTTTGAGCAACTCATTGACTGTTGATCGTATCCCAGTTTTGCCGCAGTGACTGATATTCATGATGTCGGTCACTGAAATGTCTTTTGAACATCTATCAATTTCCACCCACCGTCTCGGAACTGGATTATGTCTGTGTCTGACAAAATAATTTAGTAACAAACAATTTAACAATTATCCATCCCTTCTAAAAGCACTGGTAAACTTTGAAGCATACTGAACTTAAAGCATACGTAAGACCAACTCCATGACAGTGGTAATATAAGCTGGATAAACCCATTCACTCGAATTTCATACGAAACTCAGAGCTGACACCATGTGTCTGAACGCCAGCGTAAGTTATGCTTTGTCACTGTGTATATTATGATGGAATATTGTATTTGAAAAACTCTAAGTACCACCGATGATTGTTTTCAGATAAAGATTATATTTTCTGGCCAAGTAATATATTTACGCTTACCTTATTATAATGCAAAGTAATTATTCCTCCAAGGTGTTCAGAACATTTAACGAAACGGAATTTACTAGTGAACAAATATTCTTTTTATGTGTAGTAAGATTAACTCTTAAATAGAAATAAGCGACAAAAGTCTTTATTTACACGTACGCAACCCAAACATATGAGCCATCGTATATGTTCCAAGGATTTATTTGACCCTAGATTTACGTCGCCTCGTGGCTGCCATGTCCGTCATTGTTGTGATATTGTTGTCAAGGTTGAGTCGTGCCCGAGGCTGTTTAATAAGTCTGTCTCAGTAGCTCACTTCTCACCGAGGGATAGGGGTAGATCGTAGATCTTAGCCAGTGGGTGATGTCCATTGCTTTGGAAATGTAAGTGTTTTCGTTCCAGTGGCGTTTTTATTGCTGGAATACGATTGTCTTGGGTAAGTATTATTTTTCATTTCATAGTGGGATTATACGCGTTATGTCCTATGCATGTTAATTTCATCGCTTTGACTTATCGTTCTGTTTGTGTTTTTTTTCACTTGTTCAAGATTTCCTTTTCAATGGCATCCAGGAAATAGGCACAATGAAATGTACAACAATATGCTCTGATGTAGACTTCGTACGTTCCATACTTCCGTAGCTGTGGTATATGTTTTTTATATGTATATGTATATGTATATGTATATGTTAATTTTTTAATTGCTTTTTCGTAATGGTGTGACGTATTTTCATATTAATTATTTCATAGATGGTCGGTTCATAATTTGGCGTTGTTGTTTATCCTCCTCACTAACGCAAGAATGTTAGGAAACTCAATAAATCACTTAACTCACCGGCTCCGTTTGTTTGCAAGGCATAACACGTTTACCTAGGATTAACAAGACATGATCATGCGATGTCACGATGTAGTTTCCACTATCTGACGGGAGGTTTAGTGATGATACAAGTATAATCTGATGACGATTAATACACTCGTAATATAATAATCGCGTTGACGAAAATATAATCTGTAGTTACATTAAATATTGTGACGTACTATGAAGTAGTTAGAACCATTTATGAAGTCGCGAAATAGAAGATGTGCATGGTAGAAGTAACAATGGTGTATAGTAATATATAATTTATGACATAACATGCAGTAGTTTGGACTGTTTGTAAACCAACGGTAATCTATAAGTAATGCGACTTTACATATAGAGGTTTCATTACAGAAATTATGTATATTTATATGAAATATCATGCAGCATTAAGAACTGTTTAAAATCATTTTAAGTACTTAGACATATGATTGGTTGACATAGAGGTAACTATGTTCTTGTCGAAACAATAATATTATAACCTAGCATGCAAAATTAGAGTGAGTGAGTTTGGTTTCACGCCGCTTTGTAGCAATATCCAATCAATCAATATCTAATCACTGTGGTGTGAGATAATGAGTGAGTGGCGGGGACAATACCAGAAATGGGCTTCATACATTTCATACATTGTTCTCATGTGGGGAATCGAACCCGGGTTTTCAGTTTGACGAGCGTACGCCTTAACCACTAGGGTACCCCACCGCTCCGGGTAATTAGAACTGTCTGTTAACTAATAATAAATATCAAGATGTTTCATAATGAAGTACTTCCGGTCATGTAGTTATAATAAACTCGACGACATATCAAATAGCAGCAAGAGATATTCGTAAAGTCATATTACAGACTAAGTCAAATACTGTAGAAGTAACTGTCGTTGTATAGTTGTATAATATTAAATATTATAATAACCATACAGTAAATAGACGTATTATTTGTTGTTAAGTCATACTACTTGATAAGACGTACATGTATACTGTTGAAAAAACTGTGGTTGTATAGAAGTATCAAATATTATGACACCATATGTGTAGTGTAGTATAATTCGCAAATGACAGACAAATGATTGCATTAATAATATGATAAATCATGCAGAGGTAAACAATGGCAAAGTAACAGTTAATACGATTACGTTTAGGTTATCAGTAAACTGTGGCTGTATAGTAACACTTAATACGATGACGTTTAATGTATCTGTAAATTGTGGCTGCATAGCAACAGTCAATGCCATGACGTTTAGGTTATACGTAAACTGTGGCTGTATAGTAACACTTAATACGATGACGTTTACTATATCTGTAAACTGTGGCTGCATAGCAACAGTCAATGCCATGACGTTTAGGTTATACGTAAACTGTGGCTGTATAGTAACACTTAATACGATGACGTTTACTGTATCTGTAAATTGTGGCTGCATAGCAACAGTCAATGCCATGACGTTTAGGTTATACGTAAACTGTGGCTGTATAGTAACACTTAATACGATGACGTTTACTATATCTGTAAACTGTGGCTGCATAGCGTCAAATGACGTTTATCTGTAAATTGTGGCTGTACAGTAACAGTTAATACGATGACGTTTACTATATCTGTAAACTGTGGCTGTATTGTAATAATTAATACCATGAAGTCTGGTGTATCAGTATACGATGACGTTTGGTGTATCAGTAAACTGTGGCTGTCGTGTAATAATTAATACCATGAAGTCTGGTGTATTAGTATAGGATGACGTTTGGTGTGTCAGTAAACTGTAGCTGTACAGTGAATACGATGACGTTTGGTGTGTCAGTAAACTGTAGCTGTACAGTGAATACGATGACGTTTGGTGTGTCAGTAAACTGTAGCTGTATTGTAACACTTAATACGATTTAAGTCTGGTAAACTGTGGCTGCATAGCAAAAGTCAATGATGACGTTTGGTGTTATAGTAAACTGTGGCTGTATAGTAACACTTAATACGATGACGTTTACTATGTCTGTAAACTGTGGCTGCATTGTAATAATCAATGACATGACGTTTAGGTTAGTCTGTGGCTGTATTAGTATACGATGACGTTTGATATATCAGTAAACTGTAGCTGCATACAGTGAATACGCATGACGTTTCGGTTATCAGTAAACTGTGGCTGTTAAGATATATTTCTAATCATATAACGTTGATATATCGCGTAAGGCAACAGGCTGAGGAATAAAGCTTTTGACTTGTAAATAATATAAATTACTATTACTATTACTACGCAACATGTAGCAACATAATGTATATAATGATATAAAACGATTTAAAACAATGCAGTAAATTCAAAGAAGATAGGGTAACAGCTAAGTAAATGATTAGGGACAAATCTCATGTGTGAGCTTCGAACCCGGGTCTTACTATTGACGAGCATATGATCATGTATTTTCACAGAAACTATGGCATACGCTAGCATACGAACTGTTGAAAATATCAAAATGGCATTGTAGTTTTTGTGTGGTCACTTTGCAAATGATATCAGGACTGAGTGATTTATTCTGCTGCCTTCCACATTATACCACATTTGCGTTATTACCTTTCTTAGTTTCTTTTATTAACATGAGCACAAAATTGAACTCTTAATTGAATGACGACCAGATGTATTGGACCCTGTATTCATCCCAAGTTTCACGTGTATCGCAATAGTGTATAGTTTGTTGGAACGAAGCACATTATTCAAAACTGTATAAAGCCCCACTGACGTAGTTTCCACAATGCAATACAAAGTCGCAACGAGATATCATTTCGTATCTCGTTTTCCTCCATCCCCGTTGGTTGCGGAGAGTAGGTGGATGGGTAACCGGGTGCAACTTTGATGAGTGTGCTTGGATCCTGTTCCATGCTGAAGCACATGTTACGTGTGGGCATCTTCCCACGGAACGGTGTGCCTTTTCACATTTTGTTGTTTTTTTCTGCTAAATATAAATCAGCTGTTCTCCATGTGAGGACAGTACCAAGTAGCGTGAAGTAGGAAGTGGCGCTTCCGTATTAAATTTACAATCCTTTAAACTGCATAATGCATTAGGAGAGATGTGCCGAAAGTGTAACAGCTATTTTGTAAAAGTAATTAGGGTTAAAGGTGTTTAAAGAGATTAATTATGTCTTTTTATAGACAGAGTTGTATGCGTGCACACTAACCTTTCCAAGCTGTCTCGTGTGTGTGTCAGGCCTGGTGTTTAATGTAACCTGACGTTCGTGTTATTACAGACGGAAACCAGTCCCTCAAGATGAAGAGCCGCTGTCACCTCGTCACGCTCCTGCTAATATATGGACTTACTTACAGAACAGGTACTAGACACGCTCGTACGGAATGCTTAGACTGGTTTTGTGTCAATGTCTGAAACTGTTAACAATTTCAGTTGCAACCATCACCATCATGACACAATAACACCATATCAGGTCATACGTCTTATATATGATGTCGTATGAAATCGTACCGTATATCACTCTGAAAAATAATGACTTCACACTAAAATTAGAGTGACTGATATCATGAGCAAGGATTTACTACAATACAAAATACAACGTGAGACGTAATTGAAACCTGTCACCCAAACCCTTACAGACTCGCCTATTTTAGCCATCATGGTTTGAAAGCCGCACGTTCTATATCCGAACCCCGCGGATAGAAGGAAGAAGAAGGGGTGAGGCAATTCTATGTTCAAAACAATGTTTTCTACGACACAGTGCTACACTAATACAACTTCTGTTGTCCCGAACTTCTGATAAGTCGATGTATTCCAGACAGTACGCATGAAATGTTACGAAGCTATCTCTTGCTGTCTGTCTGCAATGTCCACTTACGCCCAATAGCGCGTCTTTAAAGTTATTTCAGGAACCCATCATTCAACTGTGTCTAACTCCACGTTACCCTTCCTCTCAGTGTGACCCCTTTCTCGCCCGTATTTAAATCTCCGGAGTTAATACACTGTTATGCAAATATGCCCATGAACTGAGACACATTAATTTTCATAAAATAGAGGTCATTTCACGTTACACTTATAATTCTAAAGGCCACTTCATGTCTTGCACATTACTTCAAGCTCAAAGTGGATTTTTACATAACGCCTTTGTGTGACGAGGTCAGGTAAAGTACGGTGCGGTCAAGAATGAAGTTTAAGATTAAACACCTTTCAAAAAGTCCTTGAAACAAAAGCAGCAACGTACTTGTGGTTTTGTTTGATTTATCGCCGCCTTTACATCCTAACCTAGAGCATTTATCTGTCTTGTTTTTGAATAAATATAAGGTACTTCCTCCGAGGGAACTAATTTACCTTTTCGACCTGTAGGCAATGATATATGTTATCCGCCCTTTACAACACCATTTACGTTTGCTTAGCGTATTAATTTAAGCCACGTTATTAAAGGGATAGAACAAGCGCGGAACATTCCTTAGAAGCGACAATGTGAGTTGGTACCCTCTTAATGTGAAGGCAAAACTACCCTTGAAGATCCTGGCTAGAATTGGTCTTCAGCAACCCATTATTGTCGTAGGAGGCGACTAACGTGGTCGGGTGGTCAGGTTCGCTAACTTGGTTGACACATGTCACTGTATTCCAGATTAGTAGATCGATGCTCATGATATCATTCACTGGATTGTCTGGTCCAAACTCGATTATTTACAGACTGCTGTCATATTGCTGAAAGTGGCGTAAAGCAACAACCAAACGAAGGCCAAACTGCATGAAAACACACACACACACACACGTGTTAAAATGTGCCAAATAGTACTTGTATAATTTACACTGCACGCTGGAAGATAATTGGGGCGGTAGGGTAGTCTTGCGGTTTAAGTGTTTGCTCGTTACTTCGAAGATCCGGGTTCAATTCCCCACAATGTGTGAAGCCCATTTCTGGTGTCCCCCGCGTGACTTTGCTAGAATATTGCAGGAAGCGGCGTAAAACCCAACTGACTCACTCACTGGAAGATAATTACCTCCTGTCATATTTTTATGTTGTAATGTAAAATAATAATTATAAAAATATATACAAATAATATTAAAAATAAAGTAGTTACAAACTTTATGTCAGGTTCATCTGCAAAAATATACCCCTGAATCATTCCGGCAATAAACATGTGAAAAATTATTTGAAGAAAAATATGCATGTGTAAACAGTTGACGTCATTTGTTATGAATCTGTGGATTATACTGTTAGCAGATAAATAGGTATGAACCACACTAAAAGACAACAGGGCCAGGGTACACACATGTTTTGGGGAGTGACAGTGAACAGTTTTTATCTACTCTTCTAATTAATATAGTAAGATGACTGAACATCGACATATCTTTATGAATAGAAGTCCCAGTTGATGATAACCAATATAGAACTTGGTTGGATGCGGTGTACAGAAAACGGCTGTTCCCAATATTTACTTGTCATGTTCAACCACATTGTTTTCGTATGACTACATTAATCAAACTTTAATGACCGCTGCATCTAAGTTGATCTGAGGTTATTATTGTATCACACAAAAATATTCTGTTACGATATGTGTCTTAAAACCTTCTCAACATCAAATTTGAGATGAACATACTGAGATATCCGTAAGTCTTGTGCATGCATATAATACAATCGAATCTGCCTTAGTAGGTACACAGTGATTAGGTCCAACATATCCTTAGTCGTATCCTTTCAAAGAGGGTATTAAAGTTTCAGTTTAAAAAATCAAAGAAACCATGTTTTGCACGTACGACAAGTGAGCATATAATGAAATGACGTTGACATAGTGTAGAGACCTCCTACAGGTGCATGTTCAACAGGTTTGATGTCTAGACAATTAATTATCCGTCTACGTGATTGTCACCGCTCTTCCATCACCTACACCTGTCTCCTGTGTCTCAGTTAAAAGGTAATAACCTACTGGCACATGACATCGCCGTAAACACGGAGGCAGGTGACGAAACCGCCAGGTACCCGTCGCTATATCGCACGCCATGACAATGAAGATGTCCAATACAGTCAACATGCTGTCGTTACAGCCATCAGTTCCTTATAATTTTGCACGATATATAGTCTGTTTTCAGTGAAAACGTACCGATGACTTACACTTTAAACAAAAAAAAGTAAATCGAATACAGTGAAAATAAGATTGCGAATCCTCATGATTGTCCCTTGCCTATTTGAACATTAAAATCTCAGAATTTTATTCAACTTATAGAATTGATCTTCAGTAACCCATGCTTGTCGTAAGAGGCGACTAACGGGGTCGTTGACATGTGTCATATTATCCCTGTTGATGTTCATGCTGTTGATATGTATGCATTTGTGACTCGCGAAATCATCATTGTTACCTCGTCGTACAGGCATTCACATAAGTGGTAGTAATGGTAGTAGGGGTGGTGAAGGTGGTGGTGGCAGTGACGGTAGTAGTAGGATGATGATGAGGAGGAGTTGCAGCAACATTAGTAGTAGTAGTAGTAGTCGTAGTAGTAGTCGTAGTAGTACATGTTTGTTGTTGGTCGTTATTTTTATTTATGGTTGCTGTTGATTTTTGTTTGTTGTTGTGTGTTGTAGTGAGTGAGTGAGTTTACTTTTACGTCGCTTTTAGCAATATTCGAGCAATATCACGGCGGAGGAAAGCAGAAATGTGCGTCACACATTGAACCCATGTGGGGAATCAAACCCGGGTTTCGGGGACGTCTGTTTTGAAACTAGAACTCGTTTACACTTTGTACTTGAAATGTTCATGAACGCAGACTTATTCTCGTCACTATATGGCTGAAATAATGCCGATGTGACGTAAAGCCCAACTCAACTCATCTCAACTTTGGGGACCTCGCTGTCCCGTTGTGTTTTCTAGTGAGTTTTTGAGTTTAGTTTTACGCCGCACTCAGCAATATTCCAGCTATATGTCGGCGGTCTGTAAATAATCGAGTCTGGATCAGCGCAATTGGGAACAGATGACATGTGTCAACCAAGTCAGCGAGGATGACCACCCGATCCCGTTAGTCGCCTATTACGACAAGCATGGGTTGCTGAACATCAATTCTAACCCGGACCTTCACGGGTGTTGTGTTTTGTAAATGTTGTATGAAGTGTCTTGTCAACTCCAGGTGAACTGAGGTTTACTCTGCGTTTAGTCAATGATACATGTCTAAGGGAACAGAAAAGGGCCCCGACACTGCCAAATTCCTGAAACAATAACCTACACTATTTTTTACTGCTCAAAATATAATAAACAAAGAACCCCATTTAGCAATGCTATAAAACAGTACCTTAACAATGCTAACTCTTCTGATCTCAAGCACATTCTAACAAATCCCAAATTAATTAAACCACTCACTAAAGAGTTCTCTCTTTTTATCAACTTTATTTTTTAACCTTTTATATGTTTATCATTATTCACATAATAACTATGTTTTTAAACATGAGTTGGTTGCAAAAATACAAAAACAATGACAATAACCATTTACTACACTACATCTATATTAAATTCCCAATCTCTATTACGCTTTACCTATTTGGTATTTTTACCTTTTTAATTCGGCCTCCCCTTCAAATATCCCTTAATACTCTTCTTTTTTTCTTTTCTGTTTTTTTTGTTTGTTTGTTGTTGTTTTTGGGGGGTTTTTTTGGGGGGGGGGGTAGTACGTATACACCACCACTCTTTCAATATTTCTATTTTTGTGTTCCCCCTCATTTCTTTATAAGTGTACTACCCCGTCGCCGAAATACCTTAGTTGTGCGTGCGACGCTAAATAAAGCAAATAACAACAACATCCGAACTGAACCCATTTAAATTTAAAAGAATCGACCTGGGGCGTGACAAGTGAACACCTTTACCACAGCGCTATTCCACCGCCCCTGAAGATCCAGAATATGGATGAGAATTAATTAACCAGTTCATAATTTGTTAAATACACCGGAGATATTCAACGTTGATTATTTAAAAGTCCTTCACAGTTAGACCGTTACATCATTGACACATGGTTGCTCTTCCTACAATGATTTTAAAGAACGTCATACGATTCTTGCCCAACGGTTGCTTGATCAAGATAACTTCATTTTTGAACTCAATAAAGCTTTCAAACAGTTTATGGCAGACGAGTGAAATATGTTTTGAAATTGGACTTGTAGCAGACAACAATCATGTCCGATGCAAATTCCTGTTTTGACATGGATCATTTGTTTCCGGTTTGTTTGTTTTTTATTTAATTGTTTGGTTGTTGTTGTTTTGTTTTTGTTGTTTTTTGTATATTTTTTGGTTTTTTTGTTGTTTTTGTTTGTTTTTTTTTGTTTTTGTTGTTGTTTGTTGTTTTTGTTTTGTTTTTGTTTTGGGTGGGAGGGGGATAAACAATTGGCTTGCCTTTGTGACTTTGCATTTCGTCGTGAGTGTTGCCTCCGGAGGGACAAGATGCTATCACGTTATTGCAAACACTTACTACCGCATCCATTATACTGTGAACTTACAAAATATGTATATTTCTCGCATCATGAGTATAATGCAGCTGTACAAATATAACGTGTTGTACTAACTAGGTAGTGTAGTGTAACTGCTAGTAATGCCATGACACTCTACCTTATGTTCAAATGTAATCCAATACCTTATGGGTGTTTGCATCTGGCACAAACATTGAGAAACGACTCAAAATATACTTCAGTTGAGCTGTTCATGGGTTACAAGGCAACGATTTATATGGAACATTCATTACATATTCTGTGAGGAAGGGGTTCACACACACACACACACACACACACACACACACACACACACACACACACACACACACACACACACACACACAACACACACACAACACACACACACACACACACACACACACACACACGCACACACACTGATAGACCGTATAAGGTGTGGGCAGGTAAGACAGAAAGCTTCACGATATTGCTGTCTTCAGTCCCACAGAAACCTCTTTGTGTATCGCCCGTGTGCTGGTGTCGCTGGTGATATATGTCCTCACAACACAATACTTCATCACTGGCTGACAAGAGTGCATCAAAAGCACCAGTTGGTTTACGTGTGAAGGTTTCAACTTCAAATACGGAGCTATGTATCAACAGCCTAAACAGGTGAACACGTATCAACAACCACAACAGGCGAACACCTACCAACAGCCAAGCATTGTCACTTCTTTGTTATATTTCCTGCCTTTAAAAAGCAGGTGTTTAAATGAATAGTTATGTACGTGGGGGTCACATATATTGAAGCTGTATCCGTCGCTTCTGATGCCTAGAGGATATATCACCTTTTCCGTGAGCGGAAGGTCGCTCTTACAAAATGACGTTTACAGATCTTTTTATTGCTACATAGACACGAGAGGAATATGAGGTATTCTGACGTGGTATTGACACTGGTAAGCAAACATCAGGTATTGTGATCCCTGCTGATAGACAAGTGTGCCTTACTGAGATCCATTCTTATCATCACAAATGCATGCAAAGGCAAGCCAATGTAGAACACCGAAAGGTACAGTACGAGATAAAATACTAGGGATTTGCACTTGACATATTTGTCTGTAATGCAGCGAATTTGGAAATAAAGTTCCCAATTCTTCATTTAACATTAAGCCTTCAAAGCTTTACTAAGGCCTTAATACTACAACCTTGTGCAACTCATGAGCATCCTTTCTCATTTCAGGCCATGGGTACCGTAGTTACTTCAAATCGAGTTTAACATCATTACCAAGTAAATACCTCCCTCCATCATGGCTCCAAGCGGGTCAACAGCGAAACGTTCGACCGTATCAGTACCAGCCCCCGACAACCCAGCGTCCATACGGCTATAATCTTGGTTATCCCCAGGCGCAATCATCTTACCAATCGCGGTCTTCATCTGCATACCAGCCTGCCTATCAGCCTCAGTCTAGCTCTGCATACCAACCAGCTTATCAGCCTCAGTCTTCTGCGTATAAGCCTCCAACACAGTCAGCAAGTCAGAGCAGGTATGCTGCACCGACAATATACCGACAAAGCTATCAACAGCCCACACAGTCTCAGCAGGGGAACACGTATGAAAAGCCTCAACAGGCGAACACCTACCTACAGCCACAACAAGCGAACACGTACCAACAGCCACAACAAGCGAACACCTACCAACAGCCACAACAGGCGAACACCTACCAACAGCCTCAACAGGGGGCCACGTACCAACAGCCAAAGAAGTGGAACACGCTTCGGTCACAGCAGGCGTATCGATCTGAGGTCGCCCAGCCGTCTGGGGGTTACGTAGACCGCCAGCCTGCTCCACCACGACAGACGTATCTAAAACCAGTAGCAACCACGACTACTACTACCACAACTCGTAAAACAGTGACTTACCGTAACCGTCCAAGGTACGTCGTGCCCACAACTACCGCAATACCGACCCCAGGGGGGGAAGTTGAAGGTGTTACTGGAGGAGCACGAGGTGCCGGGGGTGTTACGGGGCAGCCAGGGTTTGACTTTTATGCGACTATGCCAGTCACCCAGACGCCTGAAGTCGAGGTGGAAAATGCCAATGGTAACGGTAATGGTAATGGTGGCGGGGTAGGTGGCGCTGCTGTTGCTGGTCCTGCTCCTCGCTATCAGCAGAATCCTCGGAATCCCTACTGGAACCCTTTTTACACGATGGCTGCCTATTCCTACTTTACAAAATGAGTTCTTCAGCTTTGCAGGGGGCATTTCGAATCCCATACTCGATAGTGTATGCCTTTGGAAACATATGTATGTGCTGAGCCACAGTTAATACTATTTTGTCTTACTTTTATCATTTTGGAAATGCCTTTGTCGCCTATACTCCAAACTGTTGTTTTACAGCAGGAAGGATGTGTGTCATATTTTGTCAGGCAACAAAAAGGAGGATTGTTTATAACTCACGTAAATCACGTGAGCCTCACTCCGTGCACTAACTTTGTGCTAACCCTGCCGATAAACAATGTGTGAAGCAGATGACTCAAAGATACAGATCGTGCTGCACGAGAAATACTTGGGTTTGTGCGATATATTTTCAGAGCGCTCATTGGTCAAAACACTCACAAGTTTCCCTTACCTTTCACCAGGCCGTGGCTTGATTGGCTGGTTACAAATAGCGACCACAACACCAGTCGGGATGTGTTTAGAGTTCGGGGGGATGTTGAGTATACAAACGCTCGTGGAGTTTGATGATGGCGGTGTTGAACATGAAGACGGACCACAGCGAGCAGAGGACTAAATTCATGTTTTAAGTATTAGCAGAAAACAGCGACGGGTGACAGCCGTTTGCTCCGTAGATAGGGGGTTTCAGCGTGTAGTTATGTGAAATAATTGTTTCGATATACTTGAAAACGATTAAAACAATGTGTATCAAGATAATATGTCTTTTATCGTTGCATCTAAAACTCTAAACGACACATACGCTTTAATTCCTTTTCCGGAAATGACAAGAAACTTTGATGACAAGATGCTTTGTTTTTCTATTTTTCATTTATTTTGTTTTGGTGTGTCTTTTCGTTTGTTGTATTTTAGGCGAGTAGGGTGTTTGTTGTTGTCTTTGTCTTTGTTATCCGTTTTGTTGTTAGTTTTGTTTTGCTTTTGTCTTCGTGTGTGTGTGTGTGTGTGTGTGTGTGTGTGTGTGTGTGTGTGTGTGTGTGTGTGTGTGTGTGTGTGTGTGTGTGTGTGTGTGTGTGTGTGTGTGTGTGTGTGTGTGTGTGTTCAAATATATGGCACCTGCAAATATTCCATGCCAGTACCAAATGTTAGCGTAAAGATACATATTATACAGACGTGAAATGTGAACCCTTATTTCCAAAGTACGACATTCATATGTTAGTTTCCTGAGAATAGCATTTCAAATGACATCTCTCTATTATGGGATTGTCACAACCGTACCTGGGTTTGCCAAAGAAATAGACGTCTTCCTCTCCCATCTGACATGGTGTGATAAAACTAACTGTGCTGGCGTTAAACCCAACTTACTCACTCACTCACTCAAGTATACGCATATGCAGGTATTGGAGGTATCCTTCAGATTGCCATGTACACTTTGTGAAACATGCCTGAGACAATACGGACAGTGCTAAATTACGGAATGCTAACAAAGAAAACGATAACGAAATAACTTATTAAAAGCACAATGTGTCGGATGTTGGGGGGGTTTTTTTGGGGGGGGATCTCATTACTGTTTTTTCAGAAATCCATTCAACATATTTGCTGGAAGTGATGGCGCACTGTTCAGCATATAAGAGAAATTGAGGATTGAAAAGTCGAAATCATCCCACTCGAACAGAGGCTGCTGTCGCTTTGCACAGACGCAGATAAGCGACTTACCAGTGCGGCAGCCATCTTGGAGCATACAGCTTTGTTGACCATTTTGATAATTTTGTGTGAGATGGTGTTTCCGTGAAAATACATTTAGCAAGTGATTGCTATAAACTGACAAATGAGATCAATATTAAGATTTTGCTCTTTTAATCCGTTAAACACAGTTTTCAACAAGTATTGTTTTGTTGTGCTTGTAACATTTATTGAGTGAATATATTCAGACACATACTTTGTCTAGAGGTGGAGGTCATTCACACACAGTATGACGGCAATGGTCGAACAATTGATGGTGTTGGTGCAGGGAATATAGTTGTGGTTTCTAAAATGTCTCAAAGGGTCAGCAGCTTTCATTCAGAACCTGAAAAAATATCCGAAGATGTCCCACGTAAGTGTACAATCTTTTGGCTGTCTGGATTTCTTCACTTTCACGGTCTTTTTTGGTTCTTTTCATTATATATCACTTAATCAAACCAAATAAAAAAAACTATTTTATTTCAGAAATCGTTTATTGGTTTTGGAGTCCATTGTGAAGGCATAGCTTCACCATTTCTCACTAAATCAATTTGTAAATCATTTCATTTCAGAAACCGATTAGTAGTCTTGGACGCCATTTTGAAGGTGTAGCTTCACCATTTCTCACATCAATTTCATTTCCGAAATCAATTATTAGTCTTGGAGTCCGTTGTGGACATAGCAGGATTAGTCTCACAAGGCATATATTTACCATTTGGACTCGAGGCGGTGTTATATCTTCCTGGTTGTCGGAGTACGTGTTGTCGGGGTCCACGTCGTTGGTGTTCGTGTTGTCGGAGTCCGCGTCGTTGGTGTGCTGCTTGGCGGGGTCGTCGTTGGTGTTCGTGTTGTCGGGGTCCACGTCGTTGGTGTTCTTGTTGTCGGAGTTCGCGTCGTTGGTGTGCTGGTTGGCGGGGTCGTCGTTGGTGTTCGTGTTGTCGGAGTCCAAGTCGTTGGTGTTCGTGTTGTCGGAGTCCAAGTCGTTGGTGTTCGTGTTGTGGGGGTCCATGTCGTTGGCGTTGCAGCGCATGCTACAAGTAATATTGTCCTTTTAATACATTCGCTTTTGTATATTCGCATGGAAGGATGTTAAAATTGGAATTAACCTTTCATTAACTACACCTGTGGATATCAGCAAAAGCATTTCCTCGCATGTTTATACCCGTGAAGATCCGGGTTAGACTTGGTCTTTAGCAACCCATGACTGTCGAGAGACGCGACTAAAGGTCAGGCACACTGACTTGGTTGACACATGTCATCGTAACCCAATTGCGTGGAACGATGCCCATGATAATCACTCGATTGTATGGTCCAGACTCGACTACTTACACACACACTCAGAACCAATCATATGTTTCTTTTTCCTTATGAAATGGAACATCATAGAAAATAATGAACCAAATTCTATTTCGTGATTTGAAATGAGGTTTAACGAAGCGTTCAAGATGGTTTCACTAAAATGGTGACGTGCATGCGCGTGTGTGCGTGGATTTATGCCGGTATTATAGTACCAGAAATCTGAAACACCATGTTGCAGTTTAAATTGTTTACCCCGCGTTGACTTTGAGTCCACCACACAGTGTTTTATTGTCTTAGTGGCGAGCATCAGGCAGGGTAACAAAGTAGCAAGGAGGAACAAATCGATAATCACAACGTACCTCCATACAGACAGCACAGTCCTAGCGCAGCAATAGCGGCAACCAACATTTTGTCCTTTCTGAAATAAAACCAAACTCACTTTTGTAGTTTACTAACATTTATAGAAATCTGTATATACAAAAAATCCAATCTAACATAGTCTGTCGCAAAGAAAAGCATACCACGATTTTTCATCTCACTAAAATCCTTCGTCCAAGATAAGGTTTATTACATACATTGACCAAGTCACAAAAACAAGCATTCTGCCATATGTCCATCCGTTGTGCTAGTGTCACCACATCGCTAACTGACACGTGAACGGGGAACAGATTATTGTTTCACGTATACCCCTTGTCTCCTCATGAAAACTGATATGTAAGCGCGATGGCTTGTGGTTTCATCTATGAGCAAGTGAATTACGCGGCTTTTAGACTCTAGCAACACCACGGTGGTGGGACACCAGAAATTGGCTTCATCTAGGGAATCGAACCTGGTGTCGCAGATGACACTCCCCTCAGTGCCCACCAGGGGCGACATCCAAGAATCTGCCGGCTCGGACATTGTCTACTAGGTAACACTCTGACTGACTGAGCTTGGTTTTACGCCGCTTTTAGCAATATTCCAGCTACATCACGGCGGGGGACACCAGAAATGAGCTTCACACATTGTAACCATGTGGGGATTCGAACCCGGGTCTTCGGCGTAACGAGCCAACGCTTTAACCACTAGGCTACCCCACCGCCCACTAGGTAACACGGTCAAAAGAGGACCAATGAACGGAATCAATGTTCTCGACCAATACCTAATGTATGCGCGGTGTCTCGTACACAATGTGCCAACAATATTAAATCTTAGGGATCACCACACTGTCACACATAGTACGGGGACCAATAGCCGATGTATGCCAGTCTCGTTTTCTACTCTTGTAAACAGTGTGCCAACACACTAGCTGTTAGTAGTCACAATACAGTCACAAACACTCTAACACTGTCATTACAGATCCGTGTTGGCGCATGGAATACAAAAACATGACAATATGGTATTAGCTGATGGGTACCGATCGATCGGGGGCGACGACTGTCAAATATCTTAGTAAAGTATAGATGAGTGAGTGAGGTTTTACGCCTCTTTTAGCAAATTGAATATTCCAGTTGGAAACATCGAGTCTGAATTTGAGAATCTAGATATCATGAGCATCGATCAACGGAATTAGAATATGATGACCTGTATCGACCTGGTCACCGAGTCTGAGCACCCGATCGGCTCTTACGACAAGCGTGGGTTCCTGAAGATCAACTCTAACCCGGATCTTCAATGGTTTAAAAAACATTTAGTGGATATTGACAAAAAGTGAGTAATGTGTTATGAAGTCATCCAGGGGAACGTGATTTTCCTGCTCCACCGCCTCGACGACTGGAGGACAAGCAGCACCATCTCGTGGTCACGGTACCCTTGTTGGTGGTAGTGTTCTGCTTGATACCGTACGCGAATGTGACTCATCCGACTGCAGCCGAGGTTACTGACCCCGTGACATGCACCACTAAATGATTACCTTGGGAATGTTGTCTCTCTAATCTGCAGCAGATGTGAATTCCCTTCAGGCTAAGATTGAAGTAGGCGTAACGCAGTTATTGCGAACAAGTCCAGTGAATGATTGTAGTGTTACGCCGTCTTTAGTAATAGTCAAGAAATGTCGAGGAGTCGCATGGGCTTCACATATTGGACCCATATTGGGAACCGGGAGTTTGCATCTCGAACGAGCCTATTAAATTGTCTGTAGACACTCACTGTTTATTTCAAAGTTAGAAATGGTGTGGACCCGTAAATATTTGGTCTTCAGCAACCCATGCCTGTCGTAAGAGGCGACTAACGGGATCGGTTGATACATCTCATCGTATCCCAATTGCGTAGATCGATACTCATGCTGATGGTCACAGGAATGTCTGTTCCACACTCGAGTATTTACAGACCGCCGCCATACCGCTGTAATACTGCAATATGCGACGTTAAACAAACCAACATAAATGTTGTGATCACAGCACGAGAATAACGTCGGAAGGAATGAGCTTTTGGGAATAACAGACATAGCGTGAAGTTTCTTAAGTTTCGGTGCTATTCGTATGTATTTGACAATGACACAAATTCATATTTCAGGTCGCATCTTAATTGGCATGCAATTGATTTCTTTAGCAGCTTTTTTAAAATATACAGTTTGTTCATAAATATACCGAAAATCAACATTTTAATGCAGTGGTGAAAAACCTAAAAAATTCTTTTGCAAAAAATCAAAAGTCAAAATCGTTTTTACTGTTAATCGTGGAAATAAAGCGATTGTTTGATGGTTCCCAGAATATATATTGTTTGTTGAATACACCTGGGGGAAGAGAAAGAACTCTTCGAAAAACATCCCATCGTCATAAACCTTTAAACACACACATACTCCAACCAATCGTGGAAGAGTGTAGTCACCGGGGTGTTCTAGCAATTCATTTCAACGATACACATAAGGTCCTTAGGTTCGATTTGGAGTTATTGTGTGAGTACACCTTAGCGCAAATAAAAACAGAATTGTGTGGCATGGCATGTCAGCTTCCTATGCATTGTTGATATTTGCCCTCGTTCTAAGGGGCGGGACGATGTGTTTGGTACTGACTGGCCACACGCACCAAAAGCCGCATTTCAAACCATTGAAACAAACACAAAACAGCACAGGCTATGACCGGATTTTGCTGTGTTTCCCGATATTTACCAACTGTTATGAGGATGTGTTTTTGTTAATTATAATGTCACACTAATTAACTTTAAGTTATGGGTAACAAAAGCGCTGAGTGTGGATTTGAACTCACGCCTTAAAGGCTATGTATTTTCACCTGTTAAGAGTAAGCTGATGAGTTGCCTCCCCTTTGTTTGCTTTGCTTCCGGTTCCGGAAGGATACTGTAAGCTATGAGAAGATGGTAGTGTGGTATGACTTTTGCTAGAATTCTCCAGAACTGCATAATAGGTATATAAGGGATGGTTGTTGACATGTATGGTTGGGATTATTTTGGATTTGCGCTCATCTGTCTGCCAACATTGACGTTTCAAGACCGACCCCTCAAGAGGGCTCGTCTACATTGAACTTTCAACTGCTGACAACTTCAATCAGTGTATCTATGAGTATCTGCAAGACTGTATCTATAAGTAACTATAGACATTAAGTTGATATTTTAAATGTGTAACCCATTAGTATTGTATTAGAAATCTGTACTGTCATTCATTGTAACCTTGTTTATTGCTATTCAATATGTAATTGAATAATATAGCCTCGACTATGTTTTATTTTGCTGGTTTAAAGGGGACTGTTTTCACAGCAATTTCTCAACCGTAACACTTACTTTGAGTATATTTCAGGTTCATTATATGGTGAATCCTGGCTCCAAACCCACGACAGAATCTATATTACATTATTGAAGTACCAGACACCCATGGCTGCACGACCGTCACATTTGTACCTTATACCTCTACATAGTATTTTCAAAATATCAAAAGATCTTAAAGCATTCTGAATAAATATGTCTTCTAATACTTACTGATGCTTTATGTCGCACTGTGAAAGAGGTCCTGTAGCAAGATATGAACAAATATGCCAAGCAATGCCCGTTTTATAGTCCCTACAATTTTGCTCTTAAAAAACCTCAATCAGCTGCAATTAGTCTTACGCATTATGCAGACGTTACGTTCAAGAATTTCTCTATCGCCCTGCCTAAAACTTAAAAAACATCAAACGTAAAAACAAACGTAACAATCGTTTGACCTCCTCCCTGATGCATGGTGTGACTAGCCAATGTTGAAGACATAGGGACGCATCGGTAAGCAATACACCAACAGTATGTCAGTCCGAACATGATGTCGTCTTCATCTCAATTCCTTTTTCAAGTTGTGTAATCAAACTGAAGCAAAGCTCTGTCAATGATCTATGGCCCAACGAATGGGTATTTTATATAAACTGTTTTAAAGCTAGTGAAATCAGCGCTTTAATTACCCTCAGCATAAGCCTAGTATTGGAATCGTGTGCACATTATTTTGTCCATGTAGATTAATAAATACTTAGCGGCTGGTATCAACTTATTCTGTTTTATTCCATATGTTTTAGTTGATGGTTTAAGCTACGCGAATTATTAACCATGGGGTTATTTAAGAGTTATTATTACAAATTCGAAGAGTCGAGTCAGTGAGTGAATGTAGTAAGTTTAGTGACGCTTTGAATAGTATGCCACATCTGCTTGATGTGGGATATGGACATACACCTGAACAAGGGGGATAGTTCAACGGATATGCAACTTCTTTATAACAAAATATGCGACGTTTCGGTGTAGATGCTAATACCGTTATCAGGCAAGTTTGTTAGCATCTACACCGAAACGTCACATCTATTTGTTATAAAAGTTGTACATCCATAGAACTAAACCCTTTGTTAATTACAGCAACTGCTTAATGTGTCTCAAAGGACACGTATACACGCTGGTGCTGTCAAACCTACAAACAGCTATATTCGAACACACAATCCTGGCATGCCGAGGGGAAGCAATTGTGGACAGCGAAATGCGCCTTTTTATACCACTGGGTCATCCATTCCAACGAGTCATATATTAACTGTGTGGAATAGCTGTATTAGTTGTGCTACCCTCAGTCAAACCCGTAAAGATCCGGGTTAGAATTGGTCTTCAGCAACCCATGCTTGTCGTAGGAGGTGTCTAACGGGATCGGGTGGTCAGGCTCGCTGACTTGGTTGACACATGTCATCGTATCCCAATTGCGAAGATCGATGCTCATGCTGTTGATTATTGGATTGTCTGGTCCAAACTCGATTATTTACTGACCCCCGCCATATAGCTGCAAAATTGCTGAGTACGTTAAGCAACAACCAACCAACCAACCAACCAACCAGCCTTCAGTCACATTGAAGCGCAATCCATAAAAAATCACTGCTGAAAGCATAGTCGATTTTACGATTTTGACTATATCATGAATATGTATTTGTTTCAGCGGTACTAAAGCCGTTGTTTGTAAACAATGGAGTCTGGACCAGTGAATCCAGTGATTATAACCATGTGATCCGACTGAGCATGAGTTTATATGTTCCCCAGTAGTTGACAGTAGAATCAGGACGAAACCGACGTACAATGTATAGCTCCATCAGGATGGTGTTGAAGCTGTTGAAGCTGTTTCTACAGTTGACTCCTGTGTGGTTTCCACACTTGAGGTCGATGTGGTTGCACATCCACAGTCAAGTCAAAAGGAGATTATTACAGCTGAAGCTGTAGAGGAAACTGTTGATGAAGTTGTTTTGAGCTAAATCAAGATGATGCCGGTTACCATTTCTTGCTACCCTTTCATTGTTCGGGGGTTTGTTTTGGTGTTTTTTTGTGTGTTGTAGTTTATTATTATTTTTTTTTTTTATTGGGTGTATATATTTTAAGCGCCTTTTTAGAGTATATTTATGACATCTCACATTGATTAAAACAAATACAATAAATTCTCAAAACTTCTTTTCAGTTTTCAACCCTGAAATATCATCATTATTCGTAGATCTTACAAACTGTTTATTTCAGCGCAGAATGTTAACTGCATCGTGTTTACATGTTGACCAGAGTGATGCAGGAGTTGCGTCCCTTGTCGTCATGGGTTCAAATAAGGAATCCTGGACCGTTGGTGTGCTTGTGGGTTTCACCATATGGGTCACAAACTACTGCTCGAAGGCGGTGCCTGTCAGTGCCAGGACCACCACATTAACTTCTCGTGTCTCTCTGTCTCACTGTAAATTACAGGGGCGGATACAGCTTTTTGAGAAAGGGAGGGTGCACACTATTGAGAAAAGGAGGGGTGCACACTTCATTTTCACCCGAGTTTCAATGGTCATTTAACAAACTTTCAGCACAAAATGCTGGGTGCGCACCACCATTATATTAATACCTAATTATTACTGTTTAATTAACTTGGTTATATCTTGGTTAACAAGGGCCCACCTGAATCGTGCAGTGTTTAAAAATCGAAAGTACGAAATAAGTCGACTATAAAGTTTGCAATGGTATTTTATGACACTTCATTCATATTGAAAAGGAGACGATTAATTTGGTTCTCATAAATCACATCGGTGAAACAGAGAAATGTAGATAAAGATTAAGATGCTATTACTAGACCATACACACAGTCACATAATTTGCCATTTTAGCCAGTATGGGCTTGAGATCATTTGACGTATATTGGAAGGATATGCTTAGAATTGAACAGAAAGCAACATGATTGTTTGTTTATTGCCTGACGCCGCACTCGGCAATATGGCGGCGGTCTGTAAATAATCGAGGCTTGACCAGACAATCCTGTGATCAGCAGCATGAGCATCGATCTACGCATGTGTCAACCAAATCAGGACGCCTAACCACCCGATCCGGTTTGTCGCCTCATCCTACGAACATGGGTTGCTGACCAGTTCTAATGTGTATTTAAAAAGTGTTAAGGTGACCGTAAATGACATATAATAAACAAACGCCGCTTTTATGATTAGGCCCAGATGGCTTATAACATGAACTCAGTGAAAGAAGTAGTAGAAGTCATAGTACATGTAACAATGACAAGGTGTGCTTGAGGTTTTCTTTCGTGTTCCGTATGTTGTTTTTTATGTTCTCTTTAGAGCAATTTATTGCTCACAAGCTAACGAGTTTCCAGAACACATTAGGTCGGCCAAAATCTGTGTTCACATTTCCATCTTAGAAGCATCAGGCTGGGGTAAGGTGTTACCTGACTTATCGGATGGCATCCTCTTTTCAGGCACATTCATAATTACCAGTTGTGTAACATAAACACATTCACGTGTTAATTGTTAGGGTTTGGGGGTAACGGATTGCTACATGATGAAGTCCATTTTGAAATTGTTCACATTCCTGTCTTTACAATATCATATTCACCATCATTGCATGCATTCCTATTTACATTTGTTTGTTTGTTTGTTTGTTTGTCTATTTGTCTGTTTGTTTGTTTGTTTTGTTTAACGCCGTATTGAACAACTTTCCACATATATGACCGCTCTTTGTAAATACCTTTTAAAGTGACATTTAGACTCGTAGGTAGAAAAAACGTCCTGCCCCTTGACATGAGAATCAGGGAACATCAGACACTAGATACTATTGTCCTGCTGAAGCTGCAAAGCCATATTTTTTTTCAATTAAATCGAATATATTTTTTTAAAATTAAATACTTGGAGAAATGGATATTTCTTGGAAACAACTTTGCTCACGTTTCCAACAGTCGGGACCGTCAGAAAAAATGTAAAAAATATCAATTCTGCTTCAGACTGTTAAAAAGTGAGTAAATTTGTCTGCCACAAAATTACATTCTTACAAGTAGGTTTAATATTTTTCTAACTCAGTCCACCCTAACTTTATACAAAAATGCATTTACCCTAAGCTATGAAGTGCAATGTTAACGTCAATATTGTGATACATGAGGTACAAATGAACGAAGTCATTAATTTACCAAAATCCACTTTTTCGGATATGAGATCATTAAAAGATTATTGGTGTGATTCATTGTGGGAAATATGACATATGACGAAAAGAAGGCCTGGCACGACCGTCGCACAAACACGGGAGCTGACACTCGCGAAAACCGGTGAATTTATGTTGTGCTAAGAAGTCTTGAGAGGTTCATTTCAAGGACGCTAGAAGGCATCTCATAATAATAATTTACAAAATTCTCTATAGCGCCCTATATGATTTTAAGGCGCTTCACAGAAGGAGTCACAAAAGCTACTGAGTGTAGGCTGATTTAAAGAGATGGGTTTTACGCCCTTCTTAAAAATGTCATAAGATGTTGAGGGTAGATTGTAGATCGTTCCACATTGTTGCTGCAATCTTGCTGAAGCATCTGTCACCATACATTACTGTTCCTGTTTTGGGCTCAGTAATCACAGATATAGAGATCGCCCTGCATCATAAGGAACACTGCTCCTTGAGATATGTTGGAGCAGTGTAAAGCAGGGCCTTGCACACGTACATCAACATCTTGAACTGACACCAGAGATGAAACGGCAACCAATGCAAGATATTCAGGATCGGTGTGATATGGTCGCATTTCTGTTTTCGAGAAATGAATCGCACTGCACTGTTCTGTGCTCTCTGTAGACGATCTGTGAGAGACTGTGGTAGTACACAGTGATCTTCACCGAACCCACTTCTCTGACGGATGACATTCACGAGGCTTCTCCTTATATTGCTGATCAGACGCCTTAAGACTGGGATCCTCTGCCTTTCTTGGTGCATTCCTTTCAATGCATAAGCGGTCAATTTCCAGCTCCAACTTAGCGGTTGTACATTAAATGTATTATATTCAATGAGATGAGGCGTTCCAGAAGTTGTAAAGTTCATTCCCTGTCAAAGTTTATGTTTCCTTTGTTATTTATTATCTTTTTCGGAATCGAGCATTCGCGTAAGAATACTTAGCGGTACACTAAGGTGAAGGTCGTTCATGACGGCGGCATATGGTTGTGACTAGTCGCTAAAACAGTGCAAACAAAACTCATGCTTAAAATAAGATCTTTCTGTCTAAAAAGAACAACAAAATCGGGCAGGGTTTAACCAAATGTTTAACGTTTTAGAATTAGCATAGCATGTGTGGAGTTTTGTGAAAGTAGTTCTTGGATTGACATAATTTGCATAGTTATCAGATTTGGATACCAAGTTTATCAGATTGCTTTATTGCACCGATAACACCCTCCATTAGATGATAATTGTTTTTATCAACTTCCAGTGACAGGTCAGTACGCTCATAAAATGACATAGTATTTATTTTCTCTTCGCATTGTACAGTATAAAAATATATTCACATGAGAGTAAAATTTTGTTTCGAAAACTCTGTTCACATAATTTTCAACACCTGTTTGCCCTTTGGCGCTAAAAAGGACGTCGGCAGATACTTGAGAGTGTTTTCTCCAACGTTGACAATTTGAATTTTGTTGGCATTTTCAATATCTTGACCGTATCTAATTATGTATTCAACACTTAACAGTAGACCATTCATATTAAGTGTATCCCAGGTTAATATTTGAACATTTTGATGCATGCTGGTATCTCATCCTGTATCGTTTGTATACTGAATTCGATAAAGGAAGCAATCGTCCGATACCCAGAGGCTGGAAGATCTAAAGTGACACGTGACTTCAGCATAAAGTTCTCTTTTTTGTTGACGACGCCAGCAGTCTTACCGCTATGATGACCCTAATTCCATGTTTAACATGCTGTCAGTGGTTGGTGGAGTTGAGGTCGCTGTGTGGAATTTGGCCGCGTTACGGGTCATAATGTTGACGAGGACAGTGGCGTTAGTATAGCACAGTAATCCCATCCTCGTTGGTAGATCAGCCTGTATTTGAAAAGGCAGCCCAACCAACATCTCCACCGAATAGATTTTAATTTTCTTTGAGAATCAATTTTAAAACATTCCATTTTCACAACAATGACTAAAAAAATAAAAATATAAAATCAAAGCTGTTTCTGCAAAGAATTTAATGAATTTTGCGTATCTTCAGGGCAAATATTATCATCTGTAATGTGACGTCACATGTCACGCCATCTGTACAATGGACAGTTCCAGGGAATGACTGTAATTTACAATCAACCATTCAGTATCACATCCCACACCTAATTATTCTGTGAGAACAGCCAGTACCAAAAGAAAGTCCTTGGGTTCAAGTAAAAGGGTTGTTGATACATCCAGGGGTTGTACGGTTGGTATGGAGGCTGTGTTTGAGGAGCTGCAGTTTGTGTTGTGGCTGAAAATATACAGCAAATTCTCATTCATAATGTTCACAAGAGATCCCATTGCACAAAGTAATATTAGTGCTGGAGTTTGTTTGTTGTTTAACGCCGCATTCAGCAATATTCTAGCTATTATATATGGTGGTGGTCTGTTAATAATCGAGTCTGGACTCAGACAATCAGGTGATCACGATCACGATACACGAAACTGGGATACGATGACGTGTCAAACAAGACAAGAGCCTGACCGCCCAATACCGTTTGTCGCCTCTTACTACAAGCACGGTGTGCTAACCCGGATCTTCACGGTTTTAGTGCTAAATAATATACATTAGCTGGTAATAGTTGTAGCGCTAAAATAGTGAGTGCGTGAGTTAAGTTTTACGCCGCTTTTAGCAATATTCCCAGGAACATCACGACGGGGACACCAGAAATGGACTTCACACATTGTACCCATGTGGGGAGCGCTAAAGAATTTTCATAACGGGGCCCAGATGGGTTATGACATGAACTCTGTGAATTGGGTGGTCAGACTTGCTTGATAACGTGCCCCGAAGATATGGAACTTTGGTCATGATATCGATCACCAGTTTATCTGGTCCAGAGTCAGCTGTCTAGAGTCCACTGTCAGATAGCCGGGATATAGTCGATCCAACGTGCAGCATCAAACTAGCCATATCGACGCTCTAACACTATCAAAATGTCGTCATCAATAACATATCTGACGTCACAGTCATTATGACCGATAACTCTTTATACAACAGTTATATCAAAATCTGGATTAGTATGTAGTATGTCACTGTCAGGCAAAACTGCATTCGTGTTTGGTGTGGACGCTTTTAATAACTATTATATCTAAACAGTCTTTCTTGTTGTAATTATACATTAAGTAATGGCGTGGTGGGCGACCTGTCTAAAGCGCCAGGCTAGGGATCCAGCGAGCTTGAGGCGTCGGGAATCGAGCCCACCTGTCACCAGGTGTAAAAACCTTGGAGTCAACTTTGTGTGCAGACTCTTTCAGTGTTGTCACAACCCCCTAGTGTACAGTACACAACCCTGTGCACTAAAAAAGAACCCACGAATCCGTTGGTATATGACCAGATGGTGTCCACTTGAATACGTGCAAACACCTAGTTGCGGGTACAGCTGTGAATGGGTACCTCGTAAGGATGGGAAAGCCACACTAACTCGGTGCGCCTAGTGGCTGCAAGAGTTGTATATACCCCAGGGAGTTGAGATTGATAATACGATGTGCCGTTGAAATTGACATCCGGTGATCGAGGGAAAAGCAAAGCCTTTGAGCAGCTGAGCTGGATATCGGCGCTATACAAATGTTAGTATGTATGTATGTAATGTTAACCGAGAAGTGAATCGAGAGTCTGGAAAGGGTCATGTCGGTTCTATTCTACTGACCTGTTTGCGCATTCAGTGTCACAATGACACACACAAGAAGAAGACACACAAGTTTCATGTTGACGTGGTATCCTGCAAACAGATAAAACATTTTATCATCACACCATGCTAAGTCTGTATTCTCCCCAGGGAGATGAGTGAATTTCTGCGGGATGCCAAGAGGGCAGAAACTGAGAGCAAATGGAAACAGTTTCAGCCTTGCTTTGCATTTATTTAGCAAAAATGCCTGTAAAATGTAGCTTCATGCAAAACCTGAAAGTGAGTGAGTGAGTTTAGTTTTACGCCGCACTCAGCAATATTCCAGCTATATGGCGGCGGTCCGTAAATAATCGAGGCTCGATCAGACAATCCAGAGACAAACAGCATGAGCATCGATCTACGCATTTGGGATACGATGTCAAGTGTCAACTAAGTCAGCGAGTCTGACCGCCCGATCCCATTAATCGCCTCTTAAACATTGGGTTACTGAAGATTAATTCTAACCCCCAGACAAATGAACATGAAAGTTCGAGTGCTCACTGATCGGCCAGGGTGATAATAATCAGCATCCGCTATAGTCGGGATTTGAGGTATTTAATGAACCATATTTTTATCCCTATCATTAATGTGGAGCGATGGAGAAGTGAAGTGGCCAAGTCGCTAACACGTTGCATCGTCAGGAATATTTTAGGGTTCGACTCCACATATGAGTGCAATGTACGAACCCAAATATCTAATCCTCCGAAATTATTACGCAAGACCATAGCGTAAAACAGATGTTACTTACACGTTCAAATTTACCTACATGGGCCATAATGAATAAATGCGTAATTTTAGAGGATACATGCATTGCTGTGGGTCTTGTCAGCTCTTTGTACAGCTGGTATATTTTATACGCATTTTTCATTCTTGAAAGAATCCACCGGAGGCGATCGTCTCAGGTTGTATGGAGTCCTTTGGGCACGCCAGAAACCTTGTGGGTTCGAATCTCGATTTGATTGAGTATTTCTTTATTGGTCAACACCATACCCATTATGTAAATGGAATACTGTCAAACATAGTATCCCACTTACTATGTACTCCACCACTTACAATCTTAACAATATCTTTTCAAAATCAATAAAAGTACAATGTCCTCAAACCATTAAGAATCTTAAACGTAGTTGTTAAATTAATACTTGAAAGTTTAAGTGAACTGAGCTTAAACCCGCTTCAGCACTATCCATGGAATATTCACTATGGGCATCGAACCCGGTTCAACTTTATGAACGAACGCTGTACATAACCAGTTGACTAATGCGGTTAGCGGCCCCGTGAAAAGGCATGTTGCACATTTTCTGTTTCCACCTTCAGGGACGTTGGGCTTCTATTTGTTGAATTCAAGTTGGCTAAAGCGTTGGTCGCAAGGCAGAAACATGGTTTTGATCAAACACGGTCCGGCTCGCTCCGTCACTCACTCACTCACTCACTCACTCAACAGTATATTAAATTGATATTTATCAGTATCAATCAGTATCAATGATTTAAGTATCAATTTCCCATAAGCTTGCGCAAATCACAAATGTACGTATTTACGCATTTGTTTACGAAGGTGACGTTTCTTATGAGATGAATAAAGCTACGCTTACCCTGTGTCCGACCAGCGTTGTTTACTGTTGGTGAATGTTTCACATGCTTATATACAGGGGGGAGATAGGCGTTGTTTGGGAATATACTTTTATAATTAGAAACTCTTTAGCCAATGTCTCTAAACCAGTCTATTACAATAATTTATGCCGTTGTAGGAACGGCAGGTGACGATGGTCACTTTTTTCTTCAAGCTCGAGTACGAAATATTTGTTGCCAAGGGCCAGGTAAACATGTGATGTGTTGGTAAATATGGGAAAAGTAAACATCACCTGTTCGGGCTTTGAAGTTTCAGGTAATAACATCCTTGTTGGTTTCAAGGACAATGTATTCTGAGGGAGGGGGGGTACAAGGAAGATATAGACTGGGTTTGTGTGTCACTCAACAAATTGTGAAATGTAAGCTTTCGGCCGATAACTTTGTTAAAATTGGTTCAATGTAGAGATTCATTATTTTCAATGTAAATGTGAGTGGCACTGTTTAGAAGTAGGAGAGTAATATACAGACAAACGTTATGGATAGACAACTTCTTTATTCAGTAGATGCGACGTTTCGATACAGATTCTTGTATCGTTGTCAAGCAAGTATATCTGGATATCTGGAGAAAGTTCATAAGATATATTAAATTTAACCATATCCATTTCGAAAAAATGTAGGTTGAAGTCAAAAGTTGGGAGGTATTGAACATCACTATGGTCACACATTTAGGTATCCACAGATGTCTCTGAGTGAGATATCGATTTTAGATTAATAAGAATTCAGTATTTCGTCATGTAATACCCACCAATACAAATGTTGCCTTTATAATGTATTCGTCCAGATATTTGACGTAGTTTCCACCCACTCTAAAATGTTAGTTGTAAGCCGATCAATACCTTCCCGTTGGTACAGACACGTGTAGATCCGTATAGTTATGCAAGCTACCTGTGGGGCAGGACACAAATAACTTCTGACATTTGTCTGATGCAATTCCCTACTTTGGCTTGGGGGTGGGGGTGGGGGTGGGGGTTGGGGTTGGGGGTTTGGACCCTAGTGGTTAAAGCTCTGGCCCGTAACGCCAATGACCCGAGTTCGATTCCCCACATGGGTACAATGTGTAAAGCTCATTTCTGGTGTCCACCACCGTGTGTTATTGCTGATAAATGTTGTTAATAACACAAAAGACAATAAATAATGCTGTACAGTTAAGAAAGGACTGCCCGAACACATCATGGAACACATCACGTGACAACAACAAAATTCATGCACAACACACACGAAAAGCACAAATAGCATGCGTAAAACATGCTGATTAGGGTAATAAATGACCGTCGGCAAATAAACGTGCTCATTTTAGCTGTACCTCCGCAAGTAAAGTTTATTTTGCAATGCCAAGATTGTCACCAGAGGAACGAGAACGGGCGTTGGGCATGTTGCAGGTTGGCACATAAGCAGGATTAGTGCCAGACGATTTGGTTGCCATCATTCCACCATCATAAGACTTGCCAACAGGTACCAACAAACAGGAACCACCAGGGACCGCCAACGTCCTGGCCAGGCACGTGTTACCACCCCTCACCAAGATCGAGACATTGTTCGGTGCCATATTCGGGATCGTACGTTGCCGGCTGCCAGAACCGCCAATGCTGTCCAAGGCCGACGTGGTTTGATCAGTGCTTCCACCGTCCGGCGCCGTCTCCGTGCGGCAGGATTACGGTGTCGACGCCCTTATGTTGGACCCATCCTGACTGATAGACATCGCCGTGAACGCCGACGATGGGCTGAAGAGGCATCGCCTCAAAACATTATTCAGAGACATCAGTTCAATGAGGAGACGTTGCACAGCTTGTGTTGCTGCTAACGGTGGTCATACACGTTACTGACTTTCCAATCTGACTCCATCTTTCTTACATGGTCAGCTGAATTAAAACTTCACTGTTTTGCTGGATTGGTTCTTGTTTCTTTTCTTTACCAATCATTGGACTACAAAAGTATGTAAAATTTACACCGATTGCTCATTTATGCTCTTGGAAATCCAAACTAATACAGGTGGTGCGTTTTCAATGATGTTCAGTATATCAGGCGATATTGCCTATGCATGTGGGGAAATTAAAAGTTTTGTTGCTTTTATTTAGAAACAAAACAGTAAAGACTTCAATATTTTTAAGCAACTACACTGTATGGTGTTATAGCAATATTTTCCAATTTAAAAAGTGAATATCAAAAAAGGACAAAACTAACATGCTTTCAAGTTAGTAAAACAAAGAGCTAAAAATGATATATGTGTAAATGCAGTGGGCGTTTGGATAAATTCACACTTCATTTAGTAATTTATGAGCTACCAATTTTTATTCATCAACAGTTATTAGTTGGAATCAGTGTGTCGAGATGAACTACGTGTTAAAGTATGTGAGCATTTACGTAGGGAGTCGACCGAATCGTGTAGATGCCATTATATACCTGATGATTTTTGTTACACAGGATTTACACCGTTATTAACGGAATCGACAAAAGAAGTCGTGCTTGTACGTTGACGTACACATATGTACCATGATGGTGTCTTGTCGGAAATGGACAGAGAAAATGAGGGCGGTGGCCCCATGGATGATGTATCTGGAAAGGAAGTGATGACATTTGACCACTCACTGTCAAAGGTCAGGTCAGACATGTGGCTTAAAACTGGGTCCTCTGAAGTGGGGAGCGTTGTTGCGGGGGATCTGAGGTACTGCTCCCATACTAAATCAGGTAAGGTCATTTTGAAACACAAACTTCATTTCATACATAGAATAGTATCGTATGTGTACACAATTTGTCATTCAGGCATAAAAAGTAGTACTCGATAAAAAGTTCAACTGTAACATGGCGAAACTAACCGTCCAAGAATATATAATTGTTAGTTTGATAAATCAGCAACTGATTATTTTATATTTTCTTTAGTGTCAGTCTTTGCTATTTCAACGTTATTGAAAAGTTATTAGGATGAAAACAGGTGCCGAATCACAGCAAACCTATGGTCCAAAATGTTGCTAAGATGCCTGCATCAAACACATTATCATTGAATAACCAGTTCTTGTTTGTTTAATCTTCTTACAACCTTAAACATGTATGTATGCTTCTTTTGTGTGTCAGGAGTAAAGTGCTAGCTATAGTGCTAGCCCTCTCAAATGCCAAATGTAACTGGGTTTCTTCTCTTGTTGCATCAAACATTTGGGTATACAGTGAAACCTGCCAACAACGGCACCTGTCTAATCCGACACACTGTCAAAACTGGCATAAAATTTGGTCCCGACATTTTACAACGATTTGCAATTTCTTTTGTACGTATGATTCGGGCTAATGTGTTATAGTCGTGACTGTTTTTTCAACGAACATAGTGTTTACTTTCTTCTGGTCAGCAATTTATGTCCCTTGTAGTAATATTAATCATTGATATTTCAGAACCTAGCGTTGTTCAATATCATGATGCTGAGGGAATGTGGAATTGTGCTGATTCTTCTGATGACGAGTCAGCAGGGTACGTCGAACACCTTTATCACTGAAGTTTCTACTTCAGAAGTTGTGAGTGAGTGAGTGAGTGAGTGAGTGTCATTTAATGTTGCATTCAACCATATTCAATATGTGTCCCTCCAGCAAGTAGATAATCGAATTAGGACTAAATAAACTGAATTTATACATATCCACAGGTTCACGTTATGTTGGTATAATGACGCTGTTCAGTGTAGTCGGAGAACAACATCCTCCAACCCGGACATCATCATCCAACCGTTTTATGAACCTATGCATGTATGTCGATGTTGGCCACTAAAACCTCGTTCTCAGGGGCGGAACAAGGGTTTTGGAGAAGGGACGGGGAGTAAAGAGGGAGAGTGAGGGTGCACATAAATCATGACGTCAAAAGATTAGGGGGAAATGCTCTGGTTCTCAACGCATCATTCTGGCATCATTTGGGTGGCCAGCATGGGCCGCACCTATGCGACTTGGGTCATTGTTCATATTAATCATCTTGTGAAAATCGTTGTTGTATGTGTATGGTGCACGTGGCGTTTGGCAACAAACATTTGTTTATGAAGATTGTGTGAATCTTTCTCCGTATTATTCTTTGTCGTTTACGTCTTGGATTTCTCGAAGACACATAAGGACGCGGGGTCATTAGTTCTATTATGTGAGATTCTGTCACACATTGCCACAGCTCTATCTACCAGTCACATATTACCGAGTCGCAAACCATAAGGTAGTTGCCCGAAATGAAATGTCCGATGCCTAGACAATCGTAGGATTGACGATTGCGTTTTCAATATTTATACAGCGTTTCGATGCCTTGCTTTATGTCTGTGCAGGTATATGTTAAATTCATAATGAGTTTGCTCGTGAAGTGTGCCAGTGGAGTTAATCTAATTCAACATCATGCTGACTGCAACATTCCGCAAGTTTTCGCAGTGCACATGAAGAACCATATAAGTGATGAACATCTACAAGATAAGAAAGATCTTCATTAATGAGTTAACGGATTCAATACCGGAGCAACATATGACGACTTGGTGATTTTGGTGAATAAACAGCATATGGTGGCTTTTAGATGTGTTGCCAATTATGTCCCTTTTCACTTCCGAACAATCTGTGCAATCTTGTAGGACGGTTTGTGTTTCTGTAACTTATAACATTCCAGAATTCTTATTTTATCTTGCAGTCATTTTTTTCATCATTCTGTTTAGGTTCGACTCAGATTCCTTCAGAAGCAAATCAAGCTGCCCAACCGACGTACGCAAGCGTACCACAGCAAACCAACCCAGGCCCATCACAGCAACCCACTCCGGGCGAAACACTGCAAACCAATCTAAACCTTCCTCTGCAAATCAACCCTAGCGTACCACTGCAAACGAACCCAAGTCAACAAACATCTATCAATCCAAATCTTCCACCACCATCTTTGAGCAGGAAAAGGACGGGAGTCCATCTTCAAGTCAATCCATATTTCAATCCGTTCTTCCAAGATTTTTCAAACAGGAATCTCTTACGTGGCCAAGCTTCAAGGTACTGGAACTATGGCAGACCAACGCACCATTTAAACTACAGGAACTCTTATAGGAGGCCGTTTTCAAACCAAGCCTTACGTTTCCTTGCCATGAATGAATTGTTTGACTTTTTGTAACGTTCTGAAAAATATGATCAATGTGCAGACTTCTTTTAAATATAACACTATTTTTATCTTAACGGAAGTCTTAATCTCGTGTATAAAATTTACATTTTAAATGATAAAATATATCTATATATCTAATTTTATGCATGTCCATACTGATTGAAATATATTGGAAAGTATCAAATGAAGTATTTGTGCAAAAACGACCAAACAAAGTGTTGTTTATTTCTTCATACATGATTTGGGTTCTAACCCTTGACCCGCCTGATGTGTATAGGTTTATCAACACCGCACCTATGCTATTGGGTTTCACCAAAATGGTAAGACCTGCGTCACTGAGGACCTACCTTGAACCAAGCCAGCATACCGTGTTATTACTTAAATGTTGTTCATGTCGAGAATAAACTCACAAGGGACCGCCAGGTGAGCAGGTGTTTAAATAAGAAAAGCACTTCTGGCCAATTTTGGTTTTTGAATAAATTGGTCAAATTTAAGACCAAATACAATGAGCATTCGTCAAGGATAATGCAGTGCACCCTGGTTATACTTCCCCTGGTTATAATGCCACCCTGGTTATAATGCCCCCCTGGATATAATGCCCCCCCTGGTTATAATGCCACCCTGGTTATAATGCCCCCCCCCCCTGGATATAATGCCATGTTTTTGCCAGAACGGATTTCCTGCCTTTATAATACCCTGGTTATAATGCCACCCTGGATGTAATGCGATGTTTTGCCAGAACGGATTTCCTGCCCATATAATACCCTGGTTATAATGCCATCCTGAATATAATGCCATGTTTTGCCAGAACGGATTTCCTGCCTATATAATACCCTGGTTATAATGCCATCCTGAATATAATGCCATGTTTTGCCAGAACGGATTTCCTGCCCATATAATACCCTGGTTATAATGCCATCCTGAATATAATGCCATATTTTGCCAGAACGGATTTCCTGCCTATATAATACCCTGGTTATAATGCAACCCTGGATATAATGCCATGTTTTGCCAGAACGGATTTCCTGCCTATATAATACCCTGGTTATAATGCCATCCTGAATATAATGCCATGTTTTGCCAGAACGGATTTCCTGCCTTTATAATACCCTGGTTATAATGCCATCCTGAATATAATGCCATGTTTTGCCAGAACGGATTTCCTGCCCATATAATACCCTGGTTATAATGCAACCCTGGATATAATGCCATGTTTTGCCAGAACAGATTTCCTGCCTATATAATACCCTGGTTATAATGCCACCCATAATGCCATGTTTTTGCCAGTCATTTCCCCTGGTTATAATGCCAATTACACTGGCTGCATGTAGTATATATACCTTAATTGGTTAATTGACATGACTCAAATTAAACTCACCAATGCTTTAGGTAGTCGTATAATCCCAGATAAGATAACATTGTGACAATACACTTCTTGCCACCTACAACAAGAAGTCACCTGCAGCCCCTAGACGCTGGGAGTATCCAGTCATTCAAGGCTCATTACAGGAGACATCAGCTCAATCACCTTGTTGATTGCATAGGGCCTCTAACTGTCCTATCTGGATATAATGCCATATTTTCTCCTGGACAAACGGTGGCATTATAGCCAGGGTATACGGTGCATCCCAACTCATATACGTACGCATTGCTAAATGTATACATGACCTTATACAATGAAAACTATAACCATAAAATGTAACGATGACGTGTCTTTCGAAGAGCAAAAAAACTAATATAGTATTTTCGGTATAGTTTCATGCCTTTTCGGTATAGTTTCCTGAAGAAAACCCAGAAAGCTTTAAGGGTGACGTTTGTGTCAGGTTTCACACTTTCAATTCACTCTGGAAATTTCCCCCAGCTGTTAAAAATGTTATATAAAACATTGCAGCTTTTCAGCCTTATGTCATCTTCATCATGGTATCATATACTACCCATCAAAAGTTTAGACTCGCTTAAATCAATCACTATAAGTTATGTATGTACATATGGTTACAACGAAGATGAATTTCTCCACTAACTTGGTGAAAATATCTGCAAACCTTATGCAGATTAATTGCACGAGGATCATGCATCAAATTGCTGAAAAGCATGTGCAAATATCGTGCATGTGAACAGCTGCGTTTTGGGGCAAAGTTTTGATAAAAAAATCGCCATTTTTCACCGGGTTTCATCATTTATTGAACGCATGACAATAAACATTTCAAAGTCACGAATTTGCTTTTCAATACATCAGCTCATGTATAAACAGTACCTATAAACTGTATGGAATATTTTACAAAATCTAATTCGGAACAGTTGATTGAAGTAAGTGGCTACATTTACACTAGTGAGTCTAAACTTTTGATGGGGAGTATATATATGAACGCTCTGCCATTTATTTTTATCACCACCCCTAAACACAACGCATGGAATGCACAACGCAGTAGCCCCATACACGTGCATGGGGTGTCATTATTGATTTTGACAGTTTTCAAGAAGGTCAATAAATCACTGCAGACCATTAGTTTTGACAATCATCTATCATCACTTTTTTCAGTGTTTGTTTCTAGCCGGTTGTTTTTGTTTAAAAATGAGTGTGTGAGTTTGGTTTTACGGCGCTTTCAGCAATATTCCACAAATTGTCCGACAGGGGACACCTGAAATGCGCCTCACACCCTGTGCCCACGTGGGGAACGAACCTGGGTCTTCGGCGTGACGAGCGAACGCTTTAAGCACTAGGCTACTCCACCGCCACCTATGAAAATCGTACACATGCAAATTTCACGCCGTGCACTTATCATCTTTCAAGAGCGATTACTGTACAAACAACTATGGTCATAAGAAAGTGCAAGTGGTGCTGCACTTTCATTGCATTTATTATTATCATATCAACATTGATTGACTCCGATATATCTCCCAATTTTATAAAATCGTGAATTAAAATTGAAGTTTATTCTTTCAGAATATGTAGATGTAAACCACACGGCGTTGTCCCACACTACAGGCTGGGGGGAGGGGGCTTGCATTGTTCTCCATATCTGTCAGCAGAGCCCGGGGACTGGGCGTTTTCTTTGTTACTGGTGTCCCAGGTTGCGGCGACAAGACACACTTGACATCGGTATGCGACTTCTGTGATCTCTACATTTCAAAGATTTGTTTGTTGACACGAACGTTTGTCACTGACAAGGACGGCTATGCGTAGTACTTATGAATAACACCTTGATCTACATAAAACGTGAAAGAGATATTGCGCAAGGCATCCACGCCGGGGCACAGAATGTGTTCCGTGGAAATAGGGGCTGTGGGATATAGCACAGTGGTTAAAGTGTTCGCTTGTCACATCAGGGTTTGATTGCCCACATGGTTACACCGTGAAAAGTGAATATCTGGTGTTCTACGCCTTGGTATTGCTAGAAATTCGCCTGAAACAATACCCATTCATTCTTTTGAACTAATATATATACGTGTATATTATACATGGGACGATATGGCTTTATCAATTAGATCCAACATCGCTTGTTACCATGAAAACATCTTCACGTGTTTCCTAACTAAAGCGGCAAATGCATCGGTAGTTATTTGGGCATTTCGCAATTATCACTGAGAAATATATTATTATATAAATTATATTATTTTTTTACTATGGCTATTCTGTCATATCGTGAAAACATAGGGTATGTTGCTAACAATCCAAGTATCATATGCAGGATCAGGGATTATAACCCACGCTCATAGGTTCCTGACACATTCAAGGGACGTAACTCGGTGCGTTAGACGACTGAGACAGACGTGCTAATGGTCCAACGTGAATCTAATGGCATGAGAAGATCTATTGTCAAGCCATTTATGGGTAGTTTCTCAAAATATATACCCAGCTACAAAAGAAAAACTGTGATGCAGTGGTAAATATAGTGACTGTTGTTTGCTTATGAAAATATGCAAAGGAAACACCGTGAGGCCTCAGATAACCTTTATTTATAAACAGGTCTGCTTTCTGATTATGCAAGTAAGACGTCGTTAGACTGCTTCATTTTGGTAAGGTCACTAAGGAGTCGTGGGGAATAACAATTCAGTATCGAGTATTGCCTTCATTAGCGACCACTTCGGTTGAACACATAACTGACAAGAATGACTATCTGGTCACCGAACACACACTATTTCGATTTGATTTATGTCCTATTTCATGCATGTAAGTTTGGGTAATATTTGCTACATTTTAAAATTATACAGTACATAATTGCACAGTAATCGCTCTTGAAAGATGATTGGTGTATGACGTGAAATTTGTATGTGTGATTTATTGACGTTTCTGAAAACTGTCAAAATCAAGAATGACACCCTATGCACGTGTATGGGGCTACTCACTCACTCATTTTTAAACAAAAACAACCGGCTAGAAACAAACACTGAAAAAAGTGATGATAGATGATTGTCAAAACTAATGGTCTGCAGTGATTTATTGACCTTCTTGAAAACTGTCAAAATCAAGAATGACACCCCATGCACGTGTATTGGGCTACTGCGTTGTGCACGTGCATCCCATGCGTTGTGTTTAGGGGTGGCGATAAAAATAAATGGCAGAGCGTTCATATATATACTCCCCATCAAAAGGTTAGACTCACTAGTGTAAATGTAGCCACTTACTTCAGTCAACTGTTCCGAACTAGATTTTGTAAATATTCCATACAGGTTAAAGGTACTGTTTATACATAAACATTGTTCATAAGATGCCTGCCTTTGTCAACACTTATTCAACACTTCCTATTCAAATTGACAGATCAGGTTCCCCTACTTTTTATAAGAGTATATGTGACTATGTGTGTCTTGTTTACATTCTCTGCGTTTGTTACAGGTGGCAGGTAACGATATTATTGCATGCTACACCAACAAGTTATCCAGTGAAATTGACTTGCTCTGCTTTGCTTTTAATAGTTATAAAAATAAAAATAAGTCTTGAGTCTGTAGAACATTTTGCTTACATGTCTTTCTTTGCCACAATCTACCCGTGAAAATCCGGGATAGAATTGCCCTTTTAGTAACTTCAGTGATTGTTGTAAGAGGATTGCGTGGTCAGGCTGGCTGACTTGGTTGACACCTGTCATCGGTTCCCAATCAGATCAATGCTCATGCTGTTGGTCACTGGATTGTCTGTCGAGACTCGATTATTTACACACCGCCACCATATGGCTGGAATATTGCTGTGACTTTATAAAACAACAAACCAACCTCGGTACAAAGCTTAAACAAGGAAAAGTCAAACAAGCTGAATGCTTTGGCTGGGTGAGGCATGCTGATCTGAAAAATAAAATAGAAGTTTGTTTAAGGGTCTGTAGGGTGGATTATGATTTTTGTCTCAAAGTGTAAATGTGAAAAGCAGACCAGGAGAGCCCGGGTTCTTCATTGGGAGCACGGCACATACTCTGCGTTATGCATCAGTCTCTGAAATCCCAGGGGGAATAATGGAGAAGATACTAAAATTCGACAGCATGTGCATACTGAGCCCACTTGTGTTCGCTCTGTGACCACGTAGTGACCGCGGTGACCTGATATGTATACTGTGACGTCATGTGTAAGCTGTTACCTGATATGTACACTGTGACGCCATGTGTATACTGTGACCTGATGTGTACACCGTTACGCCATGCGTATACTGTCACCTGACGCCAGTGTATATACTGTGAAAGGATGTGTACTGTGACGTCAGTGTGTATACTGTGACCGATGAAACTTGAGTGAATACTCGTCCGACTTGGCAATATCGACCCCAACCCCCCACCACCCCTCCTCAGTCCCAATCCACGCCAAACATTGCAGGCCGAACACGTGGCATAACGTCAACTTAAAATTCACAATCAATGTGAAAAATCCAAGCTCATAATAATCCGGCAAAGGGATGTACATAGTGAGCGGCGGTTACTTCTCGCAGTTTCCATTTTGAATGTTGCTCAGACTCCAGTATTCATGCGCCATGTTCTTCTAAGTAATATAGTTTGTACTAATGAACCAAACACCACAATACTCTAACAAGAAACGTATGGTAACTTAACGTCATTTTTTATCTTAAATTAATTAATTTACTCTGGTTGATAAATGTATTATGTATTTATGTATGTTTGAAATTGGAACTACTTTGTTTTGCGTGAGTGTGAAGTATATACCCACCATTGGGTCACTGTATTCCAAACTAACCGGTCACATAAATCGCGAAAAAATCGAATTAACATCCCTTAAACTTCAAAATATGAAATTACATAAAAAAAATAATTTCACGTTGTTGTGGCTTGATTAACAATGTATTTGATGACGTTCATTATAATAATATGTGGTGTTTGAATGGACTGTTCTGCTGTAATTTATGTAAATGTTAATATACGAGTATAGGGATTTAAGCTGGATTTGTTGACACTCATTAGTAGATGAAGGTAGTGCCTCACATGAGCAAATTACTTGATACGCGGTTGACTGGTCGAAAAGGGCAATAGGGTTGCGCAATAGAGAGAAAAATTACCAGTTTTCTATAAGCGAGCAAAGGTTGGCAACGTACTTCCCTCGCTTTGTTTCGAAAAATATTTTTAATGTCAAAATAAACTATCGCCACCACCATAGGTAGACACCCATTTCCTCACAGAGTTGTGCCCTCACATGTCCAGCCACATATTTAATAATTACTCACGTAAAATATACTTTTCGCAACAGTCTAAGCATCACTCATGGCACATTAAATCGTTCGTCGCCTCCATTACCCCTGCCAGCTTCCGGATCACGGCTGCCTGTGCTTGACGACATAATCACGCCATGTACTGACGTTAATCGGGAAATGAACGACAGCTGGCTTGAGATTGTTTACCTGCAACTGTCAATACTGGAGGACGATCATGTTGAACGATAAAAAATAAAGTCATGTTTACTCAGCAGCCCATACTCCATTAAACCACCACAATGTGAAATTCATTTCTTAGGTAAGGTGAGGTGAAATTGGGTTTAACGTCGTGCTTGAGAATATTTCGCTCATGTGACGACGTGCATGCGTGTGTATGTGTATGTGCGGCTGCTTGTACTAGCCCAGACTTAAGCTGTGTTTATAGTGCTAGCCCACTGAGATACCATGCCGCAGTGAAACATGAATACCCCACTCAGACACATTATACTGACACCGAGCCGACCAGTCCTTGTTATAACCTATTAATGCCGAGCGCAAGGCAGGGACAGACAAGTACCATATTTTAACGTCTTTTGGTATAACGCGGTCGGGGATCCAACCCGCGACCTTCCGCTCTCCGGGCAGACACTCTAACCACTACACCACGGAGGGGCATATGGTTTACGATAATTACATACGTAACTACAACGTAATTACAAAGAGAAGATATTTAACCCGAACGTAAACCGTGTTCAAACTGTTTATCATTTGTTTTCACGGCAACCTGCGTCTTAACGTAGGGGGCAGACACGTCACTGGAAGAGCCTGTCAGTCAGCCCTGAACGAGGATTGGCAATTTAGGTCAACGACACCGTCGTTTTTCTGTTTCTTTACTGCCTTAGATTTATCGTCGTTAAGTATTGAATTTGGCACCTCAGAAAAGAATTACAGTTCCCTCTACCACCATGTTCTCACTGGTACATGTAACAGATGGTCGCCAGCTACCGCGTGTGTCAATGTCCTCCAGTCCCTCCCTCCACCTCACCCACAAGTTGATGTATGTTCTCACTGGTACATGTAACAGACGGTCGCCAGCTACCGCGTGTGTCAATGTCTTCCAGTCCCTCCCTCCACCTCACCCACAAGTTGATGTATGTTCTCACTGGTACATGTAACAGACGGTCGCCAGCTACCGCGTTGTGTCAATATCTTCCAGTACACCCTTCCACCTCACCCACAAGTTGATGTATGTTCTCACTGGTACATGTAACAGACGGTCACCATCTACCGCGTGTGTCAATGTCTTCCAGTCCCTCCCTCCACCTCACCCACAAGTTGATGTATGTTCTCACTGGTACATGTAACAGATGGTCGCCAGCTACCGCGTGTATCAATGTCTTCCAGTCCCTACCTCCACCTCACCCACAAGTTGATGTATGTTCTCACTGGTACATGTAACAGATGGTCGCCAGCTACCGCGTGTGTCAATGTCTTCCAGTCCCTCCTCCACCTCACCCACAAGTTGATGTATGTTCTCACTGGTACATGTAACAGATGGTCGCCAGCTACCGCGTTGTGTCAATGTCTTCCAGTCCCTACCTCCACCTCACCCACAAGTTGATGTATGTTCTCACTGGTACATGTAACAGATGGTCGCCAGCTACCGCGTTGTGTCAATGTCTTCCAGTCCCTCCCTCCACCTCACCCACAAGTTGATGTATGTTCTCACTGGTACATGTAACAGACGGTCGCCAGCTACCGCGTTGTGTCAATGTCTTCCAGTACACCCTTCCACCTCACCCACAAGTTGATGTATGTTCTCACTGGTACATGTAACAGATGGTCGCCAGCTACCGCGTTGTGTCAATGTCTTCCAGTCCCTCCTTCCACCTCACCCACAAGTTGATGTATGTTCTCACTGGTACATGTAACAGATGGTCGCCAGCTACCGCGTGTGTCAATGTCTTCCAGTCCCTACCTCCACCTCACCCACCTCACTGGTAATGTAACAGATTCGCCATGTGTGTCTCTTCCACTGGTACATGTAACAGATGGTCGCCAGCTACCGCGTGTGTCAATGTCTTCCAGTCCCTCCCTCCACCTCACCCACAAGTTGATGTATGTTCTCACTGGTACATGTAACAGATGGTCGCCAGCTACCGCGTTGTGTCAATGTCTTCCAGTCCCTTTCTCCACCTCACCCACAAGTTGATGTGTGTTCTCACTGGTATATGTAACAGATGGTCGCCAGCTGCCGCGTGTGTCAATGTCTTCCAGTCCCTCCCTCCACCTCACCCACAAGTTGATGTATGTTCTCACTGGTACATGTAACAGATGGTCGCCAGCTACCGCGTGTGTCAATGTCTTCCAGTCCCTCCCTCCACCTCACCCACAAGTTGATGTGTGTTCTCACTGGTACATGTAACAGATGGTCGCCAGCTACCGCGTGTGTCAATATCCCCCGGCTCTCCCTCCACCTCACCCACAAGTTGATGTATGTCCTCACTGGTACATGTAACAGATGGTCGCCAGCTACCGCGTGTGTCAATGTCTCCACCCTCCACCTCACCCACAAGTTGATGTATGTTCTCACTGGTACATGTAACAGATGGTCGCCAGCTACCGCGTGTGTCAATGTCTTCCAGTCCCTCCTCCACCTCACCCACAAGTTGATGTGTGTTCTCACTGGTACATGTAACAGATGGTCGCCAGCTACCGCGTGTGTCAATGTCTTCCAGTCCCTCCCTCCACCTCACCCACAAGTTGATGTATGTTCTCACTGGTACATGTAACAGATGTTCGCCAGCTACCGCGTGTGTCAATGTCTTCCAGTCCCTCCCTCCACCTCACCCACAAGTTGATGTATGTTCTCACTGGTACATGTAACAGATGGTCGCCAGCTACCGCGTGTGTCAATGTATCCCCAGTCCCTCCCTCCACCTCACCCACAAGTTGATGTATGTCCTCACTGGTACATGTACGCCATGTAACAGACGGTCACCATGTAACTGGTCGCCATCTACCGGACGGTCACCATCTACCGCGTGAACAGACGGTCACCATCTACCGCGTGTGTCAATGTCTTCCAGACCCTCCCTCCATCTCACCCACAAGTTGATGTATGTTCTCACTGGTACATGTAACAGATGGTCGCCAGCTACCGCGTGTGTCAATGTCTTCCAGTCCCTCCCTCCACCTCACCCACAAGTTGATGTATTTCCTCACTGGTACATGTAACAGATGGTCGCCAGCTACCGCGTGTGTCAATGTCTTCCAGACCCTACCTCCACCTCACCCACAAGTTGATGTATGTTCTCACTGGTACGTATAACAGATGGTCCTAACATCGATTCCGTCAATACTGAGTCCATGGTAACAGATTCCTGCTTGTTGCAAATATAACAAGATGGCAAAGTCATGAACTTCTTTGAGTTACTGTAGCGTTTTAGAAACTTGGAAGTACAGTATAGATAAACCTTACGGATAACAGCTTCTTCGTGTCATGAGTGCCATTACGTTTGTCTGTGTGGCAAAGTCATTGTTATCCTCTGACCTTGAAAATAAACCGAAGGGCATAATTAAATACTCAGAATCTTTTATGATGTCATTAAAAAAAAAGAACTTTTAATCAATTTGATTATATTCGCTTTTCCATCACTCATTATCGCTACAAACACTGGGGTAAGAACCGAACCTGTAACGACATGGCCATTGACCTATTTCAAAATGTTATTAAAATTTACTGGGGGGTTTTCAAGATAAGATATATAAAATACACATCAGCAGTTATAAACTACCTGACGTTTAGAACTTTCAATGTTAATTATTTGGACATTATATCCCTAACTGTTTTCCGACGAATCACATCATGATTTCTTTTTAAGTTTGATGGATTAAGGTGACACGTGTACTGAGCTGCACGTGCACTGAAAATACTTAGCAGTAGCACCGTCATACGTAAAACATATGTTACATTAACAGACATGATTTAGTACTTTTCTCGTAAACACTAATAGCGAGGCAACATGTGAGAAAAATATGCTTGCTGATAATGCTATTATGCTATTGTATTACCTAAAAATGGCAGTTAAACCTTAATGCAAATTATGCTTCAAATACAACACTGAGCACTATAACATGATATTGACATAACCTTCGTGAGTGAACCGATACCAATATCACGTGATGCGCCACTCTTCACGCTACAAAGTTACACCTACCTTATTCGCGCTTGTTGCACTTTGATGCATTGGAGTGAAAAGGTTTTCAAATGAGGATCAATATCATAGGAATTTAATAATGTTGCATTTTGAACCCGCTCTAGGACATCGTGAACACATCACTCAAAGATGATCTTGTCCCTGAATCTTTCAACGTGGCTGCAGTCACTACATTGCTGAAAATATCACGATTAAATGAACTTAATAGGTGGTAGGTGTAGCATGGTACGTGTAGCGTGATGGGTGTAGCATGCTAGATGAGCGTGGTAGGTGTTACATGGTAGGTGTAGCGTGGTAGGTGAGCCACGCTACACCTACCATGCTACACCTACCATGCTACACCTACCACGCTACACCTACCATGCTACACCAACAATCCTACACCTACCATGCTACACCTACAACGCTACACCAACCACCCTACACCTACCATGCTACACCAACAATGCTACACCTACTATGCTACACCTACCACCCTACACCTACCACACTACACCTACCACACTACACCTACCACACTACACCTACCACACTCCACCTACCACCCTACACCTACCACACTACACCTACCACACTACACCTACCACACTACACCTACCACACTACACCGACACCTACAACACTACACCTACCGCGTTACACCTACACCTACAACACTACACCTACCACACTACACCTACCACGCTACACCTACACCTACAACACTACACCTACCACACTACTACTACCACACTACACCCACCATACTACACCTACCACACTACACCCACCACACTACACCTACAACACTACACCCACCACACTACACCTACCACACTACACCTACCACACTACACCTACCACACTACACCTACCACACTACACCTATCACACTACACCTACACCTACCACACTACACCTACCACCCTACACCTACAACACTACAACTACCACACTACACCTACCACACTACACCTACCACACTACACCTACCACACTACACCTACCACACTACACCTACCACACTACACCTACACTACACCTACCACACTACACCTACCACACTACACCTACCACTACCACTACACCTACCACACTACACCTACCACACTACACCTACACCTACACCTACTACACCTACACACCTACCACTACACCTTCACCCTACCACCCTACACCTACCACACTACACCTACACCTACAACACTACACCTACCACACTACACCTACACACTACAACACCTACCACACTACACACACTACACCTACCACTACACCTACACTCTACACACTACACCTACACACCTACAACACTACACCTACCACACTACACCTACACCTACAACACTACACCTACACACTACACCTACAACACTACACCTACCACACTACACCTACCTACACTACACCTACAACACTACACCTACACCACTACACTACACCTACACTACACTCTACACACTACACCTACCTACACTACACCTACAACACTACACCTACACACTACACACTACACCTACCACACTACACCTACACCTACAACACTACACCCACCTACAACACTACACCTACCACACTACACCTACACCTACCACTACACTCACTACACCTACCACACTACACCTACAACACTACACCTACAACACTACACCTACCACACTACACCTACAACACTACACCTACCACACTACACCTACACCTACAACACTACACCTACCACACTACACCTACACCTACAACACTACACCTACCACACTACACCTACACCTACACCTACACACTACACCTACACACACTACACCTACAACACTACACCTACAACACTACACCTACCACACTACACTCTACACCTACTACACTACACTACACTACCACACACACACTACACCCACCTACACTACACCTACACCTACCACACTACACCTACCACACTACACCTACACCTACACCTACCCACACTACACCCACACCTACAACACTACACCTACCACACTACACAACTACTACACCTACCACACTACACCTACACCTACAACACTACACCTACTACACTACACCTACACCTACCACACACACCTACACCTACAACACTACACCTACACCTACAACACTACACCTACCACACTACACCTACCACACTACACCTACACCTACAACGCTACACCTACCACTACTACACCTACCATGCTACACCTACCACGCTACACCTACCACACTACACCCCACCACGCTACACCTACCACGCTACACACCTACCACGCTACACCTACACCTACACCTACAACACTACACCTACCATGCTACACCTACCACACTACACCTACCACGCTACACCTACCACGTTACACCTACCACGCTACACCTACCACGCTACACCTACCACGATACACCTACCACGCTACACCTACCACACTACACCTACACCTACAACACTACACCTACCACACTACACCAACCACACTACACCTACACCTACAACACTACACCTACCACGCTACACCTACACCTACAACACTACACCTACAACACTACACCTACCACGCTACATCTACACTTACAACACTACACCTACCACACTACACCTACACCTACCACACTACACCTACCACACTACACCTACACTTACTACACTACACACTACACCTACAACACTACACCTACAACACTACACCTACAAATACCACACTACACCTACAACACTACACCAACCACACTACACCTACCACACTACACCTACACCTACAACACTACACCTACAACACTACACCTACAACACTACACCTACCACACTACACCTACACCTACAACACTACACCTACAACACTACACCTACCACACTACACCTACACCTACAACACTACACCTAACACACTACACCTACACCTACAACACTACACCCTCCACACTACACCTACACCTACAACACTACACCTACAACACTACACTTGCCACAGTACACCTACCACACTACACCTACACTTACAACACTACTCCTACACCTACAACACTACACCTACCACATTACTCCTACCACACTACACCTACACCTACACCTACAACACTACACCTACCACACTACACCTACACCTACAGCACTACACCTACAACAGTACACCTACCGCACTACACCTACACCTACAACACTACACCTACCACACTACACCTACCACACTACACCTACACCTACACCTACAACACTACACCTACCACGCTACACCTACCACACTACACCTACCACACTACACCTACACCTACAACACTACACGTAACACGCTACACCTACACCTACAACACTACACCTACAACACTACACCTACCACACTACACCTACCACGCTACACCTACACCTACAACACTACACCTACAACACTACACCTACCACGCTACACCTATACCTACAACACTACACCTACCACACTACACCTACACCTACAACACTACACCTACCACACTACACCTACCACGCTACACCTACACCTACAACGCTACACCTACCACCCTTCACCTACCATGCTACACCTACCACGCTACACCTACCATGCCTACACTACACCTACTACGTTACACCTGCCACGCTACACCTACCACGCTACACCTACACCTACAACGCTACACCTACAACGCTACACCTACCACGATACACCTACCACGCTACACCTACCATGCTACACCTACCACTCTACACCTACCACGCTACACCTACCACGCTACATCTACCACGCTACACCTACCACGCTACACCTACCACGCTACACCTACCACACTACACCTACACCTACAACACTACCCCTACCACACTACACCTACCACACTACACCTACACCTACAACACTACACCTACCACGCTACACCTACACCTACAACACTACTCCTACAACACTACACCTACCACGCTACACCTACACCTACAACACTACACCTACCACACTACACCTACACCTACAACACTACACCTACCACACTACACCTACCACGCTACACCTACACCTACAACGCTACACCTACCACCTTTCACCTACCATGCTACACCTACCACGCTACACCTACCACCCTTCACCTACCATGCTACACCTACAACGCTACACCTACCACGCTACACCTACCACGCTACACCTACAACGCTACACCTACCACCCTTCACCTACCATGCTACACCTACCACGCTACATCTACCATGCTACACCTACCAAGCGACACATACCACGCTACACATGCCACGCTACACCTACCACGCTACACCTTCCACACTACACTTACCATGCAACACCTACCATTCGACACCTATCATGCTACACCTAAAACGCTACACCTACCACCCTACACCTACCACGCTACACCTACCACCCTACACCTACCACGCTACACCTACCACTCTACACCTACCATGCTACACCTACCACGTTACACCTACCATGCTACACCTACCACTACACCTACCACAGTTCACCTACCACGCTACACCTACCACCCTACACCTACCATGCTACACCTACCACGCTACACCTACCACGCTACACCTACCACCCTACACCTACCACGTTACACCTACCACGCTACACCTACCACCCTACACCTACCACGCTACACCTACCACACTACACCTACCACGCTACACCTACCACGCTACACCTACCACCCTACACCTACCACGCTACACCTACCACGCTACACCTACCACCCTACAACTACCACGCTACACCTACTACGTTACACCTACCACGCTACACCTACCACCCTACACCTACCACGCTACACCTACCACACTACACCTACCATGCTACACCTACCACGTTACACCTACCACGCTACACCTACCACCCTACACCTACCATGCTACACCTACCACGTTACACCTACCATGCTACACCTACCACAGTTCACCTACCATGCTACACCTACCACGCTACACCTACCACACTACACCTACCACGCTACACCTACCATGCTACACCTACCACCCTACACCTACCACCACCTACCACGCTACACCTACCACCCTACACCTACCACGCTAAACCTACCACCCTACACCTACCACCCTACACCTACCACCCTGCACCTACCACGCTACACCTATCACGCTACACCTACCGTGCGACACCTTCCATGGGACACCTACAACTCTGATTTAACAGAAAAAACTATGTGACGTTTTACAAGTTGATCGCTGTCTGTCGATTATTCACTGTATTAAGGAATATTGTTGACGAACGCAAAATGCCACGTCTAAGTGAAGCCAACCGTCATAAAGCCATTGGTTTGCTTGAAGCTGGCCAATCTCAACGTGCACTTGCCCGACGCATGAATGTTCACCAAAGCGCCATTTCATGGCTCTTGGAGAGATATCGCCGGCAGAATGGGGTAGCAGATGCCCCTCGTAGTGGGCGACCTCGAGCGACCACTGCGGCGCAAGATCGCTACATCCGGGTACATCACCTGCGTCATCAAACAGCTGCGGCGACCAGTACCGATCGACAAATACCCGGATTGAGGAGGGTTTCTGCACAGACCGTCAGGAACAGGTTGAGAGAGGCTGGTTTACGTGCCAGAAGACCTTATTTTGGCCCTGTGCTTCGACAACAACATCGTCGACATCGAGTTCAATGGTGCACCAACGTTCAGGCCTGGAACCTACCGAATTGGCGTAGAATCTGGTTCAGTGATGAATCACGATTTCTATTGGAACGACGCGGTGGAAGAATGCGGGTGTACAGACGTCGACGTGAACGTTTCGCCGACGCTTGCGTTCCCCAGGTGGCCAGATTCGGCCGGGGACAGTGTTATGATGTGGGGAGCGATCACCTGCCGTAGGAGAAGTGATTTGGTGATGATCCAACGGTACTCTGACGAAATCCTACGCCCACACCTCTTTCCAATCATTGATCGCCAGAGGGAGTTGTTTCAACAGGACAATGCGAGGCCCCACACAGCACGTCACACTAGAGACTTCCTCCAGAACCACAACATCAATGTGCTCCCCTGGCCCCTCAAGATCACCGGACCCGATCGAACATCTGTGGGATGCCCTGGACAGACGGGTGCGACGCCGTCACCCAGGCACTACAGGCAGAGTGGGCTGCGATTGGGCAACACGAGATTCTGAGACTTATTCGTTCGATGCCGAGGCGATGCCGTGCAGTTCTGGATGCCCACGGTGGTCACACGAGGTATTGACTTCAGCGCTACCACACGTCTCCATGTGACACTCAAACGGACATTTCTCGAATTGGTGCCAAAGACGGATAAGTCTGCATTCCCAGTGTGCAATTTCGCTATATTTCATTGACTCATAAAGCCTACGAGATGTTTCAAAATGAACATAAAAATACAGTTGAAATTCCTATATGCGTTTCTTTTTTGGGAGAGTATATTTGCGCTTGTTGAGTTCAATTCTCTGGGGTGAAATATGTCAGGGGTACATTTTCAGCTGAAGATCATTATCCTTGGACAGTTGATAGGCTTGCAGTAGTTTATATTCGAACTTTAACTCACACAGCTGGTGGTGATATCAGATATATTTTAAAATCCCATAGCATCGGCGATTACTCACTGTGTCACCAAGACAACGACAAATGATCTGGACATAGTCGCCAACGTGGCTTCAATCGTTATTTGTGATGATGATGGTGTTGTGTGGAGGGGCCGGAGTTTGTGAATGATGGGGAGGGACGTGGATGGACAGGATGAAAATGAGGGGGTACCTCGACGGTGAAGTGAGAGGATAAGGAAAAGCAGGTAGACGAAAAATAGGTATAAGGTATAGGAGAGAAGGATGAAGAGGAGAACGAAGAGGGCTGGAGTGGGGCCTGAGGATAACAAAAAGAAGCAAACATGAGAATATTGGAAGAAAGAAGGGAGGATGAGAATAAAGAGAAGGAAGAAGGGAGGGTGAGAATAATGAGAATAAAGAAGGAAGCGTGAGGATAAAGAGAAGGAAGGAGGGAGGGTGAGGATAAAGAGAAGGAAGGAGGGAGGTTGAGAATAAAGAGAAGGACGAAGGGAGGGTGAGAATAATGAGAATAAAGAAGGAGCGTGAGGATAAAGAGAAGGAAGAAGGGAGGATGAGAATAAAGAGAATGAAGAAGGGAGGGTGAGGATAAAGAGAAGGAAGGAGGGAGGGTGAGGATAAAGAGAAGGAAGAAGGATGAGGATAAAGAGAAGGACGAGAGCGGGATAAAAGAGAAGGAAGAGGGAGGGAGGTTGAAGGATAAAGAGAAGGACGAAGGGAGGGTGAGAATAAAGAGAAGGAAGAGGGAGGTTGAGGATAAAGAGAAGGAAGAAGGGAGGGTGAGGATAAAGAGAAGGAAGGAGGGAGGGTGAGGATAAAGAGAAGGAAGGAGGGAGGTTGAGGATAAAGAGAAGGAAGAAGGGAGGTTGAGGATAAAGAGAAGGACGAAGGGAGCGGGAGGATAAAGAGAAGGAAGGAGGGAGGGTGAGGAAAAAGAGAAGGAAGGAGGGAGGTTGAGGATAAAGAGAAGGACGAAGGGAGGGTGAGAATAATGAGAATAAAGAAGGGAGCGGGAGGATAAAGAGAAGGAAGGAGGGAGGGTGAGGAAAAAGAGAAGGAAGAGGGAGGTTGAGGATAAAGAGAAGGACGAAGGGAGGGTGAGAATAATGAGAATAAAGAAGGGAGCGGGAGGATAAAGAGAAGGAAGAATGGAGGATGATGAAAAGGAGAAGGAAGAGGAGGGTGAAAAGATGTTTGTTGTTTAACGCCGCATTCAGCAATATTCCAGTTATATTGCGGTAGTATGTAAATAATCGAATTTTAGATCGGAAAATCTAGTGATCAACAGCATGAGCATCAATCTACGCAATTGGGATACGATGAAATGTGTCAACCAAGTCAGAGAGTCTGACCACCAGATCCCGTTAGATTTATCACAAACATGGGTTGCTGAATACCAACTCTAACCCGGATCTTCACGGGTTGGATGCGGGAAAGAAGGATGTGAAGGAAGTATTAAGTGAGGAAGAGGACAAGGATGGTGAGAGGAAGAAGGGAAGAATGGGATAATAAAGTAGATAATGAAGAAAGGACAATGTTGACAATGAGCAACAGAGAATGTGAAGATGGATGGGGAGAAGGAGAAGTGGTGGTGAACATATGAAGGAAGGGGATAGGATGCGGTGAAGAAGGAGACGGTGAAGCAAGGGAAGGGACAAAGTTAACACTCTTGGCACGGTACACAACAGCGAACAGCCGTTACCTTGACTTAACAATCCCGCTGATACTGATATATTAGTGAGGTTTGATTTTTTTTTTTTTTTAAGGTTTTTACTTATGGTCATAAATGTCAAATCATAATTAATGTTGGGTAAAATTTTGAATGCATAACCTTGGTTAATAAACAAGAAACTCCAGAACACCCATGTGTTGCACGCCATCTTCAGCATATAAGGCCATTCCCTTACCGTCACATCATTCCCGGTGGAAGACTGGACAATGAAGGTAGGTTGTCTTTACATGTTATGACGGCTAAGATTCATTCTGTAGTATCAGGAATCCCAAGCCTAAACATTAAAGGGGGGTGAGTATAGGCTGCTTGAATTCAGAAGGGATACTGGTGCAGTGTTTCTTTGAATATATTTTTTAAATACTAATTATGTATTGCATAATGTATACGTTTCTTAAAAAAATATGTTCTGGGATTTGAGGATGAGACTATGATTCCTGATACCCACGTGCTTACAATATATACGTTTGTATTAATATAATGTTTTAGTTCTTATTCACTCAAAGAAAGTTCAGATGAATTTTAGCCATGGTCTCTAGCTTCTGATATTAATACTCAACGTTTGCTTAGCTTTACGTCTTCATGATGTTCCTAAATGAACCAACACAATTGAAATACCGCGGTTCACAATTGTTTGGTGACTCCTCTATCTACTTCGTGATGAACGAAAAGAGGCCAGCAACCATGGGCACGATTTGCATATGGTGCTGAGTGAGTGAGTTGAGTATAGACTGTTTGACTTCAGAAGGGATTAACGTGTGCAGTGTTTTGTTAAATATATTTAATGTATACGTTTCTTCAGACAGAAATGCATGTATGTTCTGGAGTTTGATGATGAAACTATGATTATTGATATTCTCGCGCTTACAATATATATGTTTGCTGTAGTATTAAGTATATTTTCTTATTCACTCAAAGAAAGTGCAGATGAATGTTAGCCAAGGTCTCCAGCTTCTAAAATCAATACTCAACATTGGCTTAGGTTTAAGTCTTCATGCTATCTTCTGTTGTTGGATATGATGAACCAATACGATTGAAATACCGCGGTTAACAATTGTTTGGTGAGCCCTTTATCTTTTTCACGATTAACGGAAAGAGGCAAGCAGCCATGGGCACGATTTGCAAATGGTGCTGATATTCTTTGTATTGACGTATTGTCCACATCATTATGAAACAACGCTACTACAATTACTAGTGAGGATTGCAGCAACCGAATACACTTATACCCCTCAGCGTCAAAGATGTAGTAGGGGATGCACAGGCGTGCTTAAAACTTCGTGAACACAACATTATGTTGAAAACGTCTTTGGTGCCAGTCAAAGTGTGATCAGCAGGACATATGGAATCGATATCAGACTTTTGGATCAGCTACCTAGCGACGCGCGGGTGGTCGACAGCGTTTCACCACGCACCCGGAAGACATGCATTCAACAAGACGACTTCACTTCACTGCTGCTCCACATTCCGATATGCCTTGTGGAACCGAAGTTCCGTAACCATTTCAACTCATACATTGCGTGTGGCATGGGACTGGTCTCCGGTCACGCATTCCAATGAACCGACGTCACAGGGAGGCACGTTTAGGATGGGCCGAGTCTGTTGTTTCAACTGACTAGGACTAGAATCCAGTGCTCTCCGCTGATCGATCGATTCTCTGACTACGCTTCGATTGGAGCGTAAACAAGGAGTCGAGTTACAAGAATCGTAAGTATGACCTTGGAAAGGGATCTCAATGTAAACAAACGTATTACACGTGATGTTCGTCTTTGATCGTAGCATCGTATATCTAAAATCAATGTATGGTACTATACAAGGGTCAAATTAATCATACAAACAAACATAATTGAAATATATAATAATAATAATGGATAGCATTTATATAGCCCAAATCTCCGCAAAGGACTCTTTGCGCTTGCTTTGTTTTTCCCTCGCTCACTGGATGTCAATCTCAACGGCACATCGTATTGTCAATCTCAACTCCCTGCGGAGTATACAACTCTTGCAGCAACTAGGCGCACCGAGTTATTGTGGCATTCCCATCCTTACGAGGTACCCATTCACAGCTGGGTGGACTGGGACACATAGTCACAGTACTTTGTCCAAGTTCACTGCACGTTGCTGTACCCGCAACTGGGCGTTTGCACGTATTTATATGGCCACCATCTGGTCATATACCAACGGATTCGTGGGTTCTGTTAAGTGCACAGGGTTGTGTACTGTACACTAGGGGTTGTGACAACACTGAAAGAGTCTGCACACAAAGTTGACGAGTTGAAGATTTTTTACACCCGGTCACAGGTGGGCTCGATCCCGTCACCTCAATCTCGCTGGATCACTAGCCTGGCGCTTTAGCTTTAGCCAGTTCGCCCACCGCGCCCCCGGCTATATATGGCTATATTTTGGTTGAATATTATAGGTGTTGCGATACTTAAACACATGTGTATATCTGGTTTGTGTGTTTCATGATCTTTGCTACTGCGAATTGGATTAATGAACACAAACGTCCACGGCTGGCAATCACCGGTTTGTCTGCCTTGATTGTAAGCTTTTTTTCACAAAACGTTTCGATTTTTCGATTCTTTCAGGAAACAACAATCGTTCTGCTTCTCCTGTTATTCTGTCATTTCTGCTACAGTCAGTCTGGGGATGGGGCTCGGTCAGGCAAACTGGGTAAGTCCGTTACAGTAGTTCAAACCTATTGAACCAATTATCTCTTGACCTACTGAAAAATTGCGTTTATTTTATGAAATACGAAACAACATTATTTTCCTCCGGTCCCGCAATGCCTGCACTGCAATCTCCGGACTACCAATCGTCAGAGTTCCATTTTGCAGAAGACGTGATGGCTGAGTTGGTTACCGGCGAACAGGTGCCTCACTCTGAAGGTGTGGGTTCGAATCCCGGATCCAACTCAACCCCCCAAACACTAGAATCTGTACTTTCTTGTTAAATTGCGACCACAAATATAGTATTTGCTACATGAGTGGATTTGTGTATTCAGAAATGATTCTTTGTTTGTGAGAAACATCCTGTTAGAAAACAATACTCCTGTTTCCTTTGCCATTCGTCTCACAAGTGCAGATGGCTATTTGTCACACAGGCAGCAGCTGACTGAGTTCTTTCTGTGGACCTGGATGGAGTTTAAATACAGTTTCGAAATCAAGGACCTTTCCGCTCACATTATTCTGATATGCAATGCTGAAAATTACATATTCATAATATGCCATGCATTTACAGAGCGCAATTCGTAATCATGATGTGTTCTGTGCACCAGCAGAAAGGTTAAGGCTGGAAATTGTAGGACTGATTAACCAAGTGAGACTTTAGCTATGATTTGAGTGAATGAGTGAGTTAAAATTTATAGTCACATCGCCAATATTTCAGCCACATTGTGACTTGAAAAGTTATAAATTAACACTAAACGCAATTAAATCATAAAAACTGTCGACAAAGGACAGTAAAATAACTAGCTTATCACAGAGAATAAAAACTAACAAGCAACCTTTAAAATTAGACAAATAATACAAACAATACAATATAAACACGGACTGGATATCACCAGTAACTTGAGGTAGATCACCATGCTAATGAGCATGTAGACTTACAGAACCTTTGCCACCTGCATGGACCCTAGCTGATTCACACAAATCCTTCAGCCGCCGGTGATTAGAGACAAATATAGATGACAAATTATAAACACACATATTCTACGACGAAAAACCCCGGTAAGTTTAAACTTACTCTAAACCATCCCTTCAGCCGCTGGCGTTTGTAGGAAAAATTTAGCCGAAATTTAAAAGAACAAAAATACTACGTTTAAAAATCTGGTAAGCTTAAATTTAACTTTGAAAGTTTTTGGGACTTACGTACCCTCTCAGGAAGACAATAATTTTACGATTCTTTAAATCCCTTTGAGGATACAGCCACTAACAATCGCAGTTGCTAATTTATACTACCATTTATAAAATAACATTTAGCTATATACAAAACATATTGTTCAATTGTTCATTTATCTAATAATTATATTTCTTTAAAAAACAAATCAATTATCAAATGATAATTTACATTATAAAGATCCTTAATTGTTTTGTTATCCCTTGTGATGGAAAAATCAATTAGGACATGCTTGACTGGGATTCTTTCATCACAAGGCATACAGAACAGAACAGAACAGAACAGAATTTTATTTCAGTAACAGGCCTCCGGCCCAAAATACATGTACATAAATTGATGATAAGTAGAGCACATATATATTTCATTTAGATTTGTGTTTCTTGTCAACAAAGTATAAAAATAGACATACATCCTTGATACTATTAACATTTTTACTCTGTAATATTGATATAAAATTAATAATTGACGGACATTTACTAAAATATTTTGATATGTACTTATTTCTGACATGAGAATATGCATCACAGATATAAAACACATGCCATTCATCTTCAACAACAAAGATACCATTTAATTTACAAAAACAGGCAATGCCTTTCATTATATGCAACATCAGTGTATCTGCCCGTTTCAACTGCTAGTTTAAAATTACAGCACCGAAATCGGGCATATATAGTTTTTAAATATTGAGGGATATCATTATTTATCAAGTAGCTCTCAACATTTAACAAAGATTTGAATTGCTTATAGTAAAGACATTTACGGTTACTGTCCAAAGATGAATACATACGAAAGGCATACGAAACGGAGGATCCTCACCTTTCACAGGTTATTATGAGTGTATCTAGTATGGCCAATACGACATCGCATAATGACCTCTTCAAATCTGGACTGACAACCCGAGTAGGTGTAACCGATATAGGGTTTTATAGATGGTATTTATTTATACCTACTTGGGTGTCCCACTTCTTCTGCATCAGATCACGGATGTAAGTTCTAATGCTAGCTTTGTAATCAGAGTATGGGATCAGAAGTGGTGTCAAAGATTTGTTGAGTGCTGCCTTAGCAGCAAGATCGGCCATTGTGTTACCAGAGATTCCAACATGGCTTGGTAACCAACAGAGGACGATGTCGCATTGGCCAGTAGCAAGATCATTATATAATTCAATAATTTCTATTAAAAGTGGATGTTTGCAAGAGAGATTTTTAATAGCATGAAGTCACGAAAGAGAGTGAGAAAAGATCATGTATTGTTCATATTTGGGGTGTCTATTAATATATAAGAGCTGTTAGTATTGCGTTAGCTATGATTTAAAAGAAGGGACAGTCGTAGCTGTTTTGATGATGTCTGAAAGACAGTTCCGTTTAGACGCGCTTTGAAACAAAAACATCTTCTTCTAAAAGTAGAAGAGTCAAATCTGTGCACAGAGAAGAGCTGATCATATTGTGAACGCATAGCTCTGTGAGGACAGCAGACTAGGATGCTGATCTTGTGAGTGGAGGGTTCTATGAGGGTAGCAGACTAAGATGTTGATCTTGTGAGTGGAGGGTTCTATGAGGGCAGCAGACTAAGATGTTGATCTTGTGAGTGGAGGGTTCTATGAGGGCAGCAGACTAAGATGTTGATCTTGTGAGTGGAGGGTTCTGTAAGGACAGCTGACTAGGATGTTGATCTTGTGAGTGGAGGGTTCTGTGAGGGCAGCAGAGTAAGAGGTTGATCTTGTGAGTGGAGGGTTCTGTGAGGGCAGCAGACTAAGATGTTGATCTTGTGAGTGGAGGGTTCTATGAGGGCAGCAGACTAAGGTGTTGATCTTGTGAGTGGATGGTTCTGTGAGGGCAGCAGAGTAAGAGGTTGATCTTGTGAGTGGAGGGTTCTGTGAGGACAGCAGACTAAGATGTTGATCTTGTGAGTGGAGGGTTCTGTGAGGGCAGCAGACTAAGAGGTTGATCTTGTGAGTGGAGGTCTCTGTAAGGACAGCTGACTAAGATGTTGATCTTGTGAGTGGAGGGTTCTATGAGGGCAGTAGACTAAGATGTTGATATTGTGATTGAAGGGTTCTGTGAGGGCAGTAGACTAAGAGGTTGATCTTGTGAGTGGAGGGTTCTGTAAGGACAGCAGACTAGGATGTTGATCTTGTGAGTGGAGGGTTCTGTGAGGACAGCAGACTAAGATGTTGATCTTGTGAGTGGAGGGTTCTATGAGGGCAGCAGACTAAGATGTTGATCTTGTGCGTGGAGGGTTCTATGAGGGCAGCAGACTAAGAGGTTGATCTTGTGAATGGAGGGTTCTGTAAGGACAGCTGACTAAGATGTTGATCTTGTGAGTGGAGGGTTCTATGAGGGCAGTAGACTAAAATGTTGATATTGTGATTGAAGGGTTCTGTGAGGGCAGTAGACTAAGATGTTGATATTGTGAGTGGAGGGTTCTGTGAGGGGTAGTAGACTGGTAGGAGTCCCCTAGGTATCATTCTGCAAGATGGTTGTATGATTTGTAAGCCACGGGAAGGATCTTGAAAACCACACGTGAAGCCACACAAACCACACGTAGCTTTCCAATACTGTGGAGATTGTAATTGGCACACTGGGTCAAGTGGAGTTTCATGTTCATATGCTGGTCAAATATCACTCCCAAGTTGTTAACTTTGTGAGATGTACAAAAGTTCAGCTGAATTCTAGCCAAATGTCCAACACATGTTGTTAAAAAAAAGTATACGTGCTAATTGCAGCGTTTGTGTTTGTTGTTTTCCGCAGTATTCTACCTGTGTGACGGTAGCACATGATGTGACTGTCTGCAAATTCAAAGTACATAATATGTGTTTACCAGTTATGCAATATACAAGTATATGAGGAGACAATGTCTGAGTGCTACACATGTTACAGCAGCTAGGCCTAATCTTGACATATTGCATGGTACACAGCTCCTTTACTGCAGGGTCCACAACTACAGGTCAGACAGATCCATGTAAGAGCTACACACCGCTTAAGAACATCGAGAATCGCGACCCCAACACACCAGGATTTCCACCCTTATCGACGACTACAAACTAAGGTCTGGTTGGTATGCGGCCCCGAGAAGTGGGAACTGCTGGACCGGGCTCCAAGCTTCTTTCGGTGTGGCACCCACATCCCAGTTTACAGAATCTGTAAGATCGTCGCCCCTCACTCTTCGCAACTGCATGTAGACACAGGGCGTTGTTACATTATAAGTTGTTCACTGGTCACGAGGGGGGTATGGGTTCGGGCTCAGGGAACATAAACAAACATCGAGGGTACATCAACCCATGGGCCCCGAGGGACCAGTGAACAACGTATTTATCTTACCGAACACCTCAATGTTAATTTTGAATTGTTTGAGGCACGGGTACAAATCTTTTTGTAGCAATCGCTAGATTTTGCTGACAAGAAAAACAGATTAGAGTTACCTCCCTTCCATCAATTGGCATTCGCAAAACATCGGCAATTTCCGTACACCATACGTGATTCAATGTTATTCGAAATAAAGAATTACTATCATGAAGTACCAAATGAGTTGCCATTTACAGCGGGGTACATTGAAATGTTACTCGCTTGTAAGCGGGGTACATTGAAAATAATAGAAGAGCGCTCAGCCAATCAGAAAGCGACATTTATGTGTAAGGTAAGATAATGTGTGATGGTGTGTGATATCAGAGGGTGATATATGGTTCCATGGTGTGTTGGTGTTTGTTAAGGAGGCATGTTGTGGCATTATGTGGGTGTCTGTGATATCACAGGGTTGCATGCAGTTACATGGTGTGATGGTGTCTAAGAACATGGGAAAATGTTGTGACATTGTGTGGTGTGTGATACCACAGGGTCACATGGTGTCATGGTGTGTGATAACATGGGGTCACGTCATTGCTGCTTGGTGTTATTGCGTGTGATTGTGTGTGATAACTTAGGGTTACATTATGGTTACGTGATGTGATGACGTGTGATAACACAGGGTCACTTGTTGTTGCATGTGTTCGTACTAGTGTGTAATCAACCTTAAACGTATTGTTAGCATTATCAAAACTTATGTTAACTCGCTCACTGGATGCATCTATTTCAAGTATTGTTCATCAAAATCTCATGAATTGAAACTGAAGAGTGTGCACAATTTAATGCTCCATCTTACTGTTGTCACATGCATTTTCATTTAATATGGTTTTCTTATTTGCTTTAAGCCAAAGGGAATCAAACATCCAAGATGTGTAATAGGGTCCGGACGAGTAAATGCTACAGGCCATTTTACATCAAGACGAGGATGTGTGGCAACAGAGAGATATATTACCTCAAGACGTACTACATAAGATCAGGATTCTGCTTTTGTAAGTTTTAGACTAATATTTTATTCTACCACATGTATACTGAATGGTGCAGGCAGTAACCAGACGAAGTATTCAATTACTGATTAGACACAACAGCGGATCCGTCATTGTATTTTCCCTGTCCGCTTTTATTTTCACTTTAATGGCATCAACGCCCCGAGAAGCTACTCTTAAAAAACCCGTGGCAAATTGCCCAAATTAGAAAAATGCAATGATCTGCCCTCTAACGTCTACTTTCCTGTGTTCGATACAAAGAGAAAACCAGATTTACTTGGTGGATTGGAAATACAGGGTAACTTGGCTACCCGGTCAAGTCCTCTAATATGATAAACTATGACTGTCATTCATACATACATTCAAATGTTTTTGTAGCGCTAATATTCAGCACCAACTGCTGCTCAAAAAGCACTTCAATTACTGGTTAGTTACAGTATGCGAGTCTCTTATAATGTGTCTTTAGTGTTGATTTAAATGTCTGTGATCGAACGTCAGATAGGAGGCTGTTCCACAAGTATGGTCCGGCCTTTTCAAATGATCTGTCCTCGAACATTGTTGTGCGCGTGCGTGTCAGTCTGAGACATCACCCGGCGCTGTTCCATGAACACACTGGAACACAAGAACAAGGATCTTGAACTATATCCGATACCTTACTTTTGAAGCCATGCAGTTCACATAACGGGTGTTTTTTCTTCGAACTTTCTTGTTCTTCTGACGACTCTTGCTGCTGCGTTTTGAACTTTTTGCAGTTTGTGAAGCAATAAGTCAGTAAGTCCAAATAAGAGAGAGTTGCAATAGTCTGTGTGTGAGGTCACACAGGCTTGAACCAAATCGGAAGCTGTCCTTTGATTGGGACATCTTCTGATGAGCCCAATGTTCCTCACATGTTAATATACCCGTTTGCATACAGTATTGACGTGCTCTTCAAGGTTGAGCTGCGAGTCAACGATGACGCTCAAATTGCGTGCAGTTGATGTTGGAGGGACCACGCAGTCGCCAACCTAAAACCGAGGGACTGGATGTTTCAGATCCAGAAACAATTTAGAACATACTATCAGAAGTTCGGTTTTATCCTCATTTGAGATGACGGCCTGAACCATGTGGATAGCAGTATCTGCTGACATGATTATGCATGATTTAAAAGCAAGAAATACTTGCGCATTATCAGCATATAATGGAATCCAAATTTTAAGATCTTGCAATGTCTCCAAGTGGGTAGATGTACAGAGTAGAAAGGACTGGAGCACAGATCCTTGGGAAACACCGAACAAGAGTTGTTCAGTCGTTGACAAGTTTCCATCGATACAGACAGGTAGGTGTTTACCAGCCATGTACGACTTGATCCACATCAGTGCTGTATCGCTGAAGCAGAATCACAGATTCATTCACGCAATACATATGACAGGTCAACCAATATCAAAATAATCTGATGATCCTATACATTTGTTAAACATGATGAGAAGTACTTATATAACTGAAGAAAACATGATTTTCGGTGAACAGTAGTCATTTAAAATTTAATGGGCTACCATGGCTACTGATTAACACATAGGACACATGTAAGCTTCCATCTACTATCCCCACCCTATAACTAGTTCCCACATAAAAGACAGCATCAATACGGTATGTGTCAATGCTCTAAGCATCAGGACTGTATTAACATATCAGGTGTCAATGTTGTAAGCATAAATACTTTATTGATCAATGTTGTAAAGCATCAGGACTGTAATGAAACGTTAGCTTTCAGTGCTCTATCATTGAAAATGTATTGGCCAAAGTTGTATGCATGAGGACTGTATCAATACATTAGGGTCAATGCTGTGAACTATACTACTGTATTGACCAACGCTGTTAGTATCAGGACTGTATTAACACATTAGGTGTCAATGCTGTGAACTATACTACTGTATTGACCAACGCTGTAAGTATCAGGACTGTGTTAGGCGTAAGTACTGTGAGCATCGATACTGTATTGACCAATGCTGTAAGTATCAGGACTGAGTTGCAAGTATTGAAGCTGTTTCAATAAAATCAACATTAAATAAAATAACCTAAAACAACTACCCCAACAAAACCGTAACAAAGAACTAATACAAACATATCACTTTTTCTTATGGGCTTTAGATACACATTTATGGATCAGGATGTTGAAACTGCCAACATGATTGTGTCGTTATTGTTAAAGTACACATATTCATCCTTCAAACAACAACATTTATATATTCAAGAATATCCAGTATCTGTTACTGTAAAAGAAATGAATCTGCCAAACCATTCAGATCAGTTTATCGTGATTTAACATCCATAAAACCTGTAAAAATCTGTATAATTCAGCAATGTATGTACGTCTTGTAGTAGCAATGTTGTAGAAAATGACGCATATGTTTCCGTCAATTTTGCTTCTGCAAAGCTGATGTTTCTACTGAATTTATTTTGTTTAACTCCGTTTGTTGTTTCCATATTGGGCAATCCTTAGAGGAAGATGAATGTGCTCCAGAACAGTTTGTGCACTTTTTTGTAGTTACTGTCACAATCTTCTGTCACATGCGTCTTCTCACTGCAGTGAGTGCATGTAACAGACAATGGGCAGGACATTCCAGGTATTCATACCGTGGAACTTCTGAGACTTAAAACATCTGAGAGGGTTTGGAATATATGTGTCAACCTTGATATTGCAGTAACCAGCCTTTATAGATTTGGGAGCAATAGAAGATGAAAACGAAAAAAAATAGGTGTTTGTCGGATGGGTTTTGAGTTTTACGAGTGGCAAATCGTTTTACAAAGGTGACACCTTGTTCATTCATTTCTGAGACAATATCAATTTCTGCAATGTCAGAAAACAATCGATCCTGATCTCTCACAATAACTCTGCTGGTATTTAGTGTTCGGTGTGCAGAGACTGTAACGGGAATACCGACAAATGAATCGGTTGACAGAAGATTAGATGCTTGCTGTCTCTTGGTACATTCAGTTAACAGTGCACCTGAGCGTAAGCGTTTCATATTCTTCACATCTCCTTCGATGCCTTGAATGCCCTTACATACTGCAAAGGGATCTAATTTCAGAGGCGTTTTCTCAAGAGTTTCTATCACAATGAAAGGTGACCAGTAGTCGATAGTTTGTGAGGGTCGCTGTTCATCGTCATTCTCAAGTTGACGTTTCGGTTTTTCTGGGGAGTTTCATAAGCCATTTTGAATGTATTATTTTTCATCATCCGAGCTCCCCACCCACCACGGAGTGCCATAAAGACGATGCTACTTACAACACTAAGGATACCCAGATGATATACTCCAGTAGAAAAATTGAGAGATTAAATTTTCCACCAAATTGGCCCATGAGCCACCGCCTTCTGGGCATAAGACTCTAGGCAAATTACAAAATAGAAGGTACATATCTGAAAGTCGTCAATACCAAAATATATTCAAAAGACTTTAACCTCCAATTACCGATGTGTTGTGTAAACTCGTGTAGGCATCACATTTACCCTGTAATACCGGTCACATTTTGATGGTCACCATACAATAAGCAAAACAGAAAGAACAATCTGAATATCACTTTTCACAATGATCATCAACAATTATTATTCACCTTTAACAACTCTCATACCTTGTCACACCCTGATCGTCACCATCCACAAACTTCCATACCGGTTAGCACTGGAATAGCCTGGTGAATAAAGCTTTTCCTCGTCACGCCGAAGACCAGGGCCCGATTCACCACATGGGTACAAATAGTGAAGCTCGTTTCTGGTGTCCCCGCCATGACATTGCTGGAATATTGCTAAAATTCACTCACTCCACTTACTCAATACCGGTCATATACTAATCGTCACCTTTCAAAATATGTAACCCGTGAAGGTCCTGGTTAGAATGAACCTTCAGTAAACCAATGCTTGTCGTAAGAGGTGACTAACGGGATCAGGTGGTCAGGCTCGCTGACTTGGTTGACACATGTCATCGGTTCCCATTTGTGCAGATCGATGCTCATGTTGTTGACCACTGGATTGTCTGGTCCAGACTGGATTATTTACAGACCGCCGCCATATAGCTGGAATATTGCTGAGTGCGGCGTAAAACTGAACTCACTCACTCACTCACTCAAAATATGTAAAGCTGGTCACAACCTGTTGTCTCGTTTCCAGATCTGAAAGACTGGCCAAACCTTATTGTCATCTTTCAAAGACTGCCATACCAGTCACATTCTGATTATCATACTTCAAGAACAATACCATGAGGGTGAAGCTTTTATCATCACGCTTCTCCCTGTGTATTTGCAGCGTGACCGTGATTATTTTCGAATATGTTATCTTTGGTTGTTTTCTTTTTTTAAAAGACCCGTGAAGATCCGGGGTAGAATAGGTCTTCAGCAACCCAAGAGCTTGCCGTAAAAGGCGACTATCTTGTCGTAAGAGGCGACTAACGGGATCGGGTGGTCAGTTTCGCTGACTTGGTTGACACATGTCATCGGTTCCCAATTGCGCAGATCGAGGCTCATGCTGTTGATCACTGGATTGTCTGGTCAGACTCGATTATTTACAGACCGCCGCCATATAGCTGGAATATTGCTGAGTGTGGCGTAAAACTAAACTCACTCACTCACTCTTTTTTTAAAGACAGTTTGGGAACTAACTTTGATATTCAATTTGCAGTCAACACTGACCCTTGTGCTCGTAATCCTTCTGCTAATGGAGGCACATACAGGCCAAGAGGTGGCAGCTACAGACAGTTTGGGAACTAACCTGATGTTTCATTTTTCAGACAACACTGATCCTTGTGCTCGTAATCCTTGTGCTAATGGAGGCAGATGCGAGTCAAAGGGCAGCACCTACAACTGCAACTGTCTTCCTGGTTTCACGGGTCGGAACTGTACAGGTAAGTTTAACACTGGCAGTAATGGAACATCTCGTTTCATTTTCACTCTCACTTTAGCATGTCGGCGTGAGGTAGGAAGATACCCAAAACGATGACTTTTCTCAGTTTGGGACACATATAAGCTGAAAACACAAAAATGAAAATCTGGGGTTAGGAGTTGAAGGATTTGGTACGCTTAAATTACGTTTGTTACGGATTAGAAATTACCGTGACAAAAGTCACCTCTAAACCACCTTGAGTTACCTTTAAACCAGCAAAATTAAGTTCAGACAAGTCTGTGATATTCCATGATATATTGAATAAACAATAAACAAGGTTACAGTGAATGACAGAACGGATTTCCAGGACAATACAACTGTGTCACAGATCTAAAATACTGGGTCACAAATATAAAATATTCGATCACAAATATAAAATATTAACTCACCAAAGTCTTGGTATTTCCGGTAAACAAACAAATGCATGGATTAATGATTGTTGACAGCCGTTGAAAGTTGAATGTAGACGACTTCTTGAAACGTCGATGTCAGACAGACGAGCGTAGATTCAGTGTAGTAGTCTCCATCTCAACAACCACCGCCTATATATAAATTTCTGGAGAAATCCAGCAAAATCTACCCCACAACACAATCATGTAGAAATTACTGGAATGAATCCAACAGTCTTACAACGAGAGCATGATATCAACCAAGAGGAGGTAACTCTAACCCCTCAGTTAACCATACTCAGCGTTATAAACTTTTGTGAGCCATTATAACCAAAAGCTTATTAATGTGACATTTTAATTAACAAAAACACATCCTCATAACCCTTTACTAAAACTGTAGACCCTACAATACCAATGAACCAAATGCTACTGCAAATGAAGCAAATAATGCAGTAACAGAAACGTACGTTGACTAAATGTCATTTCTGATGTTACACGCAATATACTTTTATTAAGAAATATTGAGTTGTATATTTATTTATGAAATAGAACTACTTTGTTTTGTTGAAATGTAAAGAATATACAGTCTATTGGGTCACATAAACCACCGAAAATGTGCGTTACAGTCGAACTACAAAATACGTATTTCTTGAAGGCAGCGCCTCCCTTGGGCATATGCGTGATGGGTTTGACTTGAAACGTATTGACTTGAAACGTATTGAATGTTCTGTAGCACTCCGCTCTGTTGACAACGTCATCAAACGATATACTGACTTTCATCTGGAAATGCACGACAGCTGGCTAGGTACTGTCAATTTGAGCCTGGTTACCTGCAGCTGTCAATACTGGAGGATGAATGTATTGAACGATACAAAATAAGGTCTTGTGGGCAGCCGGCCCAAAGAGTTCATGCTGAAGTAAACAGTCATAATGTTAAACGTATTGCTCAAATGTGTAAAACTGAATTAAGGGTTATCTTCTTTTGTGTAATATTATCGCAATCACTACGTCAAACACTTTAACAAAAAACAATCATAATCACTATCGACACACACACACACACACACACACACACACACACACACACACACACACACACACACACACACACACACACACACACACCTTCATCAACACACATGGAGCAACCTTTAAATTTTGCACGAGTTTTGTTGGGTTTTTTAGTTTTGTTTTGTTTTGTTTTTGCAGATTGCACTCAACAGCCACAAGACATCCTCATCATGGAAGATGTATCTCGCTCCGTCGGCAAAGAGTCCTTTGAAGAAGTGAGACGATTTGAACAAAGTTTGCTAAGTCCTTTCAAAATTAACGTTGATGCTGATAGCGTTGCATATATGGTGTTTTCTGCAAACGCCAGAGTGGTATTCAGTTTGAGTGAATACAGCAACAGTAAGTCAAGCGTTCTGGCAGCTCTCAAGAACGAGGCATACGAGAGCGGGACTGAGACGGACATTGTCGAGGCTATCAATGTGGCTGTTAATTCAGTTTTCACACTGTCAGAAGGCGACCGACCGAATGCTACCAACGTGGTCATCATGTTCACAGATGGGTTCGATACAGAAACGAAAAGGGAGGTTATCGATGACAATATTAGTCGACTGCATGCTAAAGCAGAGGTATTTGTTGTTGCTCTCTCTGATGTGAAGGCCAATTCCACTGTCTACAGCCTTGCTTCAAAACCTGGTAACATCTTCCAGATTGGTTCCAATGCTGGAGTTAGTTCAATCCAGACAAGGCTGAAGAGTTGCTAGAAGATCAATTATGACTAATCAGACATGACATCAATTAGAATATTATTTCGTCTCTAATAAAAGGTCTGCATATTGTCCGTGTGTTTGTTGAAGTCAGTATCGGACATGAGGTCTAAAATTCCCCAATCAAGATCCCGTTAGTCGCCTCTTACCCTACAAGCATGGGTTACTGAAGACTAATTCTAACACAGATCTTCACGTGTATGGGTGTATGAGTGATTCCATATGCTTCATATCAAACGAACAAACAAGACAACCATTATATATACTGAACCGCAAAAACGCCACACCGATAAAAGTCTCTTAAATCCCATGCTTTAATTCCTCTAATTAACAATCAAAACGGAGGACAGGGTTCAAACTTGACAATTATGGTTAAACATTTTCGGCAATCACATTTAGAGTTCACACAAGCAAATTCACCGTATATGGTACATGTACCACTAAGATACCTTAAAGTCAGTATCGTGTGTGGCCTCCATGGTCATTGATGATGGTGTTGCGTCGTCTGTACTTGGAATGAATTAGCCGGTTGATGAAGGCCATAGGCACTTGGGTGAAATGCCTGATCGAGTCCAGCAGTTGTCGGCCTTGGTTGGAAGTCATTCAGTATTCACTGAATCTCGTCCCAAAGGTGTTCTATTGGACTTTAATCCGGACTGAGTGCAGGCCATTGTAGGGTTTGCTCTGGCAGTGTGGGCACGAGCGTTGTCTTGCTGGAAGATGTGATTTCTGTGACGTTCAAAATGTGGTACAACGTGGGTTCTTATGTCTTGGTAAGTTTAGCGAGCAGGTGTCACGTCATTCCTTCGTCCTGGACCGTGATTCTGGAACATCACGGGGCCAACTCTCTGGTTCAGACTGATTGCACCCCGCACCATGATGCTTGGACCACCCCCACGAGTCTCTTTCAACAATACATGCATTGGAAGACCGTTCCCAACGCCTCCGCCATACTCTCACTCTGCCATCGGCTCTCGAAACACAATATCGACTTTCATTACAAATAAACACTGTTGTCCATTGTCGATAACGTCAGTTGCGATGCTGAGTTGCCCATTGCAGTCGGTGTTGGCGGTGAGGACGGGACCACGATATGGTCTCTGACTGAAGAGGTATCTTTTGCGCAAACGTCGACGCACTGTATCGGCACTAATGAGTCTGTTGTGATTCCCATTGGTCTGGCGAGCTGTTTCCGTCGCTCTGGGGAAGCGATCCTGCATATGGTTGCGCACAATTTGTCGGAATTGTGATGTTACTGCAGGTCGTACTCTGCGTGGTCGGTCTTTGATGCTGTTAGTGGTCTGTTACCGTTCCTGTAGTCGGTAGATTATCCTAACATTTACATTAAAATGATTAGCTACCCTCCGTGCAGTCTAGCCAACTTGCAATCGCCCCAAGACTTGGTTCCTCTGATCTCTCGTATGTCGTGGTATGGGGATTGTGTCAACAGAAGAATGATTTCAGGCGAGTTTAAGACTCGCTTTCATTGGAAGGGTCGTCACGATATGCACGTGCATTTTCATTTTCACGAATATCATACGGAAACTTTTACCACGTCTGTCATTTTAGGTACGTTTGGTCAATATGCTTTTTCATCAGAAAACACACTTATGTTTGTAATAACTGTCAATTTGGATTGAAAACATGTTAACAAAATGTGCAATCATAATAAAAACACCACATTATAAGAACAAAATTTTGCATTTCGTTTTGAAAAGTCGCGTTTCTTTTGCGGTGCAGTATATTAATTCTTAGATTAGATGGTAACATGTACAGCATCTTTAGCTTATAACGATGCATTTACATTTGCAAAATCACCTGTGGAAAGTCAGTGGCATAAACGCTACTACTCATGCAATGCGTAATCGTCGACGTGATTCTGTTCGTTCACGGCGGGCAGGCAGTTCCTTGCCAATGGTTGGTTTGTTGTTTAACGCCGCACTCAGCGATGTTCCAGCGATATGGCGGCAGTTAGTTGTCAACCAAGTCAGTGAGCCTGACCACCTGGTCGCCTTTTACGACAAGCATGCGTCACTGAAGATCAATTCTAACCCGAATCTTTACAAGTCTCCTTTCCAATGAACCGACGTCACAGGCAGGCACGTTAGGAAAAGGCAATATCCATCTCCGTGCAGAATTTATTTACCCGACTCAGCATAAACTGAAAAAAAACCCAACCTTATCCTCTTTTGATAACTGATCCTCAATTCACATCTTACTTCACAACTTAAACATACTGCACAAAATCGTTTAAAAGCTATCATGTAAAACAGAAAACGTCATAAATGTCCTTCTTGTGGATTAATTTATGTTGGAGAGACTCAACAGAAGCTATCCACATAAGTTAGCTGGCATAGGTCGAGCATCAACAGAAATGTTTGCAACTGTGTCTTCCAAACTTTTATATTTAACAATTTAAAAATTACTCAATCCTGTGCATGAACATTGGGATCTTAGAATGAAATATGCGACCATTCAAATAGCCTAATGTGGAGCCAACCATACAGAATGTCAACAGTAAATCACTGGATTCAACTGCTATGTACAGCAATGTCATATAGATGAAGTGACAAAGCAGAAAACGTTGGCAGTGTTTCTAACCAAACTACTGCCAAGGCCAGTGTATTGAGTCTGTTTCTGGCATCCCAAAGGAACCAATGGGACTGTATGTTGGGTCGTTATAAGGAATTAAATGATTCTAAATGTAGATCTTGATATTGCTTCAAAACTTCTGCTAAACCAAGAACAGATTCTTCTCAATCGGAAAAGAGCCCGTGTTACATAATTTGAAACTTGTAAACATGGGAATTGAAGCATTAAATCGAAGTTACATTCTGAGACAAAAGTCACTTTCTCAAACTGTACCGAAATATTTCAGATTTTAGGAAGTACCAACAATTTTCATTACCTATGGGAACACAAGTTCATCAACCTCGTTCGATTAGATGACCGTGTTGCAGAACGTATACAATATGGCGTAACAAACTGCTACATTATTCACAAGCTATTCAATATGGACATGATCCGTGAGCAGCATCCCACCAACTGGGATTAAAATATATTATGGATGCTGTCGAAGCATCTACCATAACATGGGCCAACAGAGGGGGAACGTGTAGAAGGTTCAAAGAGGGCCGTTCAAATGTTCAAGTCAGTGCATGATGTTGTTGGTAGAATGCACACACTCAAAAAAGGAGACAGAATTGGAATAAAGCCATTCTGGCTCAAGAACATCTGGCTGCCCTGCATGAAATGATTATAGTTGTTCTCACTGACGGACAGTACGATATCTGCCAAAACAATTCATCGGAATTATCGGCTTTTGGCTTGACTCTGTAACCTGAAGAAAGGTTATGCCCTACTATCGCAAGTGATACAGAGATTTTAGAAATTGTTAGGTACAATCCGTTATTCCCTTTTTACCAAGATTTCAAAGAGCGTCAAATACTCTTGCTGAGAAGTTGTTCCGTCAAGGTTACCTAATTCCGTAAAGCTTCAACACAATTGAGAAATGGGAGGGCATTTCAAAATCTGCTGCACCAATGACAAAACTGATGTCCGATGCAATTTCCTATTTTGACTTGTTCCATAGGTTCGCGATTTTTTAGTTGAACAATTGACTAGCCTTTGCATGTGTTTATGACGCATGCCACCGGCAGGGACGGATACGCTGAACTTTTCGTGAAGGCTTGGGATCATCACTATTTGAAAGTGATTCATAAATACATACTGAGTCGCTTTATATGAATCACAAGATTGCCTGGTCGAGACTAGATTATATAATAATTGCAATATTGATGAACGAGGCGTTAAGCAAGGAAGCAAATACACAAACAAACAGACGCATGCTCAGTAGTGGGAATTGTACAGTAATTGAAAATCAATGGCGTGTGGTATCTGTCCTCAATAAACATGCTAAATTCAAAACGTGGCAGTCGTTCGACACCATACGGTCTCTCACAGGCTTGGTGTTAAACGTGAAAATGCAAAACGACCTCGCCCAATGATTGCTAAGCTACATATGTCTGACGACAAAGTTCATGCCTTGAATACGTGACCCACATTCAAGGAAGAAGGACTTGGAATTCCGAGTGACCTTACTTCACGTCAACGTCAGCAGTTGCAGGCGCTTAAAGGGGACCAACAAGTTTGAGTATTTCAAGGATGGACGGTTGATAACAACGCCTCGCACATTAGAAACAACACCAACTTTGGCGATGTCTGTAACTACAGAAACATCAGGAGACAGACGATCATTACCAAGAAGATCGCTCGGAAAATCATCCGCAAATGTGTCTGCAAGCTAGGGAACTGGCCGAGACCCGGATATTACCCAACAAGCACATAACAAGGTTAACACCGGGGCTACATTAAACGCTGACTGTCCCGGCGAAACATTAGCTTTCCTCTGTTGGAACATTAACTGACTACGAAACAAAATTGTTGACGATGATTATATATCGTACTTAAAACAATTTCAAATAATATGTCTTGTGGAAACTTTTATCGACTGCGGATTTGGCAACGACTGGTTAGTTTCTTTTGACATATATTACACCCCAGCAATAGAGTTATCTGACTACGGCAGGCTTTACGACTGGTTAGTTGATTATGACACATATTACACCCCAGCAATAGAGTTATCTGACTACGGCAGGCTTTACGACTGGTTAGTTTATTTTGACACATATTACACCCCAGCAATAGAGTTATCTGACTACGGCAGGCTTTACGACTGGTTAGTTTATTTTGACACATATTACACCCCAGCAATAGAGTTATCTGACTACGGCAGGCTTTACGACTGGTTAGTTTATTTTGACACATATTACACCCCAGCAATAGAGTTATCTGACTACGGCAGGCTTTACGACTGGTTAGTTTATTTTGACACATATTACACCCCAGCAATAGAGTTATCTGACTACGGCAGGCTTTACGACTGGTTAGTTTATTTTGACACATATTACACCCCAGCAATAGAGTTATCTGACTACGGCAGGCTTTACGACTGGTTAGTTTATTTTGACACATATTACACCCCAGCAATAGAGTTATCTGACTACGGCAGGCTTTACGACTGGTTAGTTTATTTTGACACATATTACACCCCAGCAATAGAGTTATCTGACTACGGCAGGCTTTACGACTGGTTAGTTTATTTTGACACATATTACACCCCAGCAATAGAGTTATCTGACTACGGCAGGCTTTACGACTGGTTAGTTTATTTTGACACATATTACACCCCAGCAATAGAGTTATCTGACTACGGCAGGCTTTACGACTGGTTAGTTTATTTTGACACATATTACACCCCAGCAATAGAGTTATCTGACTACGGCAGGCTTTACGACTGGTTAGTTTATTTTGACACATATTACACCCCAGCAATAGAGTTATCTGACTACGGCAGGCTTTACGACTGGTTAGTTTATTTTGACACATATTACACCCCAGCAATAGAGTTATCTGACTACGGCAGGCTTTACGACTGGTTAGTTTATTTTGACACATATTACACCCCAGCAATAGAGTTATCTGACTACGGCAGGCTTTACGACTGGTTAGTTTATTTTGACACATATTACACCCCAGCAATAGAGTTATCTGACTACGGCAGGCTTTACGACTGGTTAGTTTATTTTGACACATATTACACCCCAGCAATAGAGTTATCTGACTACGGCAGGCTTTACGACTGGTTATTTTATTTTGACACATATTACACCCCAGCAATAGAGTTATCTGACTACGGCAGGCTTTCAGGTGGTGTGTGTGTATGTGTCCATCAATCAGTAAGATGATTGAATCAGAGGTTCATAACCTCCTGGAGATATGAATGCTCGTACAGGTGAACTGAATCATCCTCTCGTCGATTTACAAAACGATGTTGTTTATAGTAGTTGTCTATTTCATGAAGATGAAAACATATCTGTTAGAGATCGGAAATCTCATGATACTATTATTAAAACATTGGCCAGTTGCTGTTAGATATGGTGTATACATTCCAGCTGTTAATTGTCAATGGAGAGTGTATGGAGATACCCTGGGAGATTTACCTATTGTGGAAATCAAGGTGCCAGCGTTAATGATTACATTTTATGTTCATAACATTGATGAAAAGACCCTCACTTAATGCTGAATGTAGAACTGCAAGACTGAACGCCCGCAAGGCACTACGAAGATTTAGAATAACTCGTGCTAGTCTTGACCGAAAGAAATGTTGTGAAAGTAGGAAAAATATAAGAACTGTTGTCGGAAATTCAAAGTTGATTTGCGTAGGCGTACACAAGACAAACTAGTAAATTCTATGAACAACGCTTCATCATTCTGGAAAGAAATACGAACCCTCAAATATGGGTCCCATGATAACATATCAAAACACAGTGGCTGAGTCATGTTTTTTTCAAATGAAACAATATTAGACACGGAAATTGATGACATGCAAAATGATTTTACAGAATGCTATACGGATGTTGATGAATTTGTGCTAGCTTCACTCATTGTCGAAAGCGAAATACTTGGTGCAATAGATCACCTAAAAGGGAAAGCAGCAGGCCCAGATGATATAATTATTGAAATGGTGAAGTATTCCAGGTTTTTCTATGCAAATGCTTTAATAAGCTATTTGAAAAGGGTGACAAACAGTTGGTCATGTTCTATAATAATTCCCCTGCATAAAAAGGTGACCGGAGTGACCTAGACAGCTGCAGGGGTATTTCTTTGATGAGCATTCTAGGGAAAGTCTTTACAACAATACTAAATAATTCTAAATGGGCGAACAGGCGTGATAAAATTCCTGAATTTCAAACTGACTTTAGAAAGAATTATTTCACATCAGATCATATATATACTCTTTATGCACTTATCCAAATGACTTTGTCACGACGAAAGAATAAATTGTTTGTAGCATTTGTAGATTTCAAAAAAAGCTTTTGATTCAGTTGACCGCTCTAAGCTCTATGGACTTGTCTTCGGAAAGCTGGACTACGGGGAAAATGTAACGTATGTTATATTTAGATAACACTTTCTCAGTAAAGTACAGATTCTAGTAATACTTGTTTTGGCATTGTACTAAAATGGCATTGTGTAAATGGGTGTTGGTTCGAATCCCGGATGGTACTCAACCCCCAAAAAGTACTAGACTCTGTATTTTACTAAGAAAGTGTGTATTATGCATTGTGTATTTAAAACGGGGAAAAAATGTGTTTGCTATTATTAAAGCAATATATTGTAATGTGAGCAGGGGTTGAAACAGATTTCTTTGATTGTCCTTTGGGTTTAAGACAAGGCTGTCTTCTTAGTCCTGTGCTATTTTCACTTTTCATTATTGAATTATATATTGAAATAGCTTCAAATGGTTAATATGGTATCCAAATGTTTCCTGACCTAATAGAAGTTTTGATGTTACTTTTGCAGACGATGTCATTTTAGTGTCAGATACTGTAGTTTGTCTCCAAACTTCTAAATGCATACACAACAGAATGGAAATTATCAGTGAATCTAGATAAAACAAAAGTTGTGATCTTTAGGAAAGGTGGTCCAATAAAGTTGAAAGAAAGATGGTTATTTGATGGCCAGTTAGTCAATGTAGTGGATCATTATTCATATTTAGGAATCTGGTTTTCTAACAAAATGAACTTGAAAAAATGTACCAAAGATTTATCATGGCGTGCAAAGAAAGCTTTCATAAGTGTAATGTCTGTTGTCCACAAAGTTGGAACCATGTCACCTAGTATATTCTTTAAGGTCTTTGATACCCAGATACAACCAATTTTATCATATGGCTCGGAAGTATAAGAATTTCAGTGGTATGAATGTTTGAAGAAGGTACACTTATCAGCATGTAAACAAGTTTTTGTGTTGGATCCTCTGCACCAAATTGTATGGTATATGGTGAATGTGGTAGATACCTATTATATGTTAATTCCCAAATTAGATGTTAAAATACTGTTTCAAACTTCATCATATGGAAGAAACAACGTCTCCCCAAAATAGCTTATAACATGTTTTCACATTTAGATAACAAGGGGAAAATTACATGGGCATCGCATATAAGGAATCTTCTATTTTCCCATGGTTATGGATTTATATGGTTATGTCAGTCAGTTGGAAGTGCAGACATGTTTCTTAAAGAATTTAGAACTCGGTCTGTTAATATGTTTTACCAGGAATGGCATTCCACTTCTGAAGATAGTTCACGATATGCTTATTACAGAAACCTTCAAGACCTTACTTCAGCCAAATTTACTTATCGATAATCACGACGGCAAAAATGTAAGGAACATTTTATTAAATATCGGCTGGGTTTGTTAGACCTTTTTGTAAATGAAGGACGAAAACTTTCCATTGCAAAATCGAAAGGAATCTGTCAGTTATGCGATATAGAAATAGAAATGAAATTCACTTTGCGTTCGTCTGTCCATTTTATAGTCACCTTCGAAAGAAATATATTAAAGACTATTTGGTAGGGATGCCGCCATTTAAAGCTTTCGTATATATCTTAACGAATAAGAATGAATCCCATTTATTAAACCTTTCACTATATATCAAACATGCACTGTTTAAAGAACGTGTTACTCCCTGTGTGTAACAGTATGATATGTACATGCTCTCTTGTATATCGGTCGGAGGCCTTTTGTACAATAAACCTTTTGACTTTGACAGCAATTGTTGTTAGGAGAGATTTGTTACAGATGTGGAAAGGGTTTTGTTGCTCGATACTGTGGCTGGACTTCATAGATCGTCTGTGATATCCCTGCCACTGTGACAAAATGTATCCATAATCATTCATGAATTACTTATTCTAATCACTATATGGCTGAAATATCATAACTCGTTTCCATCAGACAATGATTCCAATAATAATCACTTATAATAATAATGCGCACTGCATGGCATCATAGATAAGTTAAACACGTGCAATGCTGGCGTTGCTAAATGAGTGTTCCTTCTGGGCATCATTTACACATCGTTCAAATTCAAAACTTGTAAACTGTACAAAGGTGACGATTTCTTCCAGTTTACTGTTAATAGAGAGCAGCCCAAAGTAACACGAATCGTAGACGTGTACCATTTTGTTGAAACATGTGTTGGATGTTTAACCCTGCACTAAGCAATATTCCAATTGTATGTCGGCGGTGTGAAATTATAATGTCTGGACCAGTTAATCCAATGAATTACATCATGAGCATCGATCCACGCAATTATGAGAGCCTGGCCACCCACCCTAAATACAATAAAATGGACCAAAAGAGAAGAGGATTCTGTTGGCTGTCTGTCAGAGTAGGTTAAGTCATTGTTCGATGTTGCCATTGCTTCAATGCACAGACTGCAAAGGAGGAAAAGAAGTGGAAGAAACCCATTCTGTTCCAGCCACCTGTTTACAAAAGTCTGGCTGCCCTTCATGAACAGTTTGTAGGTGTTCCCACTGACAATGCTTCAAATAACACAAGCATTGTATGAAAACATCACTACTGGAATTGTTCAATTAAAGAGCACAGTACAGGCACACGTGCAGGGTGAGTATGGTAACTGAGGAAGAAATCTGCACAAACCATTTGTCAGTACTCTCAGAAATGACATCATAAAAGAAACATATTCTCTTGTGAAGTTTAACTTACTTAACATTGTTGTTTGCGATTTATCATATTGTTAAAGATCAGTCACATCACTTCGTGTCAGTTCTATGTTTAAACAACCAAAGTACCCATACTGTAGGCGTTCACCTCACGGGTAGGAACTGAAGAACTAATGAATTTAATACTCGAACCTTATCAGCGGATCATTGCACTCCAAGTGACGTAACACTAGAGACCGGAAAAATGCAAAGGCGTTGTAATGGAGACATGGTGTTTTAAACTGTATACATATGCAGATTAATACAGTACGAGAAAAACTGTGTTTCGGAATGTTAAACTTCCAGATTAAATTTACGTATTCATGCATGTGTTCAAACTATACATTCAAAGTTTGTAAGCAAACAAAAAACAGTGGCCTGTAAATATAATCTAGTCTGGGGTAGATATAATCTTTATACTCCATGCTGATACTGACCATACAGTCAACACTAGGTCAGATATTACAACACCTATGATATAATGGGGACCTATTGTTCCCTCAAATGGAGACACTGTCCTTGAAATTGGTCCGTTAAACTTTTAATATTTAAGAATGTTTGATTAAACCATTGCCTCCATGAACTGGTTCATTGACAACATTCGTATCAACATTGACGTTGATCTGGGATCCAAGCGAAGTGACCTGAACGGTGATGGCCTTTCGTAGTGAAACCCTTTTCTGGCTGGGTTTGTACCTACGTTTCCAGTTAAAGCCCGAAGGAGCTCTAACAGTTTACTGGTAGATGCAGGGAACGGATCTTGTAGTCCGTTAAGAGTTACGGGTATTGGCAGTCCGTTGACATTGACAGGTGGTGTGAGGAAATGGTGGGGAAACGTTGATTGTAACGGGTTGGAAGGTAACGGTATTCTTGGTCCGTTGACATTGATAGGTGGTGTTATAGAAAGGTGGGGAAACGTTGATTGTAACGGGTTGGAAGGTAACGGTATTCTTGGTCCGTTGACATTGATAGGCGGTGTGAAAGAAAGTTGGGGAATCGTTGATTGTAACGGGTTGGAAGGTAACGGTATTCTTGGTCCGTTGACATTGATAGGTGCTGTGATAGAAAGTTGGGGAATCGTTGATTGTAACGGGTTGGAAGGTAACGGTATTCTTGGTCCGTTGACATTGATAGGTGGTGTGATAGAAAGGTGGGGAAACGTTGATTGTAACGGGTTTGGCGGTAAGGGTAAGGGCATTGGTGCTCCGTTTACACTGAGAGATGGTCTGATGGACAGTTGGGGAAACGTTGATTGTAACTGGATAGGAGGTAACGGTATTGGTGGTCCGTTGACATTGACGGGTGGGGCGATGGAAAGATTGGCAATTGTTGATGGTATGGGGTTGGGAGGTAAGGGTGTTGGTGGCCCATTAATGGCAAATGGAAATTGTGGTTTATTGAAGACTTCAGATGGTGTTCTGTGTGGTGCCGATTCCTGTCGAACAAAGCCAGAAGGGATTAGCAGCGGTGGAAGCTGTGTCTGGGTGGTTGCTTGCTGGCCTGTATGCAGGGTATGAGGGAACGATGATGTGCTCTGCCCGTCACCTTCGGGGTTTAGTGGGAGTCTGTTGGGCGTTGATGCAGATGGAGACGTGGAGCGGCCAGTTTCATTTCCTGAAGGAAACACAGTAAATTACATTTTAAGACAAATGAAGAATAAAAATATAGAATACAGATATGTTGTAATGAACTCAAAGTATCACTATTTTAATTCGTTGCAACCGTGGTACGTTATATGCATTTCGACAAGCTCAAGATGTTTCATTGTACACAAGGCCTCCGGCCCGTATACATAGTGTTATAGTGACAGGCAAGTTATGGACATTGCAAATAGTGGAAAGCATCATGACATTGTGAAATTAGTTGACAGGAGATATCAGACTCTTCCTTAACGACGGCAAATGTGTTAAAACAGGGCTAATTTTACATGGACATATTCGTCTTCTGATGATAACATTCTTATTAGTGTTTCCCTTGTAGGGTGACCCAAATGTTTGTAGGGTGACTCAAATGTTTGTAGGGTGACCCAAATGTTTGTAGGGTGACTCAAATATATCTCAAGTGGCCGGGACCAATAGATAGTTCGAAACAACCGTCAATTCGTCATACGCGTGTTCGTTAAAAGCATAGTCTTTAGAGAACGAATGACAACCTGACAGAAATCCTAAAATGGATTTACCTATGATTCATTTTGTCAACGTAAATGAAACAATTCATTCATTCCTTATTGATATGAACTATAGATTTCTTGGGTATATATCAGGATGGGACATCTAAAGAAATTCGTGATATTTTTTTCATTTTTTATGAAAAGCAATTTGGAAAGCCATGCTTACCTGTACCAGCTACTGAAACACAGATAGTGTTGTTGTCAGGATGGTTCCTGTACCCAACTTGACAGTGGCACACTTCTTGCTGACTCTGCAGTTTCGCACACTGTCCATTCTCACATCGTAACGTGCAATCATCTATGTAAAACAAAATCAAAGGCATTAACCGTATACCCTCTGCGAAAAGCATTAAGATACAGGGTTGTTTGACTTCCTCTTCTACAACCACAACCTTCATTTAAGTAGAGTTCAAGGAAGACATTGATGCCCTCCGCAATCTTTGACAGAACAATAGACACATTACACACCATGAGTTAAACCCACACACCTTTCGTATGGGGGCGGTGGGGTAGTCTAGTGGTTAAAGCGTTAGCTCGTCACGCTGAAAACCCGGGTTCGATTCCCCACTAATGGGTACAATGAGTGAAGACATTTCTGGTGTCCCCGCCGTGATATTGCTGGAATATTGCTAAAGGATGTGTAAAACCAAACTCACTCACTCACTTTCGTATGGTCAGTATAAACAATACCTCATGAATATCTATTATGTAAACGGTTTGTGTTCGATGGGATATAAGTATTGAGTGAGTGAGTTTAGTTTCACACCGCATTTTGCAATATTCCAGCTGTAAATAATTGAGTCTGGACCAGACAATCCAGTGATCAACAGCATAAACATTGTATCAGTTGGGTTACAGTGACATGTGTCAACCAAGTCTGACCACCCGATCCTGTTAGTCGCATATTACGACAAGCATGGGTTAATTCTAACCCGTATCTCCACGGGTGAGAATGCTGGTTAATGAATGCCATGTTAACCAAATATGATTGCAACGCATAAGATTTTCATTTTAGGCTGGGATATGTATTAATTCAAAGGAAAAAGATAAAAAGTCCACTATGATTATTCTGGGTACGATTCTCACCCACGTTTGATCCGGCAGCTGACGGACGCAGTCGTGATATATATGTTGCAGTGAGTGAATGAGTGTGGTTTTACGCCGCTTTTAGGAACATTCCACAAATGTCACGGCAAGGGACACGAAAAATGTACTTCACTCATTGTACCAATTTGGGGAATCGAACCGGGGACTTCGGCGTGATAAGTACTAGGCTAACCCCGTTCGCCCTAGTGATTTAACGGACAATGCTGAGACACTAACTGCAGTACTTACTTGAGACAGCACATCCACCTTGCACATTCTTCTCGAAGCCAGGTTTACAGACACACTCCTGTGTGTTCGGGTCACAGTCGCCATTAACACATGTTTCCGGAACACAGGTAGCTGCAGGCATAGAACAGTCAAGGTCAATATTGAAACCAAAACATGTATTTAATGTTTATCTACAAACGCAGATTGGATCCACAATCAAAGGTTTCTTTGTGCGTGTTATGGACGAAACTCTGGATATTGAGTCGTAGCGCCTCACACAACTGGGCCAATCATAAGCCAAGGACGTGCAGTTCCTTTAGAGGAAACATACACAAGAAAACAAGGTTTCTTTGCGTTGCAAGCGATAGTCAGGTCATACACAGAGGCCATCGGCACATTCATTAGGGAAATGTCTTTTCTATATCAAATAACTCATTTACTGTATACACATGAGAGACCTTATTTTGGATTATTAATATGTAAGTATTTACACCCTGCCATTTATCGATGTCAAGGACGCTTTAAAACTTTTCAGTTACATAACAACGTCTTGGCTTTATTTGGAGGCACGTCCGGCTAGTGTAACACTTTGGTGAAATCTGAGAGCACTGGTATGGTTCTGTGAATACTAGAAACATGATCGGGCCGAACCAAAAAATTGTTGCCCAAGGACCGCAACTCGGCACATCGAATTCTGACTTCATGGACGACTGGGCCACCCGTGTTCCCCTATTTTGTTAGCATTCTATAGAATTCAGCAATTTCAGCAATTAAGACAGTTGGGGAAGATTATATGAGATCTCACCAATGGCCAGACAAACGCCGTTTGGTCCTTTGAAATACCCAGATTTGCAGAAACACTGTCCTGACCGTGAGCAGAAACCGTTTGGGCAAGAATCCACTGCACACCGTACTGTGGAGGAACGCTTCATCATAATAAGAACACAAAAACAGTTTGCTTTAATGAATACAGGTCTCATAGTAGTGAAGGGCCGAGGTTTAAACTTGGGCACTACCGACGAGAGGAGGAAATACGGTATTCAACATCTGTAATACCGCTCTGTATTCATGGGAGATATTGAAATTATAATGATCCACACAAACCATTATTCACTGTTATTAGATCTTAACCATTTGAGCAAATGTCTGTAGAGACAGAATGTGCTGTCCTTCTGAAGATCGTTTGATGTGTTCCACTGATACTCTCATATTGCAGATTATATGATAAGCATGTGTTTATGAATCACAATCAGCATGATAGGGCCAGGTGTTTGTAAAATGGGGATCGTATCCCCGTTACAAACACAAGCAAATGCATGCCAAGTGTTCACCAAAAATACGACGTATTGTCTAAGTCTAAGTCATTTAGCCCCTAAAGCGTAAATCTGGAAATGACTCAATATATCTACCATAAAACCTTTTAAAGCTTGCCGAGGAATTGGGACTTGTAGACATAGTTGGGGTCCTTGGTATATCCACCTTGACAGGTGCAAACAAGAGTTATTTGGGGAGCAAATGCCATATCGACATTGATCTTGAGTACAGCGCAGTGTCATAAAGACACTCGCTGGCATAGTAACTCATGGTGTCAATAACTGGATTGTCTGGTCCAGACAGGGTTGTCTACTGACCGTTTCGTCCAGCTGCACTGCTGTTCAAGAAACACACACTCATGATATAGTCACAATTGTACAATCGTCTCTGCTTGGATGTGGAATGGGTTTTGATGTTTCTGTTTAGATAATACTTTCCAAAATGGGTTACCCAACGGGAGGGGGGGGGGGGGGTGGGGGTGTGTCCCATTTGTGTGTTCAAAACATAACAACTCATAAAGTACACAAAATATAGCGTATTGCGTGTTTAAAACGAACTTTTCCGGAATAGAAAGCAGTTAAACAAAAGAATAGCGTATCGTTTTGTGGCAGGTACAAGCTACAGTTCTCTCTGCAATGTATTTCAGGTACAATTACAGTTTCATATGATATAGTGACCGTTTGATGCTGAGATCAGTTTAAGCAGTGGTTGTTGAGGAGCGTATTTATTATTATTCCTATGTCCATGTAAATTCAGTTATAACGTCAATACAGAGTATTAAGTTGAGTTGTGGCTAATACATTACGGATTAGGTAGAGTTATATACAGTTTATACAAAGTAAATTCAGTTATAACGTCAATACAGAGTATTAAGTTGAGTTGTGGATAATACATTACGGATTAGGTAGAGTAAGATACGGTTTATACAAAGTAAACTCAGTTATAAAGTCAATACAGAGTATTAAGTTGAGTTGTGGCTAATACATTACGGATTAGGTAGAGTTATATACAGTTTATACAATGTAAATTCAGTTATAACGTCAATACAGAGTATTAAGTTGAGTTGTGGCTAATACATTACGGATTAGGTAGAGTAAGATACGGTTTATACAAAGTAAACTCAGTTATAAAGTCAATACAGAGTATTAAGTTGAGTTGTGGCTAATACATTACGGATTAGGTAGAGTTATATACAGTTTATACAATGTAAATTCAGTTATAACGTCAATACAGAGTATTAAGTTGAGTTGTGGCTAATACATTACGGATTAGGTAGAGTTATATACAGTTTATACAAAGTAAATTCAGTTATAACGTCAATACAGAGTATTAAGTTGAGTTGTGGCTAATACATTACGGATTAGGTAGAGTAAGATACGGTTTATACAAAGTAAACTCAGTTATAACGTCAATACAGAGTATTAAGTTGAGTTGTGGCTAATACATTACGGATTAGGTAGAGTTATATACAGTTTATACAATGTAAATTCAGTTATAACGTCAATACAGAGTATTAAGTTGAGTTGTGGCTAATACATTTACGGATTAGGTAGAGTTATATACAGTTTATACAAAGTAAATTCCAGTTATAACGTCAATACAGAGTATTAAGTTGAGTTGTGGCTAATACATTACGGATTAGGTAGAGTTATATACAGTTTATACAAAGTAAATTCAGTTATAACGTCATTACAGAGTATTAAGTTGAGTTGTGGCTAATACATTACGGATTAGGTAGAGTAAGATACGGTTTATACAAAGTAAACTCATGTATAACGTCAACACAGAGTATTAAGTTGAGTTACTTCTGTGGTTATTACATTACGGATTAGGTAGAGTTATATACAGTTTATACAATGTAAATTCAGTAATAACGTCAATACAGAGTATTAAGTTGAGTTGTGGCTAATACATTACGGATTAGGTAGAGTAAGATACGGTTTATACAAAGTAAACTCATTTATAACGTCAACACAGAGTATTAAGTTGAGTTACTTCTGTGGTTATTACATTACGGATTAGGTAGAGTTATATACAGTTTATACAATGTAAATTCAGTTATAACGTCAATACAGAGTATTAAGTTGAGTTGTGGCTAATACATTACGGATTAGGTAGAGTTATATACAGTTTATACAATGTAAATTCAGTTATAACGTCAATACAGAATATTAAGTTGAGTTGTGGCTAATACATTACGGATTAGGTAGAGTTATATACAGTTTATACAATGTAAATTCAGTTATAACGTCAATACAGAGTATTAAGTTGAGTTGTGGCTAATACATTACGGATTAGGTAGAGTTAGATACGGTTTATACAATGTAAACTCAGTTATAACGTCAATACAGAGTGTTAAGTTGAGTTACATCTGTGGTTATTACATTACGGATTAACTAGAGTTATATACGGTTTATACAATGTAAATTCAGTTTTGTAATGTCACCAAGAAGTATATCAGCTGTAAGTATATATTACCAATATAATGTGTGTTAAGTGAAGTTTACCAAAGGGAACACAGATGCCGTTAGGATCCATCGTGAAACCTTGATGGCACCTGCAGCCGGTGTTGTCGTTGCAGTATCCGTTCACACATGATTGGTCCGTGCAGGAGGCTGCAAACAGAGAGCAACGCTCAAAGGCTTAGCGAGAAAAAATTGGTCCTGACACTTCAGGTATTACCTTAGCGGCAAATGGATCTCCACACATTCACACAAGTTGGAAGTTAGTTAAACGTTCGGGATTTGTGTGCGCTTCAAACCACTATGTTTCTATTTACATATACTTTAGGCAACCAAAATCTCCGACCACTATGTTCTACTTACACAGTAGGACAACCAATATCTCCAACCACTATGTTCTACTTGGCACAGTAGAACAACCAACATCTCCAACCACTATGTTCTACTTACATCAATTACACTTAAGACAACCAACATATCCAAAAACTATGTCTACTAACATATACATTAAACAAACACCATCTCAATTGCTATGTTCTACTTACACAGTAGAACAACCAACATCTCCAACCACAATGTTCTATTTACACAGAAGAACAGCCAACATATCCAACCACTACGTTCTACTTACACAGAAGAACAGCCAACATATCCAACCTCTAAGTTCTACTTTTACACACTAGAACAACCAACATCTCCAACCACTGTGTTCTACTTACACACTAGAACAACCAACATCTCCAACCACTGTGTTCTACTTACACAGAATAACAACCAACATAAAACCACAATGTTCTACTTTACACAGAATAACAACCAACATCTCCAACCACAATGTTCTACTTACACACTATAACAACTGACATCTCCAACCACAATGTTCTACTTACACACTAGGAACAACCAACTTCTCCAACCACTGTGTTCTACTTACACAGTAGGACAACCAACATCTCCAACCACTATGTTCTACTTACACACTAGAACAACTGACATCTCCAACCACAATGTTCTACTTACACACTAGAACAACTGACATCTCCAAACCACTATGTTCTACTTACACAGAATAACAACCAACATCTCCAACCACTGTGTTCTACTTACACACTAGAACAACCAACATCTCCAACCACTATGTTCTACTTACACACTAGAACAACCAACATCTCCCAGCCACAATGTTCTACTTACACACTAGAACAACCAACTTCTCAAACCACTGTGTTCTACTTACACACTATAACAACTGACATCTCCAACCACAATGTTCTGCTTACACACTAGAACAACTGACATCTCCAACCACTATGTTCTACTTACACAGAAGAACAAACAACATCTCCAACTACTATGTTCTACTTACAAAGTGGGACAACCCACATCTCCAACCACTATGTTCTACTTACACAGTAGGACAACCAACATCTCCAACCACTATGTTCTACTTACACAGAATAACAACCAACATATCCAACCACAATGTTCTACTTACACAGAATAACAACCAACATATCCAACCACAATGTTCTACTTACACAGAATAACAACCAACATATCCAACCACAATGTTCTACTTACACAGAATAACAACCAACATCTCCAACCACAATGTTCTACTTACACACTATAACAACTGACATCTCCAACCACAATGTTCTACTTACACACTAGAACAACCAACTTCCAACCACTATGTTCTACTTACACAGTAGGACAACCAACATCTCCAACCACTATGTTCTACTTACACACACTAGAACAACTGACATCTCCAACCACAATGTTCTACTTACACACACTAGAACAACTGACATCTCCAACCACTATGTTCTACTTACACAGAATAACAACCAACATCTCCAACCACTGTGTTCTACTTACACACTAGAACAACCAACATCTCCAACCACTATGTTCTACTTACACACTAGAACAACCAACATCTCCAGCCACAATGTTCTACTTTACACACTAGAACAACCAACTTCTCAAACCACTGTGTTCTACTTACACACTATAACAACTGACATCTCCAACCACAATGTTCTGCTTACACACTAGAACAACTGACATCTCCAACCACTATGTTCTACTTACACAGAAGAACAACTAACATCTCCAACTACTATGTTCTACTTACAAAGTGGGACAACCCACATCTCCAACCACTATGTTCTACTTACACAGTAGGACAACCAACATCTCCAACCACTGTGTTCTACTTACACAGAATAACAACCAACATATCCAACCACAATGTTCTACTTACACAGAATAACAACCAACATATCCAACCACTATGTTCTACTTACACAGAATACCAACCAACATCTCCAACCACTGTGTTCTACTTACACACTAGAACAACCAACATCTCCAACCACAATGTTCTACTTACACAGAATAACAACCAACATATCCAACCACAATGTTCTACTTACACAGAATAACAACCAACATCTCCAACCACAATGTTCTACTTACACACTATAACAACTGACATCTCCAACCACAATGTTCTACTTACACACTAGAACAACCAACTTCTCCAACCACTATGTTCTACTTACACAGTAGGACAACCAACATCTCCAACCACAATGTTCTACTTACACACTAGAACAACTGACATCTCCAACCACAATGTTCTACTTACACACTAGAACAACTGACATCTCCAACCACTATGTTCTACTTACACAGAATAACAACCAACATCTCCAACCACTGTGTTCTACTTGCACACTAGAACAACCAACATCTCCAACCACTATGTTCTACTTACACACTAGAACAACCAACATCTCCAGCCACAATGTTCTACTTACACACTAGAACAACCAACTTCTCAAACCACTGTGTTCTACTTACACACTATAACAACTGACATCTCCAACCACAATGTTCTGCTTTACACACTAGAACAACTGACATCTCCAACCACTACGTTCTACTTACACAGAAGAACAACCAACATCTCCAACTACTATGTTCTAGTTACAAAGTGGGACAACCCACATCTCCAACCACTATGTTCTACTTACACAGTAGGACAACCAACATCTCCAACCACTGTGTTCTACTTTACACAGAATAACAACCAACATATCCAACCACAATGTTTCTACTTACACAGAATAACAACCAACATATCCAACCACAATGTTCTACTCTTACACAGAATAACAACCAACATCTCCAACCACTGTGTTCTACTTACACACTAGAACAACCATCATCTCCAACCACAATGTTCTACTTACACAGTAGGACAACCAACATCTCCAACCACTATGTTCTACTTACACACTAGAACAACTGACATCTCCAACCACAATGTTCTACTTACACACTAGAACAACCAACATCTCCAGCCACAATGTTCTACTTACACACTAGAACAACCAACTTCTCAAACCACTGTGTTCTACTTACACACTATAACAACTGACATCTCCAACCACAATGTTCTGCTTACACACTAGAACAACTGACATCTCCAACCACTACGTTCTGCTTACACACAGAAGAACAACCAACATCTCCAACTACTATGTTCTAGTTACAAAGTGGGACAACCCACATCTCCAACCACTATGTTCTACTTACACAGTAGGACAACCAACATCTCCAACCACTGTGTTCTACTTACACAGAATAACAACCAACATATCCAACCACAATGTTCTACTTACACAGAATAACAACCAACATATCCAACCACAATGTTCTACTTACACAGAATAACAAACCAACATCTCCAACCACTGTGTTCTACTTACACACTAGAACAACCATCATCTCCAACCACAATGTTCTACTTACACAGTAGGACAACCAACATCTCCAACCACTATGTTCTACTTACACAGTAGGACAACCAACATCTCCAACCACTGTGTTTCTACTTACACAGGAGAACAACCAACATCTCCAACCACTATGTTCTACTTACACAGTAGGACAAACCAACATCTCCAACCACTATGTTCTACTTACACAGTAGGACGACATTTAACAACCAGCATACTCCTCTACAATTTGCGTTCTACAAACATTCACTGAAGACAACAAAATACTCTTCATCCTCTGTTCTGCATACTATTCAAGAAGTAACGACATGCGCTTCAAACAATATTTTCTTCTTGAAAACCCTTAAAACAGCTTCTTCTACCATTATGTCTAGCGTATATATTATACATGAGAAACCAACAGGCGTTTTAAACGTTGTGTTCTGCATACAACACCTAGACATTCAACATACGTTTCAACAAATACATCTTCATACACATGCGGGGCGGTGGGGTAGCCTAGTGGTTAAAGCGTTCGCTCGTCACGCAGAAGCCCTGGGCTCGATTCCCCACATGAGTACAATATATGAAGCCTATTTCTGGTGTTCCCCGAGTTGATGTTGCTGGAATATTGCTAAAAGCGACGTTAAACCGAACTCACACACTCACATACATATGCATACATTACGTTTTCGTGAGAGGTCATATTTGTCAAAAGAATGAATACGAGTGTGTGTGAATTTATGTTTATAACAGCAAGCGTTAAGTACATGAGTCATAATGAAAGAATGACAATAACGCAGAGTACCTACCATTTGCAGCCACGGCCATAGACAGTGTCAAGCCCAGCAACATCTTCCATCCCATTACTTGAAAGCGCTGAGGCCTGAAATGTCATACATGACAACTACTTGCATGTCCAAAGCACAGCCGTCACGTTTTAGCAAGTTCGCTACAGATACACCTGTTGTTTGTACATGGGTATCCATCTTGGATTGAAGACACTGTACATAAAACAATACATCTCCTTGAGGGATCTTGAAGACAAATTGTTTTTGTCACATTTTAGAATCTGATTATTACTGAAGGAAGAAAATATGGGAACGTTACAGTCTTTCATATCTGGTTTGATTATTAATATTTATGAAGAAACAACAAACGTGTTCAGTGTTTCAGATTAGGTATAATTGTAATTGTTCCATTTGTTAAACTTTTCAGAGTTAAGAGATACGTAATTCCAGATGTGGTTGAATGTTAAATGCTCATATGATAAATATAAGTTTCAAATTCAAATTTTGGTATTAATGGAATCTTCTAATTTCCACACAATCTTCTGATCACCTCACACAAGGATCTTACAATGATAAGCAGATATTTTCATTTATCTTGCCTCACGCATAAATGTCGTTTTCTAATTGGCGGAGCACTCTTCTATTATTTTCAATGTACCCCGCTTACAAGCGAGAAACATTTTCTATGTACCCTCTGGAAATGCCGAACTCATTTGGTACTTCGTAGTGGTAATTCTTTATCTCGAATAACATTGAATCACGTATGTTGTACGGAAATTACCGATATTTTGCGAATGCAAATCGATGGAAGTGAGATCACTCTAAATTTGTTTTTCTTGTCGTCTGGTACTTTACTACAATCCGATACCCGTGCTCCAAACAGTTCAAAATTACCATTGAGGTGTTTGGTAAGATAAATACGTTGTTCACTGGTCCCTCGGAGCACATGGGTTGATGTACCCTCGATGTTCCTTTATGTTCGGGCTCAGGGAACATAAACAAACATCGAGGGTACATCAGCCCATGTCCCCTCGAGACAAGTGAACAACGTATATTGTCTTGCCTACATTCTACATTAATCAGTATTTTGAATGAGCATATATCCCAGTTGAGTGGGTCGCTGTGCATATTGTTGATCACTGGATTGTCTGGTCCTGATTCGAATAGTTTAAAACCGCCGCTATATACTATGTAGTTGGACTTTTGCTGAGTGCGGCCTAAAACAACACAGAAACAAACAGCATATCACCAATTGTCATTTTACCACGTCTCGAGTATAGGCCTCGATGATTCAACATTACACCATTTACCTCGAAAGCTTTCGAACTCGTGTTTGCTTAAATTCATTCATGCCGTACACGGGGATACGGGATACAGGGATCAGACGTCGCAGTTTGCTGTGAAGAGCTGTCTCCGTTGTCCGCTAAATCCATGTTCACTTGGTGATTCAGTGAAAGTGGTAAACGTGAAATACATGCATTTTCCCCAAACCTACACGACACGCCGTGAAGGGGCGGCGTGAGTGTGGGAGATGAAGCATTATTACTTTTGTGAGCATTTTGGGGACAGTTTATCCATTTTGATCATTTCAGATAAAGTACCATAGAGTGAGAGAGTGAGAATGGTTTTACGCCGCTTTTAGTAATATTCCAGCAATATCACGGCGTGGGACACCAGAAATGAGCTTCACACAATGTACCCATGTGGGAATCGAACCCGGTCTTCAGCGTGGCGAGCGAACGTTTTAACCACTAGGCTACCCCACCGCCCCAGAATGGACGGAAGTACACTGTAAAAATGACTGTTTATGTATTAAATGCAAAATTAGTTTGAGTACCATCTTTTTGGTCAAGTTTTACCCATATTGCTGTAAATATACCTGTTAAAAGCAAAGGTTTGCAATGGTGGAGCTATGTGTACTGTCTGATATGCTATGGCTGATAGCACTAGGTAGATATAATATAAGTACAGAGATGCATTGTAAACACCATGTTTATTTCGTCTTAGCAATACATGAATATTACCAATACTGTGACATAGCTGTAGAACACAGCCTCCTCTATTCACAGTGAATGTAAACTGTGGTTGTAGCAATATGCTACACACTCTGTATAGCCAGAACTATAAAAAACACTGTATGATAAGGGATTCACAAAGTGTCAAAGTCCTTTCGTTAGCCCACTGAAAGTGACACGATGTGAGCAAACTGCACACTCTAAATGAATTACTGTTCAGAAAACAGTCCACCAAAACTCAATCTCTGACCGAGGCCACGATCCTGTTGTGAACAGCTGAAACTGTTACAAAATGAATAGCTAGAACTATTGACATATATAATATTCAACAATCAATATAACACTAATCGTCTGTCAGAAAATAGAAAGTCTAATTTCTCAGTCACTGAATGACATGGTATTCATATGCAGACTTGAACACTTCTTGTACAGCCTTGTCCAGGCCTACTTCGTCAGGTGAAAACCCTGAAAAAAATAAAATCCCAATGAGACCGAATTGTATAGTGTAAATTGTAAAAAATAATAAGTAACAAAGACATGTTTTCATTACTGTGACCCTTAAATATGAGAGAACATGGGTACCCTTCGTGTCTAAAAGTGCCTTAATTTGAAACGTTTTGTCCCAGGAACTACAGAAACCGCACGCTTACTGGATGGGCATAACGATGGGGCATAACAATGAGCTATTATATTAATCTTACTTATGTTGATATGGAACCTGTTAGTCTACCATTTCCTCTGTCGGATCCAGTTTCTTTTTCCGTGCACATAAAGGATGAAATATCTGCATCAAGTCCCTGTGACTTTAGGGTATTCAACTTTACACAAGAGGCTAACCACACCACACGATAACATTCACTGCCACGTTGTACCATTACCCATCAGAAAGGTAGCATAACTAGAATGTTGCGATCCGAAAATCACAGACACAAAGACAGATTTTCCTTGTACTATCAGGTTCATTATTACTTTTACCTTTGAGAGATGCTACTATCATACTACTTTATGAGTAGATGTCAAACAAACAGTCAATGGCCATTAATTTCCGTGATATCATACTTCACATTCCACACTTTCCGATACATTTGACATACCTCCTTTTCTTGCGTCTCCTTTCTTCAGCGACCTGGTGATGTCAAACAAACAGTCAATGTTTCTCCTGGGCACTGGTCCGTAGATCTTTGCCTTATGAGCTTTTAACTCTTCACCAGGAACACTTCCGAGATTCTATTCCGCCTCAAAAGGGGTATTATGAGCCATTTCACCAGACGTCTGGATGGCGAAACAAAATACCCAGAGTTCCTTGGCTATTTTCAAACGCCGTATGTATAGACAGCGAAGGGTAGTTCTAACCACCTGTGTTTAGTATATGCATATTTTATGTTAATATTTAACTTAAAGGGCTATATACGTCCTTAATCAGTAAGTCATTAGAAGTCTTTATTACTTTGAGATATTGTACTCATGCCAATAATGGTTGTCATCCCCTGCCCACCCCATATACACACACCTCACACACCTCACCCCACACCCTCCAATTAAAAAATTGAAAGGGGATGACAACCATTATTGGCATGAGTATAGCAAAACTCCGCAATATGTTTTGACGTTGTTTATTTCAGCAGAACAATCACAATAAACATATACATTACGTAATTACCTAGTGTTCATAAAGGTTAAATCATCGTCCCAGGAGACTACTTTTACCAGGCAGGCTCCTCACATTATATGTTTTAGCACCCTCTTACGAAACATGTTTAAAACGCTGAGTTAACAGATGTAGGCGATCTAAACACCTATTTTTATAAACAGTGTAAAATGTAAACACAGTTGCAAACAGCGTTGGACTGAAGCCATTCGTTGCATGTACATGTAGTAGTAAATAATAGTTCGCTTATATGGCGCTCACATCCAGGCACATTGCCTGCTCACGGCGCGACGTACATTACTATTCCCGGTCATAGGACACTATCGTACCTTCCGATACTTTTTCAACTCCATGGGGATCATACAGCCATGCTGCCTATTAGGCGCAATAAACTAAACACTCACGTTGCCAGCACACCCATTTTACAGCTGGTTGAACTGAGACAATATGGATGTAAGCATCTTGTCCAAGGATACTACGCAAATGTGCCCCCTCGGGACCCGAACCTAGGTGCCTCCACCGGGGATCGAACCCGGGTCTTCAGCGTGATAGGCAGACGCCTTACCACTGCACTATTGCGCGTACACTTACACTCATCCCGACAAGAGGTTTCATACGTAGGTAAATACTTACATCCAATTGCAAATGCTACGATTATTCACCAATGAGTGTTTCAGACAAGATCCTTTGAAATAATGCACAATAATATTCCTTGGATGGAGCCTTTGTTTGAAATTAATTCATATCATAAACCATCGAAACGTCAACACGTTTTAACTACAACAGCTTAATGTAAGACTTTTCCGTCTCCTATCTTCGCAACCCCTTTGTAGGTCAAGGGATCTTTAGCCTCGTTTTCAATGTTGGGAGGTGGGTAAGGGCGAGTGTCAAACGTAACATGTATTTATATCTCAAATTTACATTACCGGGTCGTGCTTTGCCTGCAAAATGCATCATTGCCGTGAATTTTACAAAAAAGATAAGTATTTAATTTGATATTTCATTCTTTCCCCATGTCATATATTGTTGGACTAGCACGGTGTGTACCTGTAGGTTATGTCAAAATACGTACACAGTGGATGTTGAAAATATGTTTTTGTCAACAAAAACTTCACTCTCTCACTCAACTAAGATTATAAGATAATTTAATGACAAAGATACCTTGGGTACTACAGTGAGTGAGTGAGTTTAGGTTTACGCCGCTTTCAGCAATATTCCAGCAATATCATGGCGGGGACACCAGAAATGGGCTTCACACATTGCACCCATGTGGGGAATCGATCCCGGTCTTCGCCGTTATGAGCTCTCGCTTTAACCACTGGGCTACCCCACCGCGCCAGGGCACTGCAGACAGCAACCGTTTAATAATATCAGTCAGAAAACGAAATACCTAGTTAATTGTGATTGTTATAATAAGTATGCTTTTAGTACTACTTTTAGCCTGACCTGACGTAAGCTTCACGCATTGTAGACATTGCCGGAAATATCTTTAACTGGGCTTTTCTTTAACCAAACCTTAACAACAAAACCTAACACCCCAACTATCAATATATTAAGACACGTTAATGTCAGTCCTGTCGTAGGTATAATTGTGTATTGGTCACCCGAAGAAATTCAAAAGGTCATGGGTGGTGTTGTTTACAAGAATGCAAAGCGGCGATGGACCCATGACGATCCGAGTTAGAATTGATCTTCAGTAACCCGTGCTTGTCGTAAGAGGCGACTAACGGGATCAAGCGGTCAGGCTTGTTCACTAAGACTAACTATCCGGGTTAGAATTGATCGTCAGTAACCCATGCTTGTCGTAAGAGGCGACTAACGGGATCGGGTGGTCAAGCTCGCTGACTTGGTTGACACATGTCATCGTACCCCAATTGTGTAGAGCGATGCTCATGCTGTTGATCACTGGATTGTCTGGTCCAGACTCGATTACTTACAGACCGCCGCCATATAGCTGGAATATTGCCGAGTGTGGCGTTAAACAACCAACCAATCAACGGTGAAGTCATGCAGTACATGGGCTGGTTTAGCTTGGACTGTGATGGTCTTTCCTTGTCCTGGCTTGCCGTTCTGGTGGTCTGTCCGCGCTCTTCCCCTGTCTGCTGGTTCCCAGCTATCTCTCTCTGTCTCCAGCTTTTCCATACCCTATCCGCTGTTAAAGGTAGATGAATGACTAACACTCTGCTTAGGTCGACAATTCTCATAGACGTGATCTGCTTGGCCATATTTTGACGAGCTTCACATATTTCGGACAAGTGAACACCATAAAAGTGTTCCAATATGTTATGATTAGATGTATATTTGATGTATCTGTAAAACAATATGTGATTTACACACGAGTGTGCGATTGATATCTGTTCCCTTAACTCTTTCACAGACACAAGCAGGTGTTTGTGTTTTGTGTGTTTGTGTGTGTGTGTGTGTGTGTGTGTGTGTGTGTGTGTGTGTGTGTGTGTGTGTGTGTGTGTGTGTGTGTGTGTGTGTAGTGTGTGTGTGTGTGTGTGTGTGCGTGAATAATGAAGGGCGCAATCTATCGGTAGCTCTACTACTTTAAAGTTGTAAAATTTTCGTTGAAACATATACAACTATATGTGTTTCACGAACTTTCTTAACAATTTTGAAAAACAACAGGCTGTTGAAATGTCATTATTACGTTCTTTAACGTCCGATACATTATGTTACAGATCATGGCACATTTTATTCAAATTGCCAATATTGAAATCCACCTGCCACTTAACGTCAATGATTTTCACGTGCAAGTCGTTCTATCTATCGAAAGTGGAGGACAATACACATGCATTTATGCTTTTCACGGCCGTTCACTGTTCGCAGCTTGACATGAAACGTTTTTGACACTTGCTGAAAGGGGTCAGGCTATATGCCTTTTGGAATTGGTCAAACTCAGCGATTACATGTAATACTTAAATGAATAATGGACTTACTGTATGTCAGTAAATGTAAAAACTGTTTTCTACTTTGGGGAATATGGGTTTGGATTAGCAGAAGCACAGCTGCTGCATTTTGCTATCATTGCAGGTTTCTCTTCAGAATAGATTAAACTGTGCAGAGAGAATGTGGCTCGTTTAAGGAAATTTAACGTTTTCGAATAGCTTTGAAAGAATGTACCTGACGTGAACTTCCACCCTTGACGTTATTTGTAGACTTTTTTCAACTGTAAGGACATCAAAACCTCATATGATCAGGTACTAGTAACATAACGTGTCGACTTGTAGACTGGCAACAGTGTTGTGTGTGTAGTTTCGGTGATAGAGTTTATACAGGGGTACCCTAATGGCTAAAGCGTTCGCTCGTCAGGCCGAAGACACGGGTTCGATCTACTGAAGTCAATTTATACCATAACTACCCGGAAATTGGAAAAATTGGTTTTGTTGGTCATAGCTGCAACAAGCATTCTCGATGTTGAAGAAGTATGGGTGGGGTTTGGTACCGGAAAACACATCTGCTATATTGTAATTCATGAACTTGCATCAGGTCTGGGTCCTGAGAAAAGTAAATCCCTTCCAAGGTTTCACAGCTTCACAGCCTGTGACAGTGTGTCATCCTTTGATAGAATTGAAAAGAAGACCTCGTGGAATGAATGGAACGCTTTTCCTGAACTTACAGGCACCTTTATTCCCCTCGCCTGTCCACCACTTGAAATCACTAATGCACAGACTCATCAGCTTGAGAGATTTGTTGTGCTGCTGTATGACAGAGCAAGCAACCTCATAAAAGTGAATGAAGTAAGAAATCATTTGTTCGACACGAAGGGGAGAACACTGGACAATATTCCCCCAACAGAATCAGCTTTGATCCAACATATAAAGGGAGCTGTAAATCTGGCGAGTTGTGTTTGGGAGCAATCCCTGATGAAATCGCAGGAGTTACCAAGGCCTCTGGATAGGGGCTGGCAATAACTCTCTAGGGGAGAGCTTGGACCTATATGGACAACTCTTCTGGTGGCATGAAAGAGCTGTCATACTGGTCCAAGTGCGTAAAAGCATTTCTCACGTGCACTGCACTTTTCTGATTCAGTCAAACTAGACTACAATAACACTCAAGACGTGATTGCGTAACCTTCCACTGATTGATGAGATAGCTACTTTTACATTGATGTTGAAATGAAACATGTTTGCGTTGATTTTGATATGTTTTGTTATAAGTGATCTATAGCCAACCTAGCTCATACATTATACATGTAAGTAAATCTAATGATATATTCCTTCAAATAAACTTCCATCTGTTCTCACAATATTCTAGATACATAATTTATGAGGAATTAAAATTGAGTTAAAATAACATTTTTATGGAAAATTCTTTTTTCCCTACTCCCACCCCCACCCCCAAAAATGTAAAATGGCCAAATTCTGCGAGGCTTCTCGTATTGAATTTGCAAAGAAATGATAAAACATGTTAGATCATGGGATGATCTCATACTTATTTTACTGTTAGTAGTCTATATGGCGGCCATTTTGAAAAAATGGCCGCCAATTTTCCCATTTTCGGGTAGTCATGGTATAAACTGACTTCCGCAGACCTAACTGTCAAAGATAAAAGGCATGCGTAGATGGAAATTGATCAGCTATGAATTTCCTACAAATCGGTATATGACCTATGAGAATTGGCGAATTTTGAAAGAAGTTATGATGAACACAGTAAACAAAATAATATTTTTTTACTTTTCCCCAACATTAAGAAAAATATATAACATCTGCGAAGCCTCTCGATCTTTATTTAATAAGAAGGGCATAAGCTACAATCATGCCAAATTTCATGCTGGTAACACAAAGTGCACAATTTGATCAATTATCCGCTGGGCTACCAACCACCCGGGAGTACTAAAGAGAGTTAGCGGGTCAAAGAGAGAGGGAGACAGACACACACACACATTCACTCACTCACTCCACTCACTCACTCACTCACTCACTCACACTCACTCACACTCCTCACCCACTCACTCCTCTCACAGAGGTAAGGAGGAATTTAGGAATGAAGGAGGGATATCAGATCACTAATGACCGACCCTGACATCAACAAACACAGATCAAATGCAGACCTTTTATTTAGCGCTAGTCTTGCAAATCTTCAGACTATCCTGAAGTGAACTAACTGCATCATTGGAACTAATCCGGAAGATGTTACCAGGTTTTGAAGCAAGGCTGTAGACAGTGGAATTGGCCTCCACATCAGAGAGGGCGACAACAAATACCTCAGCTTTAGCATGCAGTCGACCAATGTTTGCATCGATAACCTCCCTATCCTTCTCTGTAGCGAACCCATCTGTGAACATGATGACCACGTTGTGAGCATTCGGTCGGTCGCCTTCTGACAGTGTGAAAACTGAATTAACAGCCACATTGATAGCCTCGCCAAAGTCCGTAGAAGAACCGCTTTCGTATGCCTCGTTCTTGATAGCTGCCAATACGCCTGACTTACTGTTGCTGTATTCATTCAAACTGAATACCACTCTGGCGTTTGTAGAAAACACCATATATGCAACATAATCAGCATAATAGTTAATGGTTAAAGGACTTATCAAACTCTCTTGAAATTGTGTCACTCTGTTAAAGGCGGTTTTGCCAACGGAGAGAGATACATCTTCCATGATGAGAATGTCTTGTCGATCTCGACCGCAAGCTGCAAAAAAGAAAACACGTGCAAAATACAAAGGTTGTTCCTTGTATGTTGATGAAGGGAGGTATCGATGGTGATTGTTTTTGTCTTTTATAAAGTGAGTGTTACAGAGTTTGTAGTGATGTCACTTAACAGCGCCATATAGCTGAAATATTGCTGAGTGCGGCGTGTTTCAGCTTTACACATTTAAGAAAGAAAGTTCACATTGTGGTGGTTTACTGGGGTCTGAACTCTTTGTTCCGGCGTTCACACAGGATTTTATCTTATATCGTTCAAAACGTTCATCCTCCAGTATTGACAGCTGCAGGTAACCAGGCTCAAATGAACAGTATCAACCCAGCTGTCGTTCATTTCCCGATGAAAGTCAGTATGTCGCGTGATTACGCTGTCAACAGAGTGGACAGTTACAGAACAGTCAATATATTTCAAGCCAATCACATCACGGATTTGCTCAAGTGAAACACTGCCTTCAACAAATACAACTTCGATCCTTATATACTGACAGTTACATGAATAATAACAAAACAACAAATCTGTAATCCTCAAAAGCAAACCACCTCAATGTTAAATACATTTCTTATATAAATTCGTGTTTTGTAGTGTAAGAGATAGGTTTTGTTAATTAAAATGACATTTTAACAGTTGCATGATTAAAAGCCAAACATTCCATTCAAATACCACATGAAATCATAATGAACATCAACGCTTACAACTTTAATCTTCAATCAAACCACCACAATGTGAATTTCGTATTTTGAAGTTTTAGGGATACTAATTCAACTGTGACGCACATTTTGGCGATTTATGTAACCAGCTAGTACTGAATGTAGTGACCCAATAGCGGTGTATACTTCACATTTACGCAAAACAAAGTAATTCCAATTCCATGAATAAATACAGAAATCCTCACTAATCAATGAGAGTTAATTTTATGAACATAATATCAGAAATGACGTTTAATCAACGCATATGGTTACAGTATTGTTTGGTTCATTTGCATTAAATAAACTACTGACAAACATGCGGCGCATGAATACTGAGAGTGAGCAACATTCAAAATGGAAACTGCAAGAAATGAACGCCTCGTACAAAGCAGATACATATTGCCGGATTAATTTGGGTTTGGATTTTTCACATTGTATATGAAATTACAGTTGTTGAAAATGCCTTGTGACATCATGCCACTTGTTGGGTCTGCAATGTTTGACGTGAATTGGGACTGGGAGGACGCTCTCAGAAGGTCAGTTTAATATGTTGACATTTTTCAGGATAATTACTTCATGTAGTGTGAACGTGTAAGTACGTGTTCTAATGAAACCTTCTGTGAAAAGGAAAGGTTAATTCATTATCCGACATTGCCGATGCTGAAGATTGTTTTAAGCTGGAGGAACAATAGAAAATGGTTCCACACAGGGATTCTACATGGAAAGTAGTTCCGGTCAGAAATCGTGCAAATTGTAAGTTGGGATCAGCAAATACAGCAACCAAATCAGCGAGAACCCTCCAAACTCCAAAATAAGTTGTTTAAGAAATACAGTTCGCTCTACCACCATGTATAGTGTAATAAAACACAATTTCGCCCTGAACTATTATAGTTAAAAGTACGAGGACGCTTGCGTGGTAGAGCGAACTGTATTTCTTTTCAAAGATGCCAAATTTAATACTTTCTAAGGATAATTACGATTAATTTAAGGCAGAAAACAAACGACGGTGACGGTGACCTAAATTAAGAATCCTCGCACAGGGCTAACAGGCGCGCTGTTCTATTGATGTGTCTGCCCCCTTTGTTAAGACAAACGTTACCAGAAAAAACAAATGATAACAGTTTGATGACGGTTTACGTTCGGATTAAATATCTTCTCTGAATAATTAAATCAGCGAGAACCCCCAACTCCAAAGTAAGAAGTTGTATACAGATAACATTTGTTACAGTTTTACACAAATGTAGATAACCATTGATACAGTGTTTGTGATATGCAGATACCTATGTTGCAGTGCTATACTTGTACATTAACGTACGATGTTGCACATACATAGATAAAGTTTGTCATAATCCAATACAAAAACTCTATTCGAGAAATAATATCTCTTAGAATGTCCGTTCTTGATGAATATTTGTTCACAGTACAATATGACGTCACAGGGTACACATCAGGTCACAGTTTACGCAGTATATATACTAGTGTGGGGAGAGGGTCAACTTATCCGTGTCCCCAACTGAGAAAGTCTGAGGCCTACATCATCCCGGGTATCTTCCTACTTCCTACATAGTGCACACATGCTTAAATACTCGGCGTCACTAATGAAGGGTCAAGCTGTTCGTAACACTGTTTCCTAAAAATTGCAAAATCTTCCTTTTGAGTATTTGAAATATATACAACTGATTGTTTTACAAACTTTCTTCACAATTTGGAAAAATACATCAGGCCCTTGTAATGTCAATATTATGTTCTTTAACGTCCGATACATTCTGTTACACATGGCACATTTTTATTCAAATTGTCAATATGGAAATCCACATGCCACTTAATGTCAGTGATTTGCACGTGCAAGTCGCTCTAACCATGGAAAGTGGAGGACAATACACATGCATTGAGGCTTTTATGGTTGACCCTCTTTACTCCAAGACGACAAAGCAAGGCTTCATAGGGCCAGGATTGTCACGGAATTGCCTAGGCAGCAGGGTGGAGAGCGGATGGAGTGACCAGCATGCTCCCAAGACCTCAACCCAATTGAGCATGCCTGGGACGAGGGACGAGGTACGAACTCGTTCGACGTGTGTACACACGTCACCCATCACCCATCACCAGTGAATTTCTCAGGACTCCTCAGAGATCTAGTAGAGGAATGGAATGCAATTCCACAAGCTTTCTATATGAACTTGATAAGGAGCATGAGAACAAGGTGCACCTGCGTCTTGGACGTGGGAGGAGGGCACACAAGATATTGAATGACCGAGTGCTTCATGTTTGTCATTTTCGTTTTGGGGGGCTGGTCTATACAACTGATAATTGCTAGTGCTGTTTGAACTGTCTGTATGTCACGATATGTCACGTTTGTCAACATTATGATGACACTCTTAGTGTTATTATTTCTGAGAAACATGTCTGTACATATATATCATTTGACCCTTGACAACTATCAATGACGCCCAGTAAATGATAATTAAAAGAGACGTAAAATCAAACTCATTCCAACACTGCCAATGTTAAACTTACTTGTACAGTTCCGACCTGTGAAACCGGGAGCACAGGTGCACTTGTACTCAAGTTTGCTTGACTTCCCTGAGTCTCTGCATGTGCCTCCATTAGCACATGGATTGCTAGCACAAGGATCATTGTTGACTGCAAATTGAAACATAAATGCCTTTCAAAATGAGAACAACTACTTAATCAGGGTCATGGTTTTAAATACACGGGGCGGTTTTTGAAAAGTGATTATCAGACTGTAGATCAACATGACAGTTTTGAAACGTGATTATCAGACTGTAGATCAACATGACATTTTTAAAACGTGATTATGAGACTGTAGATCAACATGACAGTTTTGAAACGTTATTATCAGACTGTAGATCAACATGACAGTTTTGAAACGTGATTATCAGACTGTAGATCAACATGACAGTTTTGAAACGTGATTATCAGACTGTAGATCAACATGACAGTTTTGAAACGTGATTATCAGACTGTAGACAGGGGATGGTAGACAGGATAAAAGTGTGTGCCAGTATTTTTTTAGACGTGATTATCAGGGTGTGACCGGTATGAGAGTTTCTAAAGGTTGATAATGAGGGTGTGGACGGTATGACAGTGTATGTCAAGTCTCAACCTGTAACATGGCCGAAATTATTTCATCTGAAAACTTTGATTTTGTGTATAACACGTCCATATTTATGTAAGTGAGAAAGTGAGTATGGTTTTACGCCGCTTTTAGCAATATCCCAGCAATATCACGACGGGAGACACCAGAAATGGGCTTCACACATTGTACCCATATGGGGAATCGAACCCGGGTCTTCGGCGTGACGCGCGAATGCTTTAACCACTAGGCTGCCCCTCCGCCTCAATATTTATGTAAAATCCAACCGATAAGAGACATTTAATAGATTAACTCAACGACAAGCGAAATTCATGCAACAAGCTGTATTATCTGCCTGTGGCCTTTCTCCCAAATAAATTGTCTGTCTCGGTTACAAGACGTACATACATTGATGAATTGCTCACAGCATTGACACCTAATGTGTTAATACCGTCCTGATACTTACAACATTGGTCAATGCTAAAACTTACAAAAACAGAATCCTGATCTTCTGTGGGACGTCTTGAGATAATATATCTCTTTATTGCCACACATCCTCGTGGAGATCGTATACGGCCTGTAGCATTTCCTCACCCAGACCTTGTTGCACATCGTGGATTTGTTCCCGGTTTTCCCTTAAAGAAAACTGAAAAGCTACATTAAATTCAAATGCATGTAATATGGTGCATTAAATTGTGCTCACTATTTACTTGCAGTTCAGAAGATCTTAATGAACAATACTTGTAAGAGACAGAGCGAGCGAGTTCCTGATAATGCTAACATTACTTTTAAGGCAGATTGCACAGTGGTACAAACACATGTCATTGCATCAACACAACACAAAAACATTAACGCGTAACATCAGAAGCTACAGGGCTTCGTCGTACATCTGTGATATCACACACAATCACACATCTAACCACCCTGTAACCCCATGTTGTCCCAAACTATCACACCATCCAACCACAATGTAACCCTATGTTCTCCCAAACTATCACACCATCCAACCACAATGTAACCCCATGTTCTCCCAAACTATCACACCATGCAACCACAATGTAACCCCATGTTCTCCCAAACTATCACACCATCCAACCACACTTTGTGACCCTATGTTCTCCCAAACTATCACACCATCCAACCACAATGTAACCCAAAGTTCTCCCAAACTATCACACCATCCAACCACACTGTTGACCCCTATCTTATCCCAAACTATCACACCATCCAACCACACTGTGACCCCATGTTCTCCCAAACTATCACACCATCCAACCACAATGTAAACCCCATGTTCTCCCAAAACTATCACACCATCCAACCACAATGTAACCCCATGTTCTCCCAAACTATCACACCATCCAACCACAATGTAACCCCATGTTCTCCCAAACTATCACACATCTAACTACACTGTAACCCCATGTTCTCCCAAACTATCACACATCTAACTACACTGTGACCCCATGTTCTCCCAAACTATCACACATCTAACTACACTGTGACCCCATGTTCTCCCAAACTATCACACATCTAACCACACTGTGACCCCATGTTCTCCCAAACTATCACACATCCAACCACACTGTAACCCCATGTTCTCCCAAACTATCACATCTAACTACACTGTGACCCTATGTTCTCCCAAACTATCACACATCTAACTACACTGTGACCCCATGTTCTCCCAAACTATCACACATCTAACCAACTGTAACCCCATGTTCTCCCAAACTATCACACATCAACTCCACCACGTGACCACATGTGACCCCATCACTCATTCTCACACAATGTTATCACACACACACCATGTAAACACAATGTGACCCTATGTTATCACACACAATCCATCACATGTTACCATGTAATCCACACAATCACACCATGTAACCACATCTGACCCTATATCACACACCATCACACAATGCAACAACACCCTATGTCCCACAAATCTACATGCAGTTGAGAAGAGTGAGTGGCGACGGTCTTACCTCTTCTGTAGACAGGGATTTGGGTGCCACATCGATTGGTTCCTCCTGGATCCCGGTTAAGCAGTTCCCATTTCCCGGGGCCGCATACCAACCAGGTGTTAGTTTATAGTCGTCGATAATGATTGGTCTTCCTGATGTCTTTGGGTCGCGATTCTCGATGTTCTCAAGTAGTGTATAGTTCTTGCATGGATCTGTCCGGAAGGTATGAACACAGATGTTTAGGAACTATGTACCAGGCAATCTGTTTAGACTTGGTTGGTCGGTTGGTCTGGTGTGTAACGCCGCACATCAGCAATATTCCAGCTATATGGCGGCGGTCTGTAAATAATGGAGTCTGGACCAGACAATCCAGTGATCAACATCATCTACGCAATTGGGATACAATGAAAGACTAGGCCTACCTGCTGTAACTGGCGACTGTGCAGCACTCAGACATGGTCTCGGCATATACTTATATATTGCCTAACTGGTAAACAATTACAGTAAGTACTACAGACATGTAGCTGGAGTACAGCTGAAAGCGGCGTTAAACAACAAACAAACACACCAAGTTCTAACTATACTTTTGTGAACAACAGGTGCTGGACATTTGGCTAGAATTCAGATGACATTTTGAATAGAGTTTTGTTAGAATGAGGGGGTCAAGTGGTTGGAAATCGGAATTCCAAGCAGTTAGATGTAATCATGTTACCAATAAAATCGAAGGACATTATCCCGAGGTGTGGACAGAATGGCCTTCTTTAGTACAGCCAGGTTACTTCATGTCATTTTGCAGACACATTATAACCTGAGTGTTCACTTAGTACCTTAACAAGGCTACACGTCATGATAAATATGGTAGAAATGTACACAGAGTAAGGTGAGATTGTGAGTGAATCCTGTCCTTCGCGGTATCAAAACTCTAAACACTTAGGAGTGAAATCTGATCAGCATCTGAGCATGAAACACCACGTGACCCAGTGTGCTAAGCATAATCTTCATGATATTGGAAAGCTACGAACATCTCTCACAAATGATTCATACTGATGTATCTCTCGTCTTCGCTCGTATTGACTATGACAACAACCTCCTTGCTTAAGTAAAGCAAATCTTCGGACTTCAGAGTTTACGTGTGGCTTACAAATGTTACAACCATCCTGCACCATCATACCTCAGAGAACCCTCCACTAGATCAACATCTTAGTCCTCTCAGAACCCTCCACTCACAAGATCAACATCTTAGTCTGCTGCTCCTCACAGAACCCTCCACTCACAAGATCAACATCTTAGTCTGCTGTCCTCACAGAACCCTCCACTCACACGATCAACATCTTAGTCTGCTGTCCTCCCAGAACCCTCCACCCCACCTCCCACTCACAAGATCAACATCTTAGTCTGCTGCCCTCAGAGAACCCTCCACTCACAAGATCAACATCTTAGTCTTCTGTCCCTCACAGCCCTCACAGAACCCCACTCTCTGCTGCAAGATCAACATCTTAGTCTGCTGCCCTCAGAGAGAACCTCTCCACTCACAAGATCAACATCTTAGTCTACTGTCCCTCACAGAACCCCTCCACTCACAAGATCAACATCTTAGTCTGCTGCCCTCACAGAACCCTCCACTCACAAGATCAACATCTTAGTCTGAAGCCCCCAGAGAGAACCCCCACTCACAAGATCAACATCTTAGTCTACTCCCCTCACAGAACCCCCCACTCACAAGATCAACATCTTAGTCTACTCCCCTCACAGAACCCTCCACCCTCAGGATCAACAACTGAGTCTGCTCTCCTGACAAAATCAACATCTTATTCTGCTCTCCTTACAAGATCAACATCTTAGTCTACTGTCCTCACATACCTCTCCACTCACAAGATCAACATCTTAGTCTGCTGCCCTCACAGAACCCTCCACTCACAAGATCAACATCGTAGTCTGTTGCCCTTGCCCTTACAAGATCAACATCTTAGTCTACTGCCCTAAAGACAACTCCTGCCTCACAAGATCAACGTCTTAGTCTGCTGCCCTCAAAGAACCCACCACTCACAAGATCAACATCTTAGTCTGCTGTCCTCACAGAACCCTCCACTCACAAGATCAACAACTTAGTCTGCTGTCCTCACAGAACCCTCCACTCACAAGATCAACATCTTAGTCTGCTGCCCTCACAGAACCCTCCACTCACAAGATCAACATCGTAGTCTGTTGTCCTTACAAGATCAACATCTTAGTCTACTGCCCTAAAGAAAAAACTACACTCACAAGATCAACATCTTAGTCTGCTGCCCTCAAAAAACCCACCACTCACAAGATCAGCATCTTAGTCTGCTATCCTTAGAGAACTCTCCGCTCACAAGATCAACATCGTAGTCTGATGCCCCCATAGAACCCTCCACTCACAAGATCAATATCTTAGTCTACTGTCCTCACAGAACCCTCCACTTACAAGATCAACATCTTATTCTGCTCCTCCTTACAAGATCAACATCTTAGTCTGCTGTCCTCACAGAACCCTCCACTCACAAGATCAACATCTTAGTCTGCTGTCCCTCACAGAACCCTCCACTCACAAGATCAACATCTTAGTCTGCTGTCCCTCACAGAACCCTCCCACTCACAAGATCAACATCTTAGTCTGCTGCACCTCATAGAACCCTCCACTCACAAGATCAACATCTTAGTCTGCTGTCCTCACAGAACCCTCCACTCACAAGATCAACATCTTAGTCTGCTGTCCTCACAGAACCCTCCACTCACAAGATCAACATCTTAGTCTGCTGCACTCACAGAACCCTCCACTCACAAGATCAACATCTTAGTCTGCTGTCCTCACAGAACCCTCCACCACTCACAAGATCAACATCTTAGTCTGCTCTCCTGAGACAAAATCAGAACATCTTATTCTGCTCTCTTACAAGATCAACATCTTAGTCTACTCCCCTCACAGACCCTCCGCTCACAAGATCAACATCTTAGTCTGCTGTCCTCACAGAACCCTCAACTCACAAGATCAACATCTTAGTCTGCTGTCCTCACAGAACCCTCCACTCACAAGATCAACATCTTAGTCTGCTGCCCTCACAGAACCCTCCACTCACAAGATCAACATCGTAGTCTGTTGTCCTTACAAGATCAACATCTTAGTCTACTGCCCTAAAAAAAACTCCGCTCACAAGATCAACGTCTTAGTCTGCTGCCCTCAAAGAACCCACCTCCTCTCACAAGATCAACATCTTAGTCTGCTGCCCTCATAGAACCCTCCCACTCACAAGATCAACAACTTAGTCCGCTATCCTCACAAAACCCTCCACTCACAAGATCAACATCTTAGTCTGCTATCCTCACAGAACCCTCCACTCACAAGATCAACATCTTAGTCTGCTGCCCTCATAGAACCCTCCACTCACAAGATCAACATCGTAGTCTGTTGTCCTTACAAGATCAACATCTTAGTCTACTGCCCTAAAAAACTCCGCTCACAATATCAGCATCTTAGTCTGCTATCCTTACAGAACTCTCCGCTCACAAGATCAACATCGTAGTCTGATGCCCCTCATAGAACCCTCCACTCACAAGATCAACATCTTAGTCTGCTATCCTCACAGAACCCTCCTCGCAGACCTATATCCTCTAGTTTTTCTTTTACAACAGCATCTAAAAGGAACTGTCTTCCAGATATCATCAGAACTGCTAACTGCTGTCCCTTCTGTCAAATCACAGCTCATGACTCACTTGTTTAATCCATCCTACAATTTCCAGCCTTAAACTTTCTGATAAAGCACATCATGATTGTGAGTTGTGCTATGTAAATGCGTGGATTTGTATGATTAGGTAATATTTTCAGTATTGCATGTCAGATTAATCGTTAATGTAAGGTCCACAGAATGAACTGTATCCAGTACAGCCCGTGTGACAGATATCCATCTCTGGCTATTGATATTGATACTAGAGATCGATAATCGTTGCTCGATTATCTATAAACATTGGAGACGAAATTAAAGCAAAATACCACAAATGCCACAAATGCATACATACTTCACATCACTGGTGAGTTGTGACATGGTTTGCATGGATTATCAACAAAACATAACTGAAACTGAAACTTAAAGTCCTAAATTCCTAAATGTGTAAACAATTATTTTACTAAACGTTTTTATCACAAAAGTAATTTTACGATATCATCGTTATCACAGTTTTAATATCGATATTCATAAATAAATTCCCAACTACGATATTTCCGATTATCGATCACTTTAGCCAGCACTACCCATCATTTGTGAGACGAATAAAAATTTCCTTGTTTACCTACAGGATGTTTCTCAAAACAAAGGAACAGTTAGGAATGCACAATACCACTTATGTAACAGATAGTATATTTGGGATCACACTCTCTCAGTAAAGTGGAGATTCTATTGCTTTGGTGGATTGACTACCATCCGGAATTCAAACCTGCGTCTGAGTGAGTGAGGCACCCAGTCACCAGTTACAGTCAGCGATCAAACCAACTCAGCCATCGCAGCTTCCGCAAAATGGAAGTCTGATGACTGGTAGGTAGGAAACTGCAGTACAGGCATTGATGGGCCGAAGGAAATTAATGTAGTTTAGGACTGTGAGACGGACTGTGTTGTTCCGTATTTCATAAACTAAAAGCAAAGAGTTAGTTGGTTCAGTGGGTTTGAGCATCAGTAACCGACTTACCCTGACTGTGGCAGGAATGACAGATGAACAGGAGAAGCAGAAGGGCTGCCTAGAAGAATCAACATTCGAAACAAGTAATTGTCTGCTCCAAAATTAAACAGAAACATTTTGTGAAAAATGCTTATCTTTTTCAAAAACGTTCACTGATATTTAAAATTTGCTTAATGGCGGGTACCATTAAGCAAATTTTAAATATCAGTGAACGTTTCTTACAGCTCGATATTGATTGATTTATTTGTTGATAAGCAAATAAGGGGATCCTCAACTGACAACTTTTCTTCGTTCTTGGTATGTTGAATGCTGGCATGTTACTGAGGACTGTTGCAAGAAATGTTGCTTGTCATCCTTCGACTGTCAGCCGATTGGTCAGAATCAGCCAGTTAGTGACGTTTAAAGACCGTCAGCGTTCGGGTCGACCGTCACAACTCTTAGGGAAGATACAGACCTTCCGTGTCACACGACCTCATCAGGTTATGCCAATAGCGCGATTACAGAGTGGCGTCCATGTCGTCGTTTGTCAAGTCGCCGAAAACCGGTCAGGTGTAAAGTCAGACGACCTATCAGATGTCCTCTATATTGGTGTCTATATTGGACCTATCAGATGTCCCCTATATTGGTGTCTATATTGGACCTATCAGATGTCCCCTATATTGGTGTCTATATTGGACCTATCAGATGTCTCCTATATTGGTGTCTATATTGGACCTATCAGATGTCCTCTATATTGGTGTCTATATTGGTGTGTCTATATATTGGACCTGTGTCCTCTATATTGACCTATCAGATGTCCCCTATATTGGTGTCTATATTGGACCTATCAGATGTCCCCTATATTGGTGTCTATATTGGACCTATCAGATGTCCTCTATATTGGTGTCTATATTGGACCTATCAGATGTCCTCTATATTGGTGTCTATATTGGACCTATCAGATGTCCCCTATATTGGTGTCTATATTGGACCTATCAGATGTCCCCTATATTGGTGTCTATATTGGACCTATCAGATGTCCTCTATATTGGTGTCTATATTGGACCTATCAGATGTCCTCTATATTGGTGTCTATATTGGACCTATCAGATGTCCTCTATATTGGTGTCTATATTGGACCTATCAGATGTCCTCTATATTGGTGTCTATATTGGACCTATCAGATGTCCCCTATATTGGTGTCTATATTGGACCTATCAGATGTCCCCTATATTGGTGTCTATATTGGACCTATCAGATGTCCTCTATATTGGTGTCTATATTGGACCTATCAGATGTCCCCTATATGTCTATGGTATCTATTGGTGTCCTATATGGGACCTATCAGATGTCCCCTATATTGGTGTCTATATTGGACCTATCAGATGTCCTCTATATTGGTGTCTATATTGGACCTATCAGATGTCCTCTATATTGGTGTCTATATTGGACCTATCAGATGTCCCCTATATTGGTGTCTATATTGGACCTATCAGATGTCCTCTATATTGGTGTCTATATTGGACCTATCAGATGTCCTCTATATTGGTGTCTATATTGGACCTATCAGATGTCCCCTATATTGGTGTCGTGACTGGTGGCCGAGCTCTATATTGGTGTTTGGCGCTACAGAATATCTTGGAGGAAATACCGTTTGGCGGAGGTTCACTGATGGTATGGAGGTGCCTTTCTGTAAACGTGATCCTGTGGTGATCAGACAAAATCTGATCTGTACAACAGTGCATCACATTTTGATGATCATCCCGTGATCACAAGGCCAGTCATCATGGACGACAATGGTAGGCTCCATCGTGCACGTACCGGTGGTGATTTCTCATGTCAAGTGTCGGTGGCTACTCTACCATAGCCTGATCTGAATCCCATAGAGAGTGTGTGGACATTATGTGTCGCAAACTTCGCTAGATATATTGGAACAAGCCCTCTATCCAAAATGGAACGCAATGCCTCACCGTCAAATCCAACGTCTGATACAGTACAGTTACTGAGGAGGCGGGTCAAGATGTTATTCTGTTTACGGAGGTTACACTAGCTATTGACATCGTGCTCGGTTACTGATAGTAATATCAATTCTTGAGGTTTTATTGCCAGAATCTTGAAAATGACCGGACGTGTTAACGTCAAGCGACCATAGTGATCAGCACTACAAATGACTTAATTCTTAATCATGTTTGCTGCAGCTCGTCCCATATGTATGGAATCCTGGAATTGACATTGTCGCGTTGTCGCCCTCGCGTTGTCGCCCTCTCAAATACAAGCAAAATGAGGCAAAATGAACCAAAGCGCGACAATGCGACATTTCGGCCATTTGTCGCATTGTCGCAATGTCGCATGTTGCTTTTTGAATAATATTTTTTATTCGTCCAAAGGGCGACAAAGCGACATAGCGACAATTTTCAAAGTCAAAATATGTCGCGTTGTCGCATGGTCGCCCTATCTAAGATGTGTAAAAAGCCTAAAATTGACTAAAACGCGACACGCGACAATGCGACAAATGGGCGAAATGTCCGCGTTGTTGCATTGTCGCGCTTTGGTTAATTTTGTCATTGCTTGTTTTGAGAGGGCGACAACGCGACATGCGACAACGCGACAATGCCCTTCTCGGATTCCATACATAAGTGTTTGATTGTGTTTATGTCTGGAATGACCGGAATGACTACTCCAATGGTCACATGCTCGAAGTTTTCATCAACACTAGAGTCGGGTCGTACTCGTCCATGAGAAGGAGGTTCTGTCGGAGTGCAGCAGTATAACACCAGGAGCACACCCAGAACGTCAACCCTGTAGCAACAATCGTTGTGACCCACTGAGGCAAACGACTGAGTCCCTTCAAAGTAGCTTTCTGCCACACACAGTCTCAATGGTCTGTGAAGTCTAGACAGAGTTTCGATTCATCAGTGAAGACTACTGGATTCTAGTCCAGGTCTGTTGAAACAACAAACTCAGCCCATCCTAAACGTGCCTGTCTGTGACGCCAGTTCATTGGAATCCGTGAGTGGAGACCAACCCCATGCCACACGCAATGCATGAGTGGAAATGGTTACGGCACTTCTGGTTCCACAAGGCATATCGGAATGTGGAGCAGCAATGAAGTCGTCATGCTGAACACATGTCTTCCGGGTGTGTGGTGAAACGCTGTCGACCACCTGAATGTCACTAGGTAGCTGATCCAAAAGTCTGATATCAATTTCATATGTCCTGTGGATGCTGCATCGACTGACACCAAAAACGAACGACGTCTTTGGCGCTGAGGAGTATAAGTGCATTCGGTTGCTGCAATTCACACTAGCAATTGTTGTAGTGCTGTTTGATAATGATGTGCAACGATTCCCTCACAATATACCAATTCACAGGTTTTGTGCACCGGGGTATTTCAGTCGTGTTGAATCATTTCATCATCGGGACTTTGCCCAAAAGCTTTGTAGTCATTTTAGCAGATGGACACCTTGGCGAAAATTCCCGTTCTTATTCTCCCTTCTCATCATCCCTCACCCTCCCTTCTCCCCTTTCATTATCCTCATCCTCCCCTTCTCCTTTTTCATTATCCTCATCCTCCCCTTTCTCCCTTTTCATTATCCTCATCCTCCCTCTCTCCTTCATCCCTTCCTCCTCCCCTCACCTCCTTCTCCTTCATCCTCCATTATCCTTTCCTCCCTTTCCATCATCCCCTCAACCCCTTTTCTCCTTCCTTTCCATCATCATCCTTCCCTCCCTTCCTCCCTTCCCTTCTCATCATCCTCATCCTTCCCTTCTCCCTTTCCCCATCCTCCTCACCCTCCCTTTCTCCCTTCCCCATCATCCCTCACCCTCCCCTTCTCCCTCCTTTCATCATCCCTCACCCTCTCCCTTCTCTCCCTCCTTTCATCATATCCTCACCTCCTCCTTCTCCCCTTCTTCATCATCCCCCACCCCTCCCCTTCTCCTTCCATCATCCCTCACCCTTCCCTCATCCCTCCCTCTCATCCCCCTCCTTCTTTATCCCTCATCCTCCCTTTTCCCATCCTCATTATCCTCCACGCCCCACTCCCTCTTCTTCCTTTCTCCATATTACCTTCCACGTCCCTTTCTCCATCCTCTCATCCTCATCCATCCTTCCTCCTCCTCCCTCATCATCCCTCCACCTTATACTTCCCTTTCTCCTTCCACCTTTTCTTCCTCCATCCTTCCTCCTAACCTTCCCCGCGTGCCGACGGATTCTCCATCCTCCTCATCATCCCTCACCCACTTCCCTTCTTCCGGAGGCGGATGCGCGAGGACACATTTTGGAGCAATAATTCTAAAAGATCTGTTTTCCTGTGCAAGCGGGCATCTCATTGTATTACTACTTGAGAGAGATCGATCTGTTTCATAAATTGTAACAATGTAATGTGAATGACAGATTGCTTCTTTTTAAATTGGTGCTTTGATATTTTCTATTTGTAAATAATAATGAAATGAACAAATATATTTAAAACACACATTTGGACTTAAACTGTATATAAATGCAGAATTGGGTTCAAACATTTGGACTTTGGACTTAAACTGTATATACTAGCCACATAAAGAAACTGTGCATTGTCAAAATATCATCCCAGTTGATAAGTACGATAACAATGTCAAAGGTACATATAAACTGTAATGGAGGGATCATGAGACCATAACAAGTCGGGAGAATTTCAATTGAAAAGTCAATCACAATGACGTCACGAGTCCACAAGCGGGACAGGGGTCTAAAGACCATGTCACAAGCTCAATAACGGGTATGTCCACCATCGGCATTGAGAACAGCAGTGCATCGACGACGCATAGAGCCTATCAAACGTGCAAGGAAGGCTTGTGGGATGTCACGCCAGATTCTCTCAAGTTCTGTTGCAAGGTCAAGGACGTTATCTGGCGGATGAGGAAGACGGCGTAGACGTCGATCCATCTCGTCCCAAACATGCTCTATCGGGGAGAGATCCGGTGAATTTGCAGGCCAAGGCAGTAAGTCAACGTTGTGGTGTTGCATGAAATCCATAGCAACCCTTGCCGTATGAGGGCGGGCATTGTCCTGTTGGAATGTTAACCCAGGGAAATGACGTTGCAGAAAAGGGAATTGCAACAGGTCGAAGAATCTGATCCCTGTAGTCCACACCCAGTTAAGTTGCCCTGAACAATCACCAAAGGAGTTCTTTGGCGTGCTGTTATTCCACCCCAAATCATCACGGAAACACCACCAAAGCGATTCCTCTCCAAGACACAGGCCTGTGCATAACGTTCTCCCACGCGTCTATAGGCACGTTAACGTCCATCACTATGGGAAATGTTAAACCTGAACTCATCTGTAAAACAACATTTCTCCACCAAAACAAGGGTTTGCGGACATGATTTCGGCACCACATTCGGCGAGCTTGTCGATGACGTTGTGTCAGGATAGGCCGTATGGCGGGACGTCGTGGTCTGATCCCGCGATGACGTAAACGTTGTCGAACTGTGTTAGTGGATACGGCGAAGTCCTGGGATGGTTCGGGCAGTCATCACTGCAGTCTGAAACCTGTGGCGAAGATGGGTCACCCTTATCCATCTGTCCTGTCTTGGCGTTGTTACACGTGGACGTCCAGAACGTGGCCGATCGATGACGTCATTTGTGTTCTGGTAGCGTCTCACCAGTGCAGAAATGGTGTTCCGGTGGCAGAGGAAATGTGCAGCCACTTGTCGTTGAGACATTCCCCCACGGACCATCCCAATGGCCTCATGACGTTGTGCAGACGTGAGCCTTGGCATGCCATGCGTTTGAATAGCCATTTAATTTTTTGAACGATCGCAAGGGCAGGGGTTGAGCTTCCAAAGTGACACTATTGTGTGGCATTCATTTGCTCTGTTTCTCTTTCCGGAATGCACGTGCAACAATGTATTGCACGTCTCAAGGACGAACCCACTGACTTCACGGAACGTGGCACGCATGCATGTTGGATACATGTCACTAATCTCTGAGTTTAAATATCCTTATGTGTCTACACAGGTTTGATAAATTTAGATTTTAAATTTTGTATGCACAGTTTCTTTATGTGCCTAGTATATGAATGCAGCATTGGTCTCTTCGCTGTACGGCTGGAATAATGCCGATGTAACGTCGAACTCAACTCAACTCAACTCAACTCTCATTATTCTCACACCCCACTCAAGTCTTTCTTCCTCCTTCTCTTCTTCATCCCTTTATCCTTTTACCTTCCCTTTATGCTTCTTCCTCCTTCGTTTTTTCTTCTGAGGTGTCCCCCGCCGTGATGTTGCTGGAATGTTTCTAAAAGCGGCGTAAAACCAAACTCAGTCAGTCAGTCTTCTGGTGTCCCCGCCGTGATGTAGCTGGAATGTTTCTAAAAGCCGCGTAAAACCAAACTCAGTCAGTCAGTCACGCGTGTTCCTCTCCTCTTTCTTTTCCTCACAGGTACCCTAATTCTACTCTTGTTCACCCACTCCCTTCCCCACACAACACCACCATCTCCACCACCATCATCACTACCACCACAACCACATCACCACCACCACTATCACCACCACCACCATCACCACCACCACCACCACCACCACCACCATCACTACCACCACTATCACCACCACCATCATCACCACCACCAACACCACCACCACCACAACCACCATCACCACCATCATCGCCACCACCACCATCTTCGCAGCCACCACCATCAGCGCAACCATCATCATCATCAACACCATCACCACCACCACCATCATCCACACCATCACCACCACCACCACCACCACCATCATCATCATCACCACACCACCCACCACCACCGACATCACCACCACCATCACCACCATCACCATCACCACCACCATCACCATCCCCACCACCCCCTTCCCCATCACACACCACCACCACACCATCACCACCACCATCCACCACCACCACCATCACCACCATCATCACCATCATCATCACCACCATCATCCACCACCATCACCATCATCACACCATCATCATCACCACCATCATCATCATCACCACCACATCACCACCATCACCACCACCATCATCACCATCACCATCATCATCACATCATCATCATCACCACCATCATCATCATCATCATCACACCAACATCACCACCATCATCATCATCATTATCATCATCACCATCATCATCATCATCACATCATCATCATCACCCCCATCACCACCATCATCACCACCCATCATCACCATCATCATCATCACCATCATCATCACCATCATCATCACCACCACCATCATCACCACCACCACCACCATCATCATCACCACCACCACCATCATCATCACCACCATCATCACCACCACCATCACCATCACCACCACCACCACCATCATCATCCATCCATCATCACCATCACATCATCACCATCATCATCATCACCATCACCATCACCAGCCATCACCACCATCATCATCACCACCATCACCACCATCACCATCACCATCAACCACCACCATCATCACCACCATCACCACCACCATCATCACCACCACTCACCACCATCACCATCATCACCATCATCACCACCACCATCACCATCACCACCATCATCCACCACCATCACCACCAATCATCACATCATCACCATCATCACCACCACCATCACCATCACCACCACCACCACCATCACCACCATCATCCCACCATCATCACCCATCATCATCACCACCATCATCACCATCACCATCACCACCATCATCACCACCACCATCACCACCATCATCACCATCATCACCATCACATCACCACCACCATCACACCACCACATCACCACCACCATCACCACCACCACCACCATCATCACCATCATCATCACCACCATCATCACCACCATCACCATCATCATCACACCATCATCACCACCA